>NC_036874.1:16137375-16169690 GCF_002910315.2 Salvelinus sp. IW2-2015 | reverse complement strand
ATCTTCTGCACGATTTGTCAGACCTGGGCCCTGACAGTAAATCTCAAGTAAGACCAAAATAATGGTGTTCCAAAAAAGGTCCAGTCGCCAGGACCACACAATTCCATCTAGACACCGTTGCCCTAGAGCACACAAAAACTATACATACCTCGGCCTAAACATCAGCACCACAGGTAGCTTCCACAGAGCTGTGAACGATCTGAGAGACAAGGCAAGAAGGGCATTCTATGCCATCAAAAGGAACATAAATTTCAACATACAATTAGGATCTGGCTAAAAATACTTGAATCAGTCATAGAGCCCATTGCCCTTTATGGTTGTGAGGTCTGGGGTCCGCTCACCAACCAAGATTTCACAAAATGGGACAAACACCAAATTGAGACTCTGCATGCAGAATTCTGCAAAAATATCCTCCGTGTACAACGTAGAACACCAAATAATGCATGCAGAGCAGAATTAGGCCGATACCCACTAATTATAAAATCCAGAAAAGAGCCGTTAAATTCTACAACCACCTAAAAGGAAGCGATTCCCAAACCTTCCATAACAAAGCCATCACCTACAGAGAGATGAACCTGGGAAGAGTCCCCTAAGCAAGCTGGTCCTAGGGCTCTGTTCACAAACACAAACACACCCCACAGAGCCCCAGGACAACAGCACAATTAGCCCAACCAAATCATGAGAAAACAAAAAGATAATTACTTGACACATTGGAAAGAATTAACAAAAAAACAGAGCAAACTAGAATGCTATTTGGCCCTAAACAGAGAGTATACAGTGGCAGAATACCTAACCACTGTGACTGACCCAAACTTAAGGAAAGCTTTGACTATGTACAGACTCAGTGAGCATAGCCTTGCTATTGAGAAAGGCCGCCGTAGGCAGACATGGCTCTCAAGAGAAGACAGGCTATGTGCTCACTGCCCACAAAATGAGGTGGAACTGAGCTGCACTTCCTAACCTCCTGCCCATGTATGACCATATTAGAGAGACATATTTCCCTCAGATTACCAGATCCACAAGAATTCGAAAACAAATCCAATTTTGATAACTCCCATATCTACTGGGTGAAATTCCACAGTGTGCCATCACAGCAGCAAGATTTGTGACCTGTTGCCACAAGAAAGGGCAACCAGTGAAGAACAAACACCATTGTAAATACAACCCATATTTATTTTATTTATTTTAACTTGTGTGCTTTAACCATTTGTACATTGTTACAACACTGCATATATATAATATGACATTTGTAATGTCTTTATTGTTTTGAAACGTCTGTATGTGTAATGTTTACTGTTCATTTTTATTGTTTATTTGACTTTTGTATATTATCTACCTCACTTGCTTTGGCAATGTTAACACATGTTTCATGCCAATAAAGCCCTTGAATTGAATTGAGAGAGAGAGAGAGAGAGAGAGAGAGAGAGAGAGAGAGAGAGAGAGAGAGAGAGAGAGAGAGAGAGAGAGAGAGAGAGAGAGAGAGAGAGAAGAGAGAGAGAGAGAGAGAGACAGAGAGAGAGAGAGAGAGAGAGAGAAGCCGGTGCGTTACCCGATTCCCTTGCCTTCACTGCTAAAAATAAGGGTACTCTGCAGTTATATACAGAACCCTTTTGAAGGCCATATGAACCATTGAACCCTTTTTTTTAAAACACAATATTTTCTAGCAATGTAAGAAACAAATCATGGAATACAAAATGACAGTGATGGTGTGCTTTATCTAACCTCTTTGCTACAGTATTCTGTAAAATATAGTTCAAATCGATCACATGTAACTGTTCTTTCATAGATATACTGTAAGATAGTGTCTGATGCTGTCAAGTGATTGATGGTGAAATAAACAGTATTCTATGAACAGTACAGTAAATTGTCTGTGGATAGATAAAGCTTCATTGGGCATTTTGCCATGTGTTTTTAGGAGAGCCCTCTGTGAATGCATCACTACTGAAGAGTTCAGACATGCCTGTGCATGCTCACCATGACGTGGCCAAGATGTGCTCTCCAAGGAGCCACTGCCCAGCTCCAAGAGCTTACCAAAAGCTCCCCTGTGTCAACATCTGTGTTCACAGTAACACTCATACGCAGCCAATGACTGAATTTGTTATTGCTGAGGACGGAGAGTTCATCTTGCCTTGTGTCCTACTTAATATTCCTGGCAAACAACTGGATTTATAGACTAACAGCTCTCTTGCTGTAGCCAGATGACTTAAGCCCCGCAATTAATTCAAACATGGTTTTCAGTGTGGGAAATCACTCAGTGATGGCAGTCGCGTTCATTAATAACCCCTCGTCTTAGTGTGGCTACAACACTTCCAGCATTGCTCTTCAATGCACCAGAATGCCGAGGGATTAGTAGGTATTAGTGTGTTCATGGAATAATAGCATACCAGATTTAAACAACAACAACTCTTTAACCATTGTGACAGCAAAATCGAAATGTGTTATCATAAAGTAAAAATAAAAAAAAACACACAACATTGAAATTAGGACAATGTAGCATTGTTCATAATCTGTCACAAACCAGTCTGTCTGTCTGTCAGTCACAGATCTATCGGTGCTACAATGATGAAGGTGTTACATCAACACAAAAGGGAGACATGGTCATGGCTTCCTAACACTGATAGTTACAGTATTCTATTGTCAATCGGATGATTCACTATACTATTTTTCACAGAGTAATGATCAAACCTAGAATTATGGCATCTCTTATCGTAATACATGTCCATTTTACCAGACAAAACCGATAGGTCACTGTGATCCTTTCCAGACACCTATTTCTTCACCAAATGTCATACAGGGATGTACAGGTAGTGTGTATTTAGCTGGGGGTGTATTCATTAGTGCACAATTGAGCAAACTGTAACAAAACCTTTTGCGACGGAAAGAGATGAAAACAAGAGTTTCTATCGCACAAATTCAGGTAGTTTCATCCTGTTTGYGTCTGTTAGGTTCTTAGTAAATACACCCCAGGTTTACCTTGYTATTACTTTACATTYCCATACCACAGGACATAATGCAAWGTTTAGGGGATGTTTCTTGGTCAGCTTTACATATGGACATGACACAGACATTCAGTACGTCATAGTGTAGGTTCCAGCCATGTCCCAACCTGAGTTAGAACCTGGGACCCTCTCCACAACACTTCATTCCCACTGACCCAGAGAAACCAAGGGGTTTCTGGAGTGGCAGCACTTCTAGACTTCAAGGTCGCTACTAGCGCACATCACACAACCAACTAACTAGCTATTTGACATGGGCATCAAAAGTATGAAAGTAGATTGAGACACAGATGGACTCGAAAAGCATTCATTACACATGCATTTGATGTCTCTTTGATAGGAATTCACTTGATGCTGGTGAGTGAGTCTGTGGCCATTTAACCAGCTGCAGCCTGGGCCCATTGTGTCAAATGAAGACCAAACCTGATTCATTTCCCTCAATCAATATCGCTGGCTACTACCCTATTTCTGACTGCTCCTCTCCTAGAACCTAATTTCCTGCGTCTGATAATTATTTCCCATCCGCTCACACACACACACACACACACACACACACACACACACACACACACACACACACACACACACACACACACACACACACACACACACACACACACACACACACACACACACACACACACACACACACACACACACACACACACCAATGTGAAAAGGACAGGATCTTGGTGTCATGGCAACAGGGAACATCAAAATCCAATGGAACGGAACTTTCTTCCACTTCACCAGACTGACAAATATCTTCCTCCTTTACCCTCCTTCTCTCATCCACATTAAAATGACTTCGTAACATTTAACTTACCCATATCTACATTCGTATGAGCCCTGATAAGATGAATTAATGTTATCTAACTAGGGAAAGAAAAATGGCGGTTCCTTCCACACTACCCTTGAAATGAATAAGTGATAATCTGACATGGAAATTGTTTGGCCACGGTACAAAACATTATTGTATGAACACTGAGTGATAAAGTAATGGTCTCAAACTCTGTTCCTATTAAGAATTAAATGCTCAGGCATACAGTCAAGTTGTGTGAAATAATGTTTAAACAGTGGTGTAAAGTACTTAAGGAAAAAGTACTTTAAAGTACTACTTAAGTATTTTTTTTTTATATCTGTACTTAACTTTTTATATTTTTGACAACTTTTACTTTTACTTCACTACATTCCTAAAGAAAATATTGTACTTTTTACTCTGTGCATTTTCCCTGACAACCCAAAGTACTCGTTACCTTTTGAATGCTTAGCAGGCCAGGAGAATTGTGAAATTCACACACTTATCAAGTGAAGACATGGTCATCCCTAGTGCCTTTGGTCTGGCGGACTCATTACTACACACATGCATCTTTTGTAAATAATGTCTGAGTGTTGGAGTGTGCCCCTTGCTATCCATACATTTTTAAAACAAGAAAATAGTGCCGTCTGCTTTACTTAATATAAGGAATTTGAAATGATTTATACTTTTACTTCTACTTTTGATACTTAAGTATATTTTAGCAATTACATTTACTTTTGATACTTAAGTATATTTAAAACAAAATACTTTTAGACTTATACTCAAGTAGTATTTTACTGGGTGACTTTCACTTTTACTTGAGTAAATTTCTATTAAGGTATCTATACTTTTACTTAAGTATCACAATTTGGTCATTTTTCCACCACTGAGTGCAGTTGGACATATTTCCATCTTCCTATCCCTTGACATGAAAGCCATCTCCGATTTTTCAGTGGGAATAATCTTTATGCTTAAAGATGCTGGCACATCCCTCGTGCATGTAGCATACTGACATACATATTTATTTCGGTGGCAAAACTTCCTTGAGAGCTGCGGTTTGTGTATCTTCCCAGTGAGCCGTGCAGCTTTGGACCTCGGCTACCGCTGTGTTTCCACAGTATTTCCACAGCGTTTCCACAGCGTGTTAAACTGGGGGGCATCATCAATCAACTTCACCCCCACATGGGTGCTGCCAAGCCCCCAGAGAGAGATGCCGGTGCTGGGAAAGACAGAGAACCAGGCCCCCCGCCTCCGAAGACGAGCAGCATACATATTACGCCCCCGAGAGGCGGACCCAGTAATGTCTCTTAAGAGCTGCTCCACGCAGAGCTCAGTGGCGCTCAGCGGCTGCCCGGGGACAAGCAACTGCTGCAAGACTGAACACATGAGACTGAACACCAYATTAATGCCAGATAGATCTGTGGGAGGGCTGCCTCTGCCGATTGAGAGGCCAGGCAAACCACACCAATTAAAAAGGACATTTTTAACGATTAGCTAGCTTGATGGAAATAAACATGTGTTTTTTGGAAACAACTTAGAGGCAGAGAGAGAAAGGCCCGTGTGTATAAACGAGAGCATGCACGTGGAGAGCATTGAATAGTGGAGAGCACTTTTTATGTGCTAAGGACTGTTCCTAGCCCCACAGTGCTATGCAGGTTTTTTTTGTCTCCCACACACCCAACCCCACCCTTTCCACAATTTAATATTAATCAATTCCTCTGATGCGACGATACCCAGGCTGTGTCTGAAAACAATACCAACTGTCAAATCCTTGACTCCTCCATCCTTGTTTCCTCAATTTCTCACCTCCTGCTTAAAGCTCATTGGARGAGAAGGTCAGAGAGAGGGACCTTGGATCCTTTCTTCAAATGTGCTTTCAGAGGTAGGTTAGTAATTGGGGAAACAAGGATGGAGGAAGCAAGGATTTGACAGCTAGTAGTATTTTCATATACAGCCCTAGTCAGATAGCATTGTTTGCACTTTGTTGTATGTGCTTGGTGTGTGCTTTCTCAGCCCTCTCTCCTCTGAATAGCCATTACATTTGGCAAATGCTGACTGGGAGTGACTGTAATACATTGTAAAATAAATCAAAAGGTGCAGGAGAAAACACACTTGATAAAATCCTCTGACAATTGAATGATAAATGGGCCGGCCTGTGCTCGGGTGTGCTGCGGGTTGCCTGGAGGTTATTGCTATGTACTTTATCCACATTTGGCCATTCATCACCTGCGCAACACTGAACACTCGCAGGGCTGCAGTCACAACCTACAGTAAAGGTGTGTTCTGTACTGGTGAAAAGTTCCCATAACTCACACCTGTAAGCATCTCTGGATTCCGCGGAATACATTTCTACGGTGTTCATATTAGTGTAGCAGGTAGGAGTTGGAAGCCCCACAATGTGGAAGGATTTCATTGGCCAGTTCATGTCCTCCTTGCCCCATAGAGATGTACAAGAGAGCTCATCTCCTGTCTTTGCAATGGCAGCTTCTGTGACAGCATGGCCAGCACCATTGAGGACTATCCATTTTTAAGTAGTCAATTTCTTCTTCTACTCCTTCTATGAGCGTATTGACAGTTTGTAAATAAACTGATAAGGTGCATACCACCACCTATTGTGCTGGAGTGTTGCAAATGTGTGCAGACGAAATATGTATAATGAAGATTGGAGTGAAGAAGGTCAGTTCTGCAATTGTGGTAGAGATCATGATCCAGAGGTCTTGGGGTTCCCTGTAAGTTGAGAAGTTGAGGTGGCAAAAGTTAGGACAGTCCATCGGATTTTCTATGTGGAGGCAACCAAAAGAGTTGAGAAAGCAAGTGACAGTGTTGAAGATATGGTCGCGGATGCACCACAGCCTGTGAATGTGTCAAGCAAGTCAACCGGCTGTGCTGTTTGTTTAAAAAGGTGGATACTGTAGCATTCATTGCAACAGTATCAAAGTAATTGAAGAAGTTGGACATCATTGTGGCTGCAGCTGAAAAGTATTTGGGACTTCAGGAGTTCACAGCGGAAGACCTGCAAAGGGTATTGGCAATGGAAGATGTTCCGCCCTCCCAGGCTCCGGTGCCTGAGTAGAGATTTGGCGGTTTTGTTTTAACAGAAGAAATAGGATGTTTTTATTCTCTTTTTTTTGGTAGACTGTATGGATATGTTTTCCCCCCACCCTTGGGATCTTTTTGTTTTTATACTGCACATTAGGTGGCAGCAATACAGCTTTTTGCGTGTAGTTTGCCACTAAACTTTAAAGGTCAACTGCCCCTTAGAAGCAACTTCTCTGGTTTAAAACAGCCTATGTCACGTCGATATGAGTCAGAAACATTAATTATACTGTCAAAATTGACTACAAAGTTTAAATAGGATAATAATGGTCATGAAGTCAGTCTCGTCCAAAATTGAATTTTGTAAGTGAGTTTGTCGTGATTTACTTGAGGGTCAGGTATGAATTACTTACATGCCCACTTTTGCCAATTATTTTTACAATTTTATTTCACCATTATTTAACYAGGTAGGCCAGTTGAGAACAAGTTCTCATTTACAGCTGCGACCTGGCCAAGATAAAGCAAAGCAGTGCGACAAAAACAACAACACAGAGTTACACATGGGATAAACAAACGTACAGTCAATAACACAAAATAAAAAACTGTATACTGTGTGTGCAAATGAAGTAAGGAGGTAAGGCAATAAATAGGCCAATAGTGGCGAAGTAATTACAATTTAGCAATTTACACTGGAGTGATATACAGTTGAAGTCGGAAGTTTACATACGCTTAGGTTGGAGTCATCAAAACTCATTTTTCAACCAAATTTCTTGTTAACAAACTATAGTTTTGGCAAGTCGTTTAGGACATCTACTTTCTGCATGACTCAAGTAATTTTCCCAACAAATGTTTACAGACAGATTATTTCACTTAAAATTCACTGTATCACAATTCCAGTTGGTCAAAAGTTTACATACATTAAGTTGGYTGTGTCTTTAAACAGTTTGGAAAATTCCAGAAAATGATGTCATGGCTTTTGAAGCTTCTGATAGGCTAATTGACATAATTTGAGTCAATTGGAGGTGTACCTGTGGATGTATTTCAAGGCCTACCTTCAAACTCAGTGCCTCTTTGCTAGACATCACAGGAAAATAAAAAGAAATCAGCCAAGACCTCAGAAAAATAATTGTAGACCTCCACAAGTCTGGTTCATCCTTAGGAAAATTTTCAAAATGCCTGAAGGTACCACGTTCATCTGTACAAACAATAGTATGCAAGTAGAAACGCCATGGGACCACGCAGCCGTCATACTGCTCAGGAAGGAGACGTGTTCTGTCTCCTAGAGTTGAACGTACTTTGGTGCAAAAAGTACAAATAAATCCCAGAACAACAGCAAAGGACCTTGTGAAGATGCTGGAGGAAACAGGTACAAAAGTATCTATATCTACAGTAAAACGAGTCTTATATTGACATAACCTGAAAGGCGGCTCAGCAAGGAAGAAGCCACTGCTCCAAACTGCCATAAAAAAGCCAGACTACGGTTTGCAGCTGCACACGGAGACAAAGATCATACTTTTTGGAGAAATGTCCTCTGAACTGTTTGGCCATAATGACCATCGTTATTTTTGGAAGAAAAAGGGAGATGCTTGCAAGTCAAAGAACACCATCCCAACCGTGAAGCACGGGGGTGGCAGCATCATGTTGTGGGGGCGCTTTGCTGCAGGAGGGACTGGTGAACTTCACAAAATAGATGGCATCATGAGAAAGGAAAATTATGTGGTTATATTGAAGCAACATATCAAGACATCAGTCAGGAAGTACTTTCAAAGTTGTGGCAAAATGGCTTAAGGACAACAAAGTCTAAGTATTGGAGTAGCCATCACAAAGCCCTGACCTCAATCGTATAGAAAAAGCGTGTGCGAGCAAGGAGGCCTACAAACCTGACTCAGTTACACCAGCTCTGTCAGGAGGAATGGGACAAAATTCACCCAACTTATTGTGGGAAGCTTGTGGGAAGCTACCTGAAACGTTGGACCCAAGTTAAACAATTTAAAGGCAATGCTACCGAATACTAATTGAGTGTATGTAAACTTCTGACCCACTGGGAATGTGATGAAATAAATAAAAKTGAAATAAATAATTCTCTCTACTATTATTCTGACATTTTACATTCTTATAATCAAGTGGTGATCCTAACTGACCTTTACTCAGTAATTTGTTGAAGGACCTTTGGCAGTGATTACAGCATTGAGTCCTCTTTGGTATGACGCTACAAGCTTAGCACACCTGTATTGGGGAGTTTTTCCTATTCTTCTCTGCAGAAGCTCTGTCAGGTTGGATGGGATGTGTTGCTGCACAGCTATTTTCAGGTCTCTCCAGAGATGTTTGATCGGGTTCAAGTCCGGGCTCTGGCTGGGCCACTCAAGGACATTCAGAGACTTGTCCCGAAGCCACTCCTGCATTGTCTTGGCTATTTGCTTAGTGTCGTTGTTCTGTTGGTAGGTGTACCTTTGCCCCAGTCAGAAGCTCATGAGTGCTCTGGAGCAGGTTTTCATCAAGGATCTCTCTGTACTTTGCTCCGTTGATCTTTCCTTTGATCCTGACTAGTCTCCCAGTCCCTGCCGCTGAAAAACATCCCCACAGAATGATGCTGCCACCACCATGCTTCACCGTAGGGATGGTGCCAGGTTTACTCCAGACGTGACGCTTGGCATTCAGACCAAATAGTTCAATATTGGTTTCATCAGACTAGAGAATCTTGTTTCTCATAGTCTGAAAGTCTTTAGGTGCTTTTTGGCAAACTCCAAGCGGTCTGTCATGCGCCTTTTACTGAGGAGTGGCTTTTGTCTTGCCACTCTACCATAAAGGCCGGATTGGTGGAGTGCTGCAGAGATGGTTGTCCTTCTGGAAGGTAATCTCATCTCCACAGAGGAACTCTGGAGCTCTGTCAGAGTAACCATCAGGTTCTTGGTCACCTCCCTGACCAAGGCCCTTCTCCCCGATTGCTCAGTTTGACTGGACGGCCAGCTCTAGGAAGAATCTATGGACAATTCCTTCAACCTCATGGCTTGGATTTTGCTATGACATGCACTGTCAACTGTGGGACTTTATATAGACAGGTGTGTCTTTTCAAATCATGTTCAATCAATTGAATTTACCACAGGTGGATTCCAATCAAGTTGTAGAAACATCTCAAGGATAATCAACGGAAAAAGGATGCACTTGAGATAGATTTAGAGTCTAATAGCAAAGGGTCTGTATGCTTGTATAAATAAGGTATTTCTGTATTTCGCTTCGTTATTATGGGGTATTGTGTGTAGATTGGTCAGGATTAAAAAAATTAAATCCATGTTAGAATAAAGCTGAAACATAACAAAATGTGGAAAAAGTCAAGCGGTCTGAATACTTTCCGAAGGCACTATATGTATAAAGCCCTTTTTACATCAGCAGATATCACAAAGTCCTATACAGAAACCCAGCCTAAAATCTCACACAGCAAGCAATGCAGATGTAGAAGCAAGGTGGCTAGGAAAAAATCCATAGAAAGGCAGGAACCTGGGAAGAACAGAAAAAGCACTAGTTTATGTCAATCTACTATCTCCCATAGCACAACAATTGCCCTATTCTAATCTGTGCGAGAAATGAATATTCTAAACATAGTCTGGGACTGGATATGTTAGATCCCAAATGAATACAACCACTAGCATCAAAAAACTGTTTTACACAATGTGGCGGATGCAACAGATCAGAATGTTTAGCTTAAAATGTTGATCAACTATTAGGCTATTTCTTCACATTATAAGTGCAAGAATGCGCACATGGCAGTAGGCTATAAGCGAGAATGTGCCATTAGCGGGAAAACTCCATTATCAAAAGTTACCGCAAATGCGATTATGCATTTAATGCTTTTATTATAAAGGTGCATTTTTATGGTGAAACTTATCTTCCCCAAACTTGAAACTCACATGCTGCTTATGTATGACAGTTAGGATCTACACCCTTGTTAAGCGATTAATGTGCTTAATTTTAAGAAGGCATTTGGCCACTTTAGTTGTGATACACTCCGTATCAAAACATATAGGCCTATGGGCTAGGCTACATGAGGTGTGCGACTATGATTAGAATAAGTCAGAAAAAAAGGCTTTGTGTCTTGCCTTATGCTGGACATCATTCACAAGTGATAATATATCATTCACAAGTGAAAGGCTAATATTAGTTGAGAAATAAATATATTAGGCCTCGACTATAGAAAGTTGATGGGACCCTGCTCGTTTTAAGAAACATCACTATGAGCTCATGGGCTCTCATGAAGTGTTTGATTAGATTTTCGATGACATCTGCATTGATGTCAGAGTGATTAGAGGGACAATAGAGTGCTGAGTACCAGGCAGTTGCGAGTTTGGTAGGCTACTAACGACCATCAACAGCTTCAGAGCTTGGAGAAGCCTAATTACCGTGACTAAACGGTCACGTGGAATTTGACGGCCTTCATGACTCAAGACTGCCTGTGTGGCTGTAATACGGTCACCGCAACAGCCCTAATCTTACTTTACTAAACCGGTGTGGCTATAAAACGAGCCCTAATCTTACCTTACTAAACAAGCACCATTGTGATAAGTGGCACCATTGTGAGAAGTGGCRGAGCACCGCTTCTCAGCTGCATCCAATTCAGTAATAACTGTCACAATGTTGTAATCTCTTGTGGCCACATGCMCTGGGTGTCTTTGATTACAAAGGTAGGATGATCAATAGRCTCTAATTACCTACCCGAGAATGCACACTCTTCAAAATCTTCACTCAATGTTGCTAGCACTTGCCCCTTAAAAGTTTACGAATATAATTTATTATTCATGTGTACGTTACCCATTATGACAACCTGAACCTCCTTGCCATYCAAGTGGGAGGATAAACACACTGGTACRCCACCGACTACWTGTAATATCTGCTTAAGCACAATGTAATTACTAGGTGTTACACAGGATTTAGCTAGTTAAAATGAATTGTATGTCGAGGGTTACTTACTTGTAATTAATGTGGACCTATATAGTACATTACCCATCCTGACGCCGCCTTTTCAGTTTGCTGCAGCTGGCGACTGGAATGAGCTGCAACAAACACTCAMACTGGACAGTTTTATCTCAATCTCTTCATTCAAAGACTCAATCATGGACACTCTTACTGACAGTTGTGGCTGCTTTGCGTGATGTATTGTTRTCTCTACCTTCTTGCCCTTTGTGCTGTTGTATGTGCCCAATAACGTTTGTACCCTGTTTTGTGCTGCTACCATGTTGTTGTGATGTTGTGTTGCTACCATGCTGTGTTGTCGTCTTAGGTCTCTCTTTATGTAGTGTTGTCTCTCTAGTCGTGATGTGTGTTTTGTCCTTTATTTTTAATTAATATATTTGTATTTTTTAATCCCAGCCCCCATCCCYGCAGGAGACCTTTTGCCTTTAGGTAGGCCGTCATTGTAAGTAAGAATTTGTTCTTAACTGACTTGCCTAGTTAAATAWAGGTTAAATAAATAAAWAAATWAAAACATYGCCCTTATTGTAAGGCTTCCAGAAGCGCCATCCAAGTGGGAGGATAAACACACTGGTACACCACMGACTACATGTAATATCTGCATAAGCACAACGTAATTACTAGGTGTTACACAGGATTTAGCTAGTTAAAATGAATTGTATTTCTATGTAATTACTTATTACTCAGTACCAAGTGAAAATACCTACTTTTGTCAACTTTATTGCAACGTAAAAATACCTTACATTTCTTACACAATAAAAATGATTTTTATTGTTCATAAATTGATTGCGTAGATTAAACAAAGATATAGGCCTACTTAATAACATARATCTGTMGCCTACAGTATGGTGAGTAGCCAAGATCATTGTTTCCCARCAACAGTCTGGAGTATCCCCAACAGTACACATGTTTGTTGCAGCCCCGGATAAAAACACCTGACTCAACTCATAGAGGGCTTGATGATCAGTTGACAAGTTGAATCAGGTGTGTTTGTCAGGGGCTTCAATACAAAATGTGTACTGTTGGGAGTACTCGAGGACTRGAGTTGGGAAACACTGTCCTAGATAGCTAATTTAGAAAAATAGGATTGTCTATTTCTTGCTTTTTTAACATTAYAAAATGGAAATCGACAGCTGTCTCTGTCTTCATTGATTTCTTTCTTGTAAGCATTTTCCCTTCCTAGAGTCTGAGACCTTGTAGGAATCTGTGGTAGAGAAGAATATATGACAATTAAGCATAGACACTATATTACCCATAGTTATCATCATGATTTCTAAATTGTCGTGACCTTACTTTCATTAATCTGAAGACTGTAATTTATCTAATAAACCTAAATATGTTTAATTGTTACCCGATTTAAATTAATCATGTAACAATTAACTCATTAGGATCTGGGGCACCACGAAAGCGGTTCTTTAAAGAGTTACCATCTCCCAAATTAAACTCTCAAGGTCTTTACCTATTACATCCAAAAACAGTCAACTTATTAATCATTACCTCATATCATATCATCATTCTGAACAGTCGTAACCTCCTTGCATCTGCAAAAACCAGAGCCTTACTTATTATTCAATACTACACAAATTGGTTTCATTATTTATTTACTAGCTAACTAAATGGTAACACAGGATAAACATACACACTTAATACATTAGAAGCAGGTCCCTAGCAGACTGACAACAATATGGCTGCTTGTTACAAAAGACATGGATAGAGCTAGAGAGAGAGAGAGAGAGAGAGAGAGAGAGAGAGAGAGAGACAGAGCCACTTAACATTGGTACATTTAGAAACTACTCCCACTTATACTTCACACATGAACCGTCTCCCTCTTGGATTAAGAAATCAAAAATGTATTTACGTGAAAATGCCTTGGTTCGCCGTGTATGTCTCCTAACCGGGCCACCTTGGAAAGGGGTACGCTTGTAAGGCTCTGATTGTCCAAAATGGTTCCTCTGTTGTTCTCCTCTGCATTCGTGTACTGTAGTCCTGAACAGAACTACAGAGTTTATTCTACTTCTATTCGCTCTGGAAGATGCTTCTTTGAAGATAGGCTAGCCACCCATGTCGATGATTCCCAGCGGGGTGATGAGAGTAGCGGAATACGATGGTTTGAAAAGAGTAGTAGAATGGTCCCACTTAAGTTCACTTTTCTAAATCAGCCGTACCAGTGATTGTCCAGGAGGGGACTTTATCGTCTCTACCTCGTGTTACCGATTCAGAGTTTAAATCACTTTAAACGTGAGCTGCAGCTCTACGTCTCTCTGGTCTGATATGTTAATCTTAACCCATCATTTTATACAGTTTGTTAAACAGGGATGGTAACGTCAGGCTGGCACGCTCTCTGACCTCACTCAAGGGAGCGATAACTACTTATTGTGCACAGTTATAGAAACAATTTCCTCTTATAGTTTCAAAAATCACATCCCTCTCTTAACAAAAATACTTTCATTATTGTTCATTTTGCATGCAAAGGATGCAGAGGATGGAAACTTCCTACATGTAGTGTATATACTTTTCAAGTTACAGTATTTCCTTTATAAAATGTTGAATGAATCACAAATCTAGTGCTCCGTTTAGAACGTGTTAGAGTTTCGGCGGGAAAAGTCTTCTTAAACAAAGGAACATTCCTCTGGTGAATTTGGAGAGGGAWACCTGAATCTTCTCTCCTTGATTTACAACATGGTGTGAGGTGTTAACCCCCACCAGTTCCCTCCTCCCTCCTCCACAGGTGAGAGGGGGTCTGGTTGAAGTTATTTATTGCAAAGCTGATCTGACATATTTGGATCCTTAGAGGACAGTCATGACATTAGGCATATAGCTAGGCCTACCTAGCTAATACGTTTGCTAGTGTTTAGCTACATTGAAAATGAACCAACTAGCTAGCTAGCTAATGTTAACGTGCTTGGTGTGTCTCACATTTTTTGTGCATTTATAAACCATTATTCAACCAAGCTTAATAGATTTACAATTTGGTCAAGCATGAATTACTATTTTACTATTTTAACCATACTGTAAATGTTTATTAATGTGTCTAAAAATGTTTGATTGATGGTTAAAGTAATTGACCCATTGTCAAATGCACCGTTAAATGATTTAACAATTTAAAGTTTTTTTTCTTCAAGTGAGCAGTCTGTGGGCCTCCCGAGTGGCTCAGTTGTCTAAGGTACCGCATCGCAGTGCTAGCTGTGCAACTAGAGATTCTAGGTTCGAGTCCAGGTCCTGTCGCAGCCGGCCGCGACCGGGAGACCCATGGGGCGGGGCGCAATTTGCCCAGCATCGTCYGGGTTAGGGGAGGGTTTGGCAGGCAGGGATGTCCCATCGCGCACTAGCGACTCCTATGGCAGGCTGGGTGCAGCGCATGCTGACACAGTCACCAGGTGCACAGTGTTTCCTCTGACACGTTGGTGCGGCTGGTTAAGTGGGCATTGCGTCAAGAAGCAGTGCGGCTTGGTTGGGTTATGTTTCTGAGRACGGACGGCTCTCGACCTTTGCCTCTCCTGAGTCCATACGGGAGTTGCAGCAATGAGACAAGACTGTAACTACCAAATGGGTACCACAAATTTGGGGAGAAAAAGGGGTTAAAAAAAGAAGAGTGAACCATCTGTGAAACCATTTTTGGCATTGGGCAAGTGCATCAGATTCGAGAGCCCTTTATTGCAAAGTTATGTCAATGAGGTGGWCAGTTTTCTATTGGCTAACACTTTGATTTTGCAGGCTGAAATATGTGTGTGGTCCGTGCAATCCTGGATCATTGGGACATCCCATTGAAGTGGACATTTAAAATGGTTAAGGTAAGGGTTAAAGTTAGGGATTAAGGTTTAGGGTAAGGATGTCCCAAGGATCCCAGATAGCACCAACATGGTGCGTTGGAATGTTATCGGAAACTTTAACATTTTTATAAAGCATGGTAACAAGCGTTCATTGTTAGACCTCTGTAATTACAGACTGCAATTACCACCAGTTACATGTTGTTATTACAGTGTAATTATGAGTTATTACAATTAATTACAATACTTGTTACASTGTAATATGTCATAAGGAAGGTAGACTTTTAAAATGGGATTGCGTGAAGTARCATCAAATATGTTGAATGAGCAACTAATGAGCATGGAAAGCCTCACAAGTTTGATGAAAATAACTTATATCTTTCAGTCTAATATGCCTATTTACTTACTTTTGTAGCTCTTCGTCAGAAGCACACTTTTTGTTAGTTAGACCTAACAGTCCTCTCCAAGTTTAGCAGTAATTTTAACACAAAATTATTTGAGAAATGCGATTGGTTGAACATAAGGCCAATGACACTGACCTATGTCTCATCTTGCGCTGTGCATAATATTAGATCTCAACAATGATTGGAGAAGTGTTTAACATCACCAGTAGGCTACCACATCCTTATGATATACAAGGCCAAATATACACTGGAGTTGCTTACAAAGACAACGTTGAATGTTCCGAAGTGGCCTAGTTACAGGTTAAACTTAAATCGYCTTGAAAATCTATGGCAACGATCAACAACCAACTTGACAGCGCTTGAAGAATTTTTATACAATCCAGGTGTGCAAAGCTCTTAGAGACTTACCCAGAAAGACTCACAGCTGTAATGGCTGCCAAAGGTGATTCTAAAATGTATTGACTCAGGGGATTGATTACYTATGTAATCAAGATATATATKATTTTTCTTCCACTTTGACATTACAGTGTATTTTGTGTAGATCGTTGACAAAAAAAWTACAATTAAATCMATTTTAATCTGTCACGCCCTGACCTGAGATATCTGTTTTCTTTATATTTTGGTCAGGTCAGGGTGTGACTAGGGTGGATTMCGCTAGTTGTTGTATTGTCTAGGGGTTTTGTATTGTCTAGGSATTTTGTATGTCTAGGGTTTTGTAGGTATAGGTATTTGTATGTTTATGGTGGCCTGATATGGTTCCCAATCAGAGGCAGCTGTTTATCGTTGTCACGTTCTGACCTTAGTTCCTTTTTTATGTCTTTATTTTGGTTTGGTCAGGGCGTGAGTTGGGTTGGGCATTCTATGTTCTATATTCTATGTTTTGTTCTATGTGTTGTATTTCTGTGTTTGGCCTAGTATGGTTCCCAATCAGAGGCAGCTGTCAATCGTTGTCTCTGATTGAGAATCATACTTAGGTAGCCTGTTCCCACGTGTGTTTGTGGGTAGTTGTTTTCTGTCTTTGAATTAGTTACCAGACAGAACTGTTTCGGTTGTTCTTTGGTGGTTTATTTTGTATTTTAGTGTTCAGTGCATTTTAATAAAATGACGAACACTTACCACGCTGCACATTGGTCCGATCCTTCCTACTCCTCCTCAGACGAAGAGGAGATCTGTGACAATCGTTGTCTCTGATTGGGGATCATATTTAGGTAGCCATTTCCTCTTTGGKGTTTGTGGGTTCTTATTCTATGTTTAGTTGCCTGTCTGCACTATTTCATATAGCTTCACGTTTTGTTAGTTTGTTCAGTGTTCTTTCTTTAATAAAGAAGAATGTACGCATACCACGCTGCACTTTGGTCCGATTCTTATGACGAACGTGACATAATCCCAAAATGTGAAAAAAGTCAAGGGGTGTGAATACTTTCTGAAGGCACTGTATATTATGGTGTGAGGTGCATTTTCCTGGCATAGTATAGGTCCACTTGCTGAATCTATGCCAACACGCATTGAAGCTATTTTGGAAGCTCGTGGTGGCCCAAMACCGTATTAAGCCACTTTATGTTGGTGTTTCCTTTATTTTGGCAATTATGTGTTTATAATAAAACTTAATCCACAGTTAAGTTTTAGAAATTATTGATCTTGTTACTAAATTATGCTATATCGGTTGTGTTTTGATTATTGAAAGCAGGCTTCTGTGGTTAATATTTTTTTTTCTCTGCCTCTCGGGCCCCCTATGGGCTTAGGCACAGGGGCTTCAGCCCCTGTATTAATCCGGCCCTGTTGAGGACTACAACAACTAGAAAACATCCTTTGGTGGTTATATGGGCACAGACCCAATCTTCCTCCTCAATGTTCCAATCATTTATTTATTGRGTTGAGACTTTCATTCTACAGTCAGATTATTACTTTTKTCCCGTTGGTTCATTTACTTACATGGGCTRGGGTACATTCTAGTGAAGCACTCATGGAAAATTATTGCTTTCAACACAATCTTTTCTTTTCTGAGAGTATGAGAAAATTTCTATAAATGATGTGCAGTTACAGTGTCTCATTATAATATGCAATAGAACAGTAATCACTTTTACTGGCAACCAGCATTCCTTGGAAAGGTTGAGGGGCAGAACAACATATTTTTACCTTGTCAGCTCGGGGATTTGGTCTTGCAACCTTTCAGTTACTAGTCCAACGCTCTAACCACTAGGCTACCTGCCGCCCCATATACTGTAGTATTCCTTTCAAAACGCAGGAAACAACATTTCTTCTTCCCAAAATCAGTAGTTTAGTTCTAAAAGTGGTGGATAAAAGCAGTTCAACAGTCTTGTGACAACGGAAATAAACATGACTGACATGCATTTCTTGGTAAATTAATTTCCCCTGAATAGCAAGTCTCCCATTTTTAATGCGTAGTTATTCATGAGCAATAATGATAGCAGGGTTTCTGTAAAACTGTATTACATATTCACACACAGGGAATTTTCTTATATAAACAAGTTAAACTACTTAATGCAAAACTAAGTCTGCAACGATTTACTGAATTAGTTGGAGGAAGTGGGATTGAACATTTTGAGTAATTCCACGGCTGAGCCTTTCCTACCATTGTCCTTGTTTTAGGTTCAGATATCTCCCTTGTAGTCAGTGGTTTCTTATTCTACATTTTCAGAAATTCTTTATACACTCCTAGATTTATTGGGTTTACAGACCTTTCTCCAGGTTGCTCATTCATTTTGGAGAAGGATTTGAGATAAGACCATAGGGGTTGTTCCATTTGTTGTTCCCATTTAGTACATTTATCAGCATGCTGTATCTCAACCAATGGCAGGCACAACACAAACACCTCCGATTATGTAAAATAGGGTCTCAGCTGCAACATAATTATTATTTTTTAAACAGAGTTTACAAAAAAATAAAAAAATAATTGACGTTAAAGGTWAAAAAAAACTATGTCCATTTTTATTTAAAAACGTTTTTTTAAAAGAAATTATCAAATTGAAATGATCAAATTGTCTAATATTGTTTGACAACCCTGTTTGTGAGCTTTAAAGGTGTGTACAAGGCCTCACTTACTGCAGAGGGTGAAAGTGAAGAATTACTGCGCATGGCTCTCACAGTTGAATGTCGGTTTGAATTTGATACAAAATGGCTGAGCTAGAAAGAACCATATATTCTCAGGGTAGAAGAGGAAACAACAAAACAAAGACCAGAGATACAATAAACACACACCAAGCGCACCAACTACAAAGACCGTAAGTGACAGAGCTTAGACTGTTACATCTGGTAGCGACGGACATCTTGTCCATCTTGTCCAGTGTTACCTCGGTATGTAAGATCTTTGTGCTTTTTCTTTCTAGTTGTCACCCTGTGTTTTTCAGCCATCTGTCAAGAAAGATGTCTGTGTACTGCGCTCACCCCCTTTGTCTCATAAATTCAACTTCTTTCATCCACAAGACTGCAGAGAATTGTCGCTCGATGGAAATAGACCCACTGTGTTTTTGTTTTTTTCACAACAAAGCTCTTCCCATATCAAAACCACAATGGATCTGTACGTACCTTGAAGTCTTAGCCATATTTAGAAATCATGTAAATCAAGCCCTGATTTTATACTGGAAAAGTTGTTGACTAGCATGCATAAAGAGCTGTCAGAATAATGACGATGACTGGAGAGAAGCTTAACTATTTCCTTGCAGCCTCATCAAGGAGGAAAGTGTATCTAGTCTGCACTTTGTTTGGAGAACATGACATTGATTATGAAGGAACTATTAAGGTCGAATCATTTAACGGCATTCCTCGTAATGACTTTGGAAATTAGAGCCCGTGAGACCGATTTTGCCAATATTGGTCTAAGGATGGAAATGGCCACCTACTGACTGAATGTGTACGTACTGTACATGTACTTCATCGCAAAACTTTTAGTTTTAGAAATCAATAGATAATTGCTCGGGACTTAAAAATACTGTGCCGGTACACTGCTCATGCAGACTGAAGCTGTGGATCAATAGGAAAAATGCATCTGGATCACAGCAGGAGAGACGGAGGACGAATCGATAGTAAGCAAATCTCCAGGCATTAAAAGCGCCATTGACTATTTAATTAGGCGATTCTCTATAGAAAAAAAGGTGCATCAAAAAATCCTGATAAAGAACCATTGATAGCCCTTGATGTGACTCTTAGACAAAGGCTCTATCCCAAATGGCACCTTATTCCCTTTAAAGTGCACTACTTTTGACCAGGGCCCATAAGGCTTTGTTCAAAAGCAGTGCACTACAGTAGGAGATAGGGTGCCACTTGGAAACCAGCAGCTGCAGATGCGAAAACCATCGCTGTTATTCATCATCAATTTATATATTCATTTTGATTTTACTCTTATTTCGAAAGTGGGAAATACTCAGGGAGTAATGTGCGTTAAATGCATTTCAGAGGGTCTTTCAACTTTCTATTTCAGTCAGTCCTGTGAACTTTCAAAGAATCTGATGTTACTGGTGTCCTTGAGGGTAACAAGTGGCAGTGTCATATTAGGGAGCATTGGGGGAATGCACTGGAGAGGGAATTATATTAAATGAGAATAGTAGCTACAGTTAGGGTATTTTAGATGGGAGACCGTATGAGACAAGGCATTTTTTGTGTTGACGGCATGTAAATGAATCCTTCTGTATTTGTAAAGGGGTATACAGTAGGTGAAGACATTCTTCGTGTTCTCTGTCTGCAAGTCCACTATATCAACAGATGGAAAAATGTATAAATCAACTAGCTGTACGAGGTCCATATCAGGATAGCCTCATATGGACACCTTTTCAGTTAATTTAAGATTGAACTGATGTTTCTTAGTTATTATACGTTTAAAGAGGGACGAGGGACGCCTGTCATATGGCCTGTTGTTTTATTGAGTCACTCAGACTTTGTTCATCGCAACGCTCTCCTCCAGGCAAGGTGAGTACGGGTTTCCTCACAGGGGTGTAACCCAAATATAGAGGGCTAAAGATAGAAATTGTCTGTGCAGGGTGGGCAGAAGAATCACTTCCACTGGCCAGGCAAGCAGCAATGCATATGGAGAAAAACAGATGAATCATGAGAAAGTGAAAAAAAAAAGTACCATCAATCTGATGGATGTGTGGAAAGAGGGGAAAAATCACTTACGGCACTGAAGCCCACGCTTCTGGGTGTTTGAGATTGCCTCATGATGACATTTATTTAGGTAAGGTTGTCTCCACTGACCTCGAAAGCCTCCTTACGTTGTGCCGATGTTTGGGTTAACAGAGGTTTGTGGGAATTGAAGGTTCCTTGACAGACTTCCTATTCTTGACCTCATARAATTCGCTCTTCCACTTGTATCCTAATCAATATCCTTCTCAGTTCAGGTGAGGTGTGAAAAGGTGTGACAGATGGGTTTGCAAAGTTTGGATGCTGCTTTCAACCCAGAAGCACAGGGAAACTTAAACTTGATCAAGCTTTTGATGGTGTGATTGCAGCTCGGTGAGCAGTCAGCAATACAGGAGTTTTATATCAAAAGAAAGGGMGTGACTAATATCCAATTTTGAGAAAAAGCTCTTTGGCTTTGACTTGGCTAAAGTTAGCATTTGATGATAGCAGCCAGGTTAAACAAAACCAAACAATAGACTGCTGTCTCTCTTTGTCAAAAGACTGGGTAAGCAAATAAATATGTCATTTTGAAATTTAAAGTGCATTATGCAGAAATCCCTCCACCATTTCCTGGTTGCTAAAATTAGAATAGTTTGCCTAATTGTGACTTGTTTCATGAAACTAGGCGTATGTGTCGCGTATATGAAACTAGGCGTATATGTCGCGGGTCACTACTTCACAGGAGAGCCATTTGAACAAACTTTAAAAAAAAATCAAAATGYATTTTTTGGGGTAGAAATGCCTTCTGGAACATGTAAACTTTCATGTGCCTTAATAACAAACTTGTATGCCATCTGTAAATACGAATGAAATTATTCAATTATGAGCCTAGATGGTTAAGCCACAGAAAAAGTCAGCAACCTTCCCACTAGCCATGATTGGCTGAGATAATGAGTGGGCTGGACATGCTGAGAGAGGACTTCAGATTGGTCTGCCACATAGAGGGTTCTGTCTATTTGAGCTGGTCAGTCTGWGTTGATAAACCTGTCCAATGCGGCTTTTTTTAACACCATTTCAAATGTTGCTACATAAGACCAATTTGAGCCAGATGGTCACAATTTCAGATTATGTGGCAAAACAAGCAGTCATTGTGTAGAGAATCATTGTATCTTCTAAACCGCTGTGAAATATATTTTCCATAAGCGCAAATATTTTATTTTCAGCTATTTGAAGCTGGTGTACATAAAACAAACGTAAAAGACTCAAAAACGAAAATTAAAAACGGGAAGCATAGAAATAGCACACRTAAAACAGACCTACCGCTTCTTAGACTTGCTTTCAATGCCAATGACAGATCTATTACTCACATGTCTATGTGAGTTTGATCGGGTTGCCCAAAAAGTTACATATTGCAGCTTTATGTAAATTATTCCTTTAAGTCATTAATTTAGTTGATCAAGTTCATTACTTCTAATCATCAGATATCTTTGTCTCTAAGTATTTTCTGAGACTTCTTCAAAAACTAGGAGCTCAGAACATTGGTTTAGGAAGAAGCTATACCAGCACCTATTGCAGTGCCCCTTTATTGCCCGAAATTCCTCATAAATTCCACACATACAGAATAAGACTCCTGTCCTTTATTGAGATTTATTAATGGTTATCAACAGCATCTGACTTTCATAAATCCTCGTCAACAGCCACGGGGTATGTTCAGAGCTACTAAATTAGTGTATTCATCCATAGATTTTAAATATTCAGACAAGTCCCTGGAGGCTTGAAAGCAATACAGGCTTATTTACCGGGACATATCAAACACACATTGCATTATAATTTTGAGACAGGCAAGAAGATGAAGAGTCTGATTCTTGTTCAAGCTGTATCAATCTTTCGCTCCAGTTCACTTGGTTATCTAATAATGCCCTTGGACACTAAAACTGTCTTCATATAGAAGGATAGTAAAGTTTGGTCAAGAGTATGTTATATAGAGGGATGTCCAAGTATGTTCAAGAGCTCTAGCATAACAAATTGAGCTTTCAGTTACTCCAAACAGAGGTCGCGATCACTATTGTTGATGACTTCCATCATTAAACATTTTGTAAATTGTCTGTTTCCAAAGGTTCAAATGTAACCTAGTGTGTATTTTTGAATAGGCAGCATTTCAGTTCCCTTTCCTAGAAATGGTACATAATCTAATGCTGAGGAGAACTGATAACCTTCTGGGAATAGATCATGCGTGATGGACACCCAAGGACAAACATCCTCTGACCCAGATGCATGTTTCTCAGACTAACGCACTGTTCAACAATTTAATGTAGTTATTAGAGGTTTAAATACAGGGATGGATCTAAAACAAGCACTACACCCTTGGCAGTTTGGAGGTTAGAGAAGCTGACCTGTAAACTGAGTGTCACGCCCTGGCCTTAGTATTCTTTGTTTTCTTTATTATTTTAGTTTGGTCAGGGTGTGACATGGGTATTTATGTGGGTTTTGTAGTGTCCAGGGTGATTGTAAGGTTTAGGGGGTTTATTTAGAGTAGTTGGCTTTATGTTTAGTATAGTTGTCTAGCTGTGTCTATGTTGTGTGTAGTTGTCTAGGAAAGTCTATGGTTGCCTGAATGGGTTCCCAATTAGAGACAGCTGGTTTCTGTTGTCTCTGATTGGGAGCCATATTTAAGGTAGCCATAGGCTTTAGTTTGTTGTGGGGAATTGTCTATGTAGAACGTTTGTAGCCTGTGTGTGTGCACTACGTTATTTAGCTTCACGATCGTTTGTTGTTTTGGTAGTTTGTAAGTGTTTTGTTTCGTTTTGCCTTCTTCAATAATAAAAAGAAGATGGCTTATTTTCCTCATGCTGCGTTTTGGTCCGTCTCTCCTCCACACGATCGTGACAGAATTCCCCACCACAACAGGAATCAAGCACCATGATCGGAACCAACAACAGCGGCCAAAGTAAACAGGACTCATGGACATGGGAGGAGATCCTGGACGGCAAAGGACCCTGGACTCAGCAGGGGAATATCGCTGTCCCAAAGCGGAGCTGGAGGCAGCGAAAGCGAGAGGCGGTTTATGAGGCAAAGGCAAGGCAGAGTGGCTGGAAGCCCGTGAGTAACACCCAAAAATTTCTTGGGGGGGGCTAAAGGGGAGTGTGGCGAAGCGGGTTGGATACCTGAGCCAACTCCCCGGGCTTTGCCGTGGAGTAAGAGGGCGTCGTACTGGTCAGACACCGTGTTATGCGGTAAAGCGCACGGTGTCCCAGTACGCGTGCTTAGCCCATGCGGGCTATTCCACCTTGCCGCACTGGGAGGGCTAG
Organism: Salvelinus sp. IW2-2015; assembly: GCF_002910315.2. Lineage (NCBI taxonomy): Eukaryota > Metazoa > Chordata > Actinopteri > Salmoniformes > Salmonidae > Salvelinus > Salvelinus sp. IW2-2015. The sequence continues at coordinate 16,145,345 of NC_036874.1, read as the reverse complement.
GTTGGGCATCGAGCGAGTGCCATGAAGCCGGCCCAACGTATCTGGTCTCCAGTCGTCTCCTCGGGCCGGCGTACATGGCACAGCCTTACAGTGGTGTCCCCGTTCGCTGCATAGCCCAGTGCGGCTATTCCACCTCGCCGCACTGGCAGGGCTACGGGGACCATTCAACTGGTAAGGTTGGGGAGGCTCGGTGCTCAAGAGCACGTGTCCTCCTTCACGGTCCGGTATATCCGGCGCACTTTTCCCGCCCAGCTAGTACACAGTGCCTACACCACGCACCAGGCTTTCAGTGCGTTTTCAGAGCCTGTTCCTCCTCCACGCACTCTCCTATGGTGCGTGTCTCCAGCCCAGTGCCTCCAGTTCCGGCACCACGCACTAAGCCACCTGTGCGTCTCCTGAGTCCTGTAACACTGTTATTTCTCCCGCACTCGTCCTGAGGTGCGTGCCCTTAGTCGGTACCTACGCACCAGGCATATAGTGCGCTTTGAGAACAGTGTGCCTGTTGTTCCCCGCAACTAGCTTAAGGTGCGTGTCATTAGCCGGTACCAGTTCCGGTACCACGCACCAGCCTACAGTGCGTCTCAGCCGGCCAGAGTCTGCCGTCTGCCCAGCGGCGCCTGAACTGCCCGTCTGCCCAGCGGCGCCTGAACTGCCCGTCTGCCAGCGGCGCTGAACTGCCCGCCAGCGGCGCTGAACTGCCCGTCTGCCCAGCGGCGCCTGAACTGCCCGTCTGCCCAGCGGCGCCTGAACTGCCCGTCTGCCCAGCGGCGCTGAATGCCCGTCTGTCCCAGCGGCGCTGAACTGCCGTCTGCCAGCGGCGCTGAACTGCCCGTCTGCCCAGCGGCGCTGAACTGCCGTCTGCCCAGCGGCGGCCTGAACTGCCCGCTCTGCATGAGCCTGCAGCCGCCTGCATGACCTGAAAGCGCCCGTTGCCAGAGCACAGAGCCGTCCGCCAGCAGGAGCCGCTAGAGCCGTCCGCTCAGACAGGAGCGCTAGAGCCGTCGCGCCAGACAGGATCAGCCAGAGCCTTCGCCAGACCGGATCAGCCAGAGCTTCCGCCAGACCGGATCAGCCAGAGCTTCGCCAGACCGGATAGCCAGAGCCTTCCGCCAGACCGGATCAGCCAGAGCCTTCCGCCAGACCGGATCAGCCAGAGCCTTCCGCCAGACCGGATCAGCCAGAGCTTCGCAGACCGGATGCAGCCAGAGCTTCCGCCAGACCGGATCAGCCAGAGCCTTCCGCCAGACGGGATCAGCCAGAGCCTTCCCAGACCGGATCACCCAGAGCCCGTCGCAGCCATGACCAGCCAGAGCTCAGCCAGCCATGACCAGCCAGAGCTCAGCCAGCCATGACAGCCAGAGCGTCAGCCAGCCATGACCAGCCAGAGCCGTCAGCCAGCATGACAGCCAGAGCCGTCAGCCAGCCATGACAGCAGAGCCGTCACAGCCAGCCCTGACCGCCAGCGCCTCCAGCCAGCCATGACCAGCCAGAGCCGTCAGCCAGCCATGACCAGCCAGCCAGTCCAGGGCCTGCCGTCCCTCAGCCGGAGCTGCCGTCCCTCAGCCCACGGAGCTGCGTCCTCAGCCCGGAGCTGCCGTCCCTCAGCCGGAGCTGCGTCCCTCAGCCCGGAGCTGCCGTCCCTCATCCGGTGTGCCCTATCCCGTGCTGCCTTATCCGGTGCTGCCCTTATCGTGCTGCCCCTTGTCGATGTTACCACAAAAGATTAAGTGGGGTAATATGAGGGTGGTCATTTGTAGGGGGAGATATAAGCTGGGATTGACTATGGTGGGGTGGGGACCTCGCCCTGAGCCTGACCACACCGTGGTCAGATGCCCACCCAGCCCTCCCTAGACTTTGTGCTGGTGCGCCGGAGTTCGCACCTTAAGGGGGGGGCTATGTCACGCCCTGGCCTTAGTATTCTTTGTTTTCTTTATTATTTTAGTTTGGTCAGGGTGTGACATGGGTATTATGTGGGTTTGTAGTGTCAGGGTGATTTAAGGTTTAGGGGTTTTATTTAGAGTATTGGCTTTATGTTTAGTATACTATGCTGTGTCTATGTTGTGTGTAGTTGTCTAGGAAAGTTCTAGGTTGCCTGAATGGGTCCCAATTAGACAGCTGGTTTCTGTTTGTCTCTTGGATTGGGAGCCATATTTAAGGTAGCCATAAGGCTTTAGTTCTGTTGTAGTGGGGGAATTTGGGTCTATGTTAACTTTGTGAGCTGTGTGTGGTCATTCGGTTGTATTCGTGGTATTTAGCTTCAGCTGTAAGCGTGGTTGCTTGTTGTTTGGGTAGGTTTGTAAGTGTTTTGTGTTTCGTTTTGCTTCCTTCACATAATAAACAAGAAAGAGTGGCTTATTTGTCCTCTTGGGCTGGCCTGTTGTGGTTCCGTCTCTCCTCACACGATCGTGACACTGAGGGATGCTGGTTCAAAGCCTGGGTCCTTGAACTGGGGAAATCTGTCAGGGATCAGCACCCTAGTCAAGGATTACTGGCATAGGTAAACCTCATGCTGTTGTACCCTGGAGTAAGGCACTTAAAACCCCAACCTGCCCTGTGGCTTCACGCCTGTGCTGCTCTCAGCCTTGAAGGGGTGTTGTTATATGACACCTTTGGAATTAAAAAGAAGTGAAAAATATGAATTTTACATTTCACAATGGACATCAAAGAGCTACTTCACCCAAAAAACGTATCTTTTGAAAACGTATCCTTATCGAGCAGAAACATTTATCTAATTTCAAAATTGACTTCAAAAGAGTAAAATAGGATTTCATTTTGGTCATAAACGGTCAGTCTCGTCCAAAATGAGTTTTGTAAGTGAGTTTGTCATGAACTTAATTGAGGGTTGGGCATGGATTAATACATGCCCACTATTGCCAATGATGCCCAATTGCCAGAAGACAACACGTTGTGGTTGCCCCCACTAACATGTGACACATGTTGTCAAGTTGGCATATGGGTGCAACGCAAGCACATTTCAACTCAGTAAATAGGAGTGGAAAATGGATTCCATAAGTTGGTGGCAAACTTCCAATGCATTTCAGCAATTTGCCCAATGACCATGAATGCGTATCTGACACGTTCACTTCTGTAAATGGTGTTGGTGAGTATGTTAGCTAAGTAGATAGCTGGTACTAGCTAGCTAACTTGTAGCTACTTTCCCAGTTATACAACATCTATGATAAGCCTAGTGAGCCATGCCCTAGTTTGGATACACAAATGAAGGGGAATTGATACTGTAACTAGCTAAATACACATCAAGCTATGTGTAATGTGATGTGTAGCATGTCCGAGGAAGATGTGCATCGCTCACGTTGCTAGTCCCAGCTACCCTGCTATCACAGCTAACTGTAGCCCATTGGCATTAGGCCTTTTTCACACTGCTTGTTCTTAGCCAAAGACCGCGCCCTCTAGACCAGCCCTAGGCTGCTTATCCCTGTGTTCAACACAAACTTTGTTTAACCCGGGGCTAATCTTTAGCCCTGCGCAAAAAATATTCACATTTGTATTCCCAAAGCCCTGGTCTAACAAACAAACACAATATTCAACCAAACTTCTATCAATGCCAAAGCGACCCCTATTTACAAGTAGGCTTGTGTCCTCTTGATTTCTCGCCTATGCATTTGATTCCAACAGTGATGGTTTGTAACCTTACTTCTGCCTGTCTGACGTCCAAAACAATGTTTTCACTTTTGAATTGCGGATCTCGCACTGTCAGAGAATGCTCCTGGCACAGACGAACATAAACTTTTCTGATCTAGGCAAAATTTCATGCAACAATATTATTATCATGGATCGCTTTATATCTAGGGTTGCAAGAGTCGGAAACTTTCCAGTAAATTTCCGGATTCTTTCCTTAAATCATAAAAAAAAGTTTAGCTTATAACAGTGGACTTTTTTGTGGGATACAATAAGGCGCATTCTAGGTCTTGTGGCATATTCTGGTTAAACTATGCCACAATTAATGGAATTGGCAACCCTCTGCATGCACAGTGCATTCTTCCATCAATGTACAGCTCATTCTCAAGATCTTGCACAATAAATGAGACGCTTATTGAGCCCCACACTACTGTACTGTCTGAGCCAAGGATAAACATGCTTTCTGGTTAAGTTTTTGGATTCCAATACTGGGTGAGGTGAATATATTTTATTGCATACATTATTTTTTGTTATATAAATAGTAGCCTACAGCAAAGGTGGTGTTTAAAATAATTTCTAACTATTTACAATTTCTGATAGTTAAGTTTTGCTACATTGGTTTTAGCTTGCTTGAGCCTGCTAACTAAGGAGTGTTAATTCACTTGTTTCCATACCATGTTTCATTTTAAACTTTATCTTACAAGGAGGTGTTTAATCTAACTGCCCTTAACTATTTATCTGTACATGGAATTGCATTTGTTTTTTTTTACAGTTTTTTCCCTAATCTTTAAACCAGGAAAATGCTACGGGCACTATCTGATGTGCGGAGACCATTTTTCTGGGCAGCTAATGTAGAAGGACCAAGCTGTGTACAGTTGCAAATACTGTGCCAAATCAATATGTGAAGAATGCACAAAGATGTAGAATCATCTAGCCACGTGCATAAAGTTCCTCAAGAGCTCACAACAAGCAATCTCTGACAAAAGTCCTGTTCCTTCTATTCGAGGTGAAAATGATGAAATCAGAACAGAGCCCTTATCGATAGCAACAGCTCATGGTCCTCCTGGAATCAGATTTTTTTGACTCAATGGAGGAACGTAGTCGAGAAATGCTGAGAAATGTCTTGCTCGAGCAGTGTAATGCAACTGGTTTATACTCTGATGCTCACAGGCTATGTGTTTGGAACGAGATTTCTGAATATTCTTCGCCGAGCCATAAACCCCACCAAACCAGACATGCTTTATCTACTCATAGCTGCGATTGCTAGAGTTCAACGAGTTCAAGTGAACGGTAAGCAAATCATAGATGGAAGCAGACTGTATTGCAATCACCTCTGATGGGTGGTCGAATGTTCGTGGGCAAAGGAATAATAGCTACATCATCCCACCCCTCAACGCCGTATTCCTACAAGAGCAACCGGACCACAAGGGACAACAGACACACTGGGTCTCTACATTGCAGATGAGGCTGAAGGCAGTCAATCAATGACCTTGACGCACAGATAGGTATTTGGCACTGGTGAACAGACAATTCTGGCGAACATGAAGGCTGCTTGGTCTAAAGTGAGGAGTCCTACCCCTCACATACACGCATTGGCTGTGCTGGCTCATGCATTGAATCTGCTCCTAAGGACATCATGGCACTGAAAACAATGTATACACTCTACAGAGAGCCATTAAATGGTTAGATATGTTGATGGGTCACAGGTTATAGCAGCAATATACCTCAAACAAGCAAAAGTGAGAAGAATAAGAGCACCCCATTCGAAGCTGCCAGCACAGCCATTGGGGTAAGTGTTGTCATAATGTTTGACGCTGCCTGGAGTGGAAGGAGTCTCTCCAAGAAATGGTCAGGAATCAAGTTTGCCGATCATCAAGAGGATCCTCCTGATTATGTATTTTGGGAGGAGTGGTAAAGCAGCCTGAACTCTGAAAACCTATAGCAGTAGCCATTGCACGGATTGAGGGAGAACAATGGCATTCTGTCTGATGTTCAGACTCTGCTTGCCAGATGTTAAGAAGAAGAAATCCATTACTTACCCTGCCACTTCACTGTTTTGCCTCCAAGCAGAGGTACACTGCAGTTTTGAAATACATAAGAAGCGTGAAGACTTCTGCCTGAAGCCCATACACGCTGCGCGTACATGTTGGACCCCCAGTATGCTGTGCAGAGCAATCCTGTCTGGTGCAAAGAGATCTACAGGCCATATGGTGTCATCACTACCATGTCTAGCCACCTTGGCTGGAATGATGGGCCAAGGTTCTTGGCAGTCTGGCTAAGTCACTTCAAGCAAGGGCTTTGGATGGGGATGCAATATGGCAGTCGTGCCACATATCTCATCAGCCCACTGGTTGAAGGGACTTTGTGGATCTGGGCTCTTCCCCTGTGTTGCCTCCAGGGTTCATCCTGCAAATCTAACCAACATCAGCCTGCCTCAGAGCGCAAACTAGTCCTTGTTTTGGGAAACACCATCAAAGCAACGCAACAGGCCGACCAACTACAAGAGACTGTAATAAAATTGGTGGCCACACGGGCAAATTAGAGGCTTTCTGAGCTGACAACAATCTTTATCTTCTCAACAAGGTTCGGAAAGTGACGGGTGACAGCTTTGTGTGCTCAGGGTCTGATGTGTTTGACGTGAAGTGGCACTTGAGGTTAGGTCCAGGGGATATGACTGATGACGAACTGATGGAGGAAGATACCAATCTAGGAGCGTTGAGTGGGCTCCATTAGACTATCTTTCATTATACTGTCTCGGTATTGTTGAAATTTGTCAATTCGCTAGTATGGTATGGGGTTTATATTGGCGCGACCATTCATTTTTGTCAGCCTCGGGGATTTCTCTTTTTGAGTTCTGTTGTTAGCACCCTTGTCACGGCTTTTGGGGATACTATGCAATCATTTGCTAGACAATCAATAAGCATTCTCTCAAGAATTACGAACGTCCCACCAAACCCATTCATAGGCTAACATCACGCCCTAATAGAACGCAAAAGCTATGCAACCCCAAATAGCAATGCAGATTAATAACTGAAAGCTGTATATATCTAGAACAGATAACTGTCTTTTACATAGTCGCGATATGAACTAGATTAGGAGAGAGTGTATAAACCGACATAATGACGCAAAAGAAGAGCGAGGTGGGCTTGTTCATAATTTATTAGGAGAGATACTATGCCACTAGTATTGAGCGAGTCTTGTTTTTTATTCGTGACGCAGCATCTTCACGTTCTACAAACTGATTCTAGTCAACTCACTCAGAAATGCAGTTCACTTGTCAACACTTATCGAGTACACTCCATAAGAAACTAGCACCTGGTCCTTGCACGATAATACGTTAACTGTAGCTATGAGGGACAATAAAGGTACAGCAGTATAATGACTGCAGATTTTGATATTAGATTGAGTCGATCTTTGAGGTGTAGTCGTCTCTTTTTAGAATAACGATTGGTTTGTATATATGTATCGGGACTTGGAATTTTTCATTTTTTTTTCAATATAGGGTTGAGGCATATATTATCAGACGCATTGTTACTACTTCATGTCATGTCACATTTAGGTGGTTGAAACGAGCTGAAAATTACAATGTTGGTCGTACGCTTCTTGTGCACGAGGGGACGTTTGAAATTCAGCATGTATTTTGATGCTGGAACTAACAGGATAGTTTTTCCGCGATCATTGGGGGCTTGGCAAAATGCTCACAAAGTATTTGCGCATGGATAAGGGTTATGGGGTACGATGGATTTTGGTACAGTAGGAAGAGAGGAAGCCGGAGAGTCGATGGACTGACGGATGGTCTCTTCGTAACAAGACGGATATGGCTCGAGCACTTCATTCGACTGACTGCAGTTGCCATCGTGCAGCTCTTGAATACAGAAAAGACTAGACGAACACTATAAACAGATTGTGCAGGCAGATATAGTAGGTAATTAAGATAAATCAGGCCTGTTAGACACTTAATTTAATGGATGTTCTATATGTATAATCACCTCAGGGGCTTGGTGATCAATAGTCATTACAAAGGCCTTACGCGATCTATTTCACAATTTTGCCTTTTGAAACACTTGGCATGGTGTGATCATATAGCCTATCCGGCAAGGTCAAAGATATTTTTGCCTGACTACACAAGTTCAAGCATTGGCAGGGCAATTCAAGCAAATCCAATATGCGGTGATGAATGTATTGGGCCTATAGTATGTTACTGCCAAGGACGCTTCATTGGCGTACAGTACTGTTTTTATTAGTATAATGGTTGCCTTGGGCTTTACGTCTTTTCAGTCATGTAAAAACAAAAATCCTCGAAGTTTTCCCGTTAACAATTATCACGTTTCCTT
>NC_036874.1:16067216-16137350 GCF_002910315.2 Salvelinus sp. IW2-2015 | reverse complement strand
TACATAAGACCAATTTGAGCCAGATGGTCACAATTTCAGATTATGTGGCAAAACAAGCAGTCATTGTGTAGAGAATCATTGTATCTTCTAAACCGCTGTGAAATATATTTTCCATAAGCGCAAATATTTTATTTTCAGCTATTTGAAGCTGGTGTACATAAAACAAACGTAAAAGACTCAAAAACGAAAATTAAAAACGGGAAGCATAGAAATAGCACACRTAAAACAGACCTACCGCTTCTTAGACTTGCTTTCAATGCCAATGACAGATCTATTACTCACATGTCTATGTGAGTTTGATCGGGTTGCCCAAAAAGTTACATATTGCAGCTTTATGTAAATTATTCCTTTAAGTCATTAATTTAGTTGATCAAGTTCATTACTTCTAATCATCAGATATCTTTGTCTCTAAGTATTTTCTGAGACTTCTTCAAAAACTAGGAGCTCAGAACATTGGTTTAGGAAGAAGCTATACCAGCACCTATTGCAGTGCCCCTTTATTGCCCGAAATTCCTCATAAATTCCACACATACAGAATAAGACTCCTGTCCTTTATTGAGATTTATTAATGGTTATCAACAGCATCTGACTTTCATAAATCCTCGTCAACAGCCACGGGGTATGTTCAGAGCTACTAAATTAGTGTATTCATCCATAGATTTTAAATATTCAGACAAGTCCCTGGAGGCTTGAAAGCAATACAGGCTTATTTACCGGGACATATCAAACACACATTGCATTATAATTTTGAGACAGGCAAGAAGATGAAGAGTCTGATTCTTGTTCAAGCTGTATCAATCTTTCGCTCCAGTTCACTTGGTTATCTAATAATGCCCTTGGACACTAAAACTGTCTTCATATAGAAGGATAGTAAAGTTTGGTCAAGAGTATGTTATATAGAGGGATGTCCAAGTATGTTCAAGAGCTCTAGCATAACAAATTGAGCTTTCAGTTACTCCAAACAGAGGTCGCGATCACTATTGTTGATGACTTCCATCATTAAACATTTTGTAAATTGTCTGTTTCCAAAGGTTCAAATGTAACCTAGTGTGTATTTTTGAATAGGCAGCATTTCAGTTCCCTTTCCTAGAAATGGTACATAATCTAATGCTGAGGAGAACTGATAACCTTCTGGGAATAGATCATGCGTGATGGACACCCAAGGACAAACATCCTCTGACCCAGATGCATGTTTCTCAGACTAACGCACTGTTCAACAATTTAATGTAGTTATTAGAGGTTTAAATACAGGGATGGATCTAAAACAAGCACTACACCCTTGGCAGTTTGGAGGTTAGAGAAGCTGACCTGTAAACTGAGTGTCACGCCCTGGCCTTAGTATTCTTTGTTTTCTTTATTATTTTAGTTTGGTCAGGGTGTGACATGGGTATTTATGTGGGTTTTGTAGTGTCCAGGGTGATTGTAAGGTTTAGGGGGTTTATTTAGAGTAGTTGGCTTTATGTTTAGTATAGTTGTCTAGCTGTGTCTATGTTGTGTGTAGTTGTCTAGGAAAGTCTATGGTTGCCTGAATGGGTTCCCAATTAGAGACAGCTGGTTTCTGTTGTCTCTGATTGGGAGCCATATTTAAGGTAGCCATAGGCTTTAGTTTGTTGTGGGGAATTGTCTATGTAGAACGTTTGTAGCCTGTGTGTGTACTACGTTATTTAGCTTCACGATCGTTTGTTGTTTTGGTAGTTTGTAAGTGTTTTGTTTCGTTTTGCCTTCTTCAATAATAAAAAGAAGATGGCTTATTTTCCTCATGCTGCGTTTTGGTCCGTCTCTCCTCCACACGATCGTGACACTGAGGGATGCTGGTTCAAAGCCTGGGTCTGAACTGGGGAAATCTGTCAGGGATCAGAACCAGTAGTCCAAGGATTACTGGCATCAGGTAACACCTCATGYTGTTGTACCCTGGAGTAAGGCACTTAACCCCACACCTGCCCTGTGGCTCACCCTGTGCTGCTCTCAGCCTTGAAGGGGTGTGTTATATGACACCTTTGGAATTAAAAGAAGGTGAAAATATGAATTTACATTTCACAATGGACATCAAAGAGCTACTTCCACCCCAAAAAACGTATCCTTTTGAAAACGTATCCTTATGAGCCAGAAACATTTAATCTAATTTCAAAATTGACTTCAAAGAGTAAATAGGATCATTTTGGTCATAAAGTCAGTCTCGTCCAAAACTGAGTTTTGTAAGTGAGTTTGTCATGACTTAATTGAGGGTTGGGTATGGATTAATTACATGCCCACTATTGCCAATGATGCCCAATTGCCAGAGACAACACGTTGTGGTCTGCCCCCAGCTAACATGTAGACAATGTTGTCAAGTCTGCATATGGGTGCAACGCAAGCACATTTCACTCAGTAAATAGGAGTGAAAATGGACTTCCATAAAGTTGGTGCAAACTTCCAATGCATTTCAGCAATATTGCCCAATGACCATGAATGCAGTATCTGACACGTTCACTTCTGTAAATGGTGTTGGTGAGTATGTTAGCTAAGTAGATAGCTGGTACTAGCTAGCTAACTTGTAGCTACTTTCAGTTATACAACATTATATGATAATGCTAGTGAGCCATGCTAGCTTTGATACCACAAATGAAAGGGGAATGATACTGTAACTAGCTAAATACATCAAGCTAATGTGTAATGTGATGTGTAGCATGTCAGAGGAAGATGTGCATCGCTCACGTTAGCTAGCCAGCTACCTTGCTATCAACAGCTAACTGTAGCCCATTGGCATTAGGCCTTTTCACACTGCTTTGTTCTTAGCCAAAGACCCGGCCCTATAGACCAGCCCTAGGCTAGCTTATCCTGTGTTCACACAAACATTTGTTAACCCGGGGCTAATCTTTAGCCCTGCGCAAAAAATATTCACATTTGTATTCCAAAGCCCTGGTCTAACAAACAAACACAATATTCAACCAAACTTCTATCAATGCCAAGCGACCAATATTACAAGTAAGGCATTGTGTCCTCTTGATTCTAGCCTAGCATTTGATTTCCAACAGTGATGGTTTGTAAACCTTACTATCTGCCTGTCTGACGTCCAAAACAATGTTTCACTTTTGAATTGCGATCTCGCCACTGTACAGAGAATGCTATGCACAGACGAGACATAAACTTTCTGATCTAGGCAAAATCATGCAACAATATTATTATCATGGATAGCTATATCTAGGGTTGCAAAGAGTCGGAAACTTTCCAGTAAATTTCCGGATTCTTTCCTTAAATTCATAAAAAAAGTTAGCTTATAACAGTGAACCTTTTTTGTGGGATACACATAAGGCAATTCTAGGTCTTGTGGCATATTCTGGTTAAACTATCCACAATTCAATGGAATTGCAACCCTCTGCATGCACAGTGCATTCTTCCATCACATGTACAGCTCATTCTCAAGATCTTGCACAATAATGAGACGCTATTGAGCCCACACTACTGTACTGTCTGAGCCAAGGACTACATGCTTTCTGGTAAGTTTTGATTCCAATACTGGGTGAGGTGAATATATTTTATATGGCATACATTATTTTTTGTTAACTAGTAAATAGTAGCCTACAGCAAAGTGTGTTTAAATAATTTCTAACTATTTAACAATTTCTGATAGTTAAGTTTTGCTACCATGTGGGTTTTAGCTTGCTTGAGCCTGCTAACTAAGGAGTGTTAATTCACTTGTTTCCATACATGTTTCATTTTAAAACATTTATCTTACAAAGGAGTTGTTTAATCTAACTGCTTAACTATTTATCTGTACATGGAATTGCATTTGKTTTTTTTTACAGTTTTTTCCCTAATCTTTACAGGAAAATGCTACGGGCACTATCTGATGTGCGGAGACATTTTACTGCAGCTAATGTAGAAGGAAAAGCTGTGTACAGTTGCAAATACTGTGCCAAATCATATGTGAAGAATGCCACAAAGATGCAGAATCATCTAGCCAAGTGCATAAAGTTCCCTCAGAGCTCACAACAAGCAATCTCTGACAAAAGTCCCTGTACTTCTATTCGAGGTGAAAATGATGAATCAGACAGACACCTTATCGATAGCAACAGCTCATGGTCCTCCTGGAATCAGAAGTTTTTTTGACTCAATGGAGGAACGTAGTCAGAGAAATGCTGATGAATGTCTTGCTCGAGCAGTGTATGCAACTGGTTATACTCTGATGCTCACAGGCTATGTGTATTGGAAGAGATTTCTGAATATTCTTCGCCGAGCATAAACCCCACCAACCAGACATGCTTTATCTACTCAATAGCTGGATGCAGAGTTCAACAGAGTTCAAGTGAAGGTCAAGCAAATCATAGAGAAAGCAGACTGTATTGCAATCACCTCTGATGGGTGGTCGAATGTTCGTGGGCAAGGAATAATTAGCTACATCATCTCCACCCCTCAACCAGTATTCTACAAGAGCACCGACACAAGGGACAACAGACACACTGGTCTCTACATTGCAGATGAGCTGAAGGCAGTCATCAATGACCTTGGACCACAGAAGGTATTTGCACTGGTGACAGACAATTCTGCGAACATGAAGGCTGCTTGGTCTAAAGTGGAGGAGTCCTACCCTCACATCACACCCATTGGCTGTGCTGCTCATGCATTGAATCTGCTCCTCAAGGACATCATGGCACTGAAAACAATGTATACACTCTACAAGAGAGCCAATTAAATGGTTAGATATGTGATGGGTCATCAAGTTATAGCAGCAATATACCTCACCAAGCAAAGTGAGAAGAATAAGAGCACCACATTGAAGCTGCCCAGCAACAGCCATTGGGGTAGTGTTGTCMTAATGTTTGACAGTCTCCTGGAGTGGAAGGAGTCTCTCCAAGAAATGGTCAAATCACAGTTTGCCGATCATCAAGAGGATCCTCCTGGATTATGTATTTTGGGAGAGAGTGGTAAGCAGCCTGAAACTCCTGAAACCTATAGCAGTAGCCATTGCACGGRTTGAGGGAGACAATGGCATTCTGTCTGATGTTCAGACTCTGCTTGCAGATGTAAGAGAAGAAATCCATACTACCCTGCCCACTTCACTGTTGCTCCAAGCAGAGGTAACTGCAGTTCTGAAATACATCAAGAAGCGTGAAGACTTCTGCCTGAAGCCCATACACGCCGCAGCGTACATGTTGGACCCCAAGTATGCTGGCAAGAGCATCCTGTCTGGTGCAGAGATCTACAAGGCCTATGGTGTCATCACTACCATGTCTAGCCACCTTGGCCTGGATGAGGGCAAGGTTCTTGGCAGTCTGGCTAAGTACACTTCCAAGCAAGGGCTTTGGGATGGGGATGCAATATGGCAGTCGTGCCAACATATCTCATCAGCCACCTGGTGGAAGGGACTTTGTGGATCTGAGGCTCTTTCCCCTGTTGCCTCCATCATCCTCCAAATCCTACCAACATCAGCTGCCTCAGAGCGCAACTAGTCCTTGTTTGGGAACACACACATCAAAGCACGCAACAGGCCGACCAATACAAAGATGTAAAAAATTGGTGGCCACACGGGCAAATTTGAGGCTTTTTGAGCCTGACAACAATCCATCCTCAACAAGGTTGGAAAGTGACGGTGAAGATGTGGCCTCAGTCTGATGTGGACTGAGTGGACATTGAGGAGGTCCAGGGAGAAGACATGGAAGCCTGAGAGGAAGACAACCAAAGCTTGAGTTTCTAGACTATCATTTTACAGATGTATGTTGAAAATTTGCAATGCAATGGATCATTGGGGATCATTCAATATTCCCTTTCTCTTGTTGTTTTACCTTGTCAGCTTGGGGATTTGATCTTGCAACCTTTCAGTTACAAGTCCAACACTCTAACCACTAGACTAACTGCCACCCCAACATAGCATGCATAAAAGAAAGCTACAGCAAAGTTCATACTGTGATATTTAAAAACGTTTAAAACCATGACTAGAGAGAGGGTGTCAACGAATACAGCAAAGAGCGGCTGTTTTTATTAGTGAGTTCATGTTTAAGTTCTTACTCAGCACTGTCAACACTTATCAGCCATAAAATGCACGTTCTTCCTACTTACACTCAGAGCACTGCAGCAGAAATGACTGAGTTGGAAAGTGTATCTATAGGCTTGCATTGTTATTATTATCGGCTTGGATCTTTTTTAATAAGGAGGAATATTTCACTTTCTCTGTTCATAGGAGTAACTACATGCATTTGTGCACGAGGCTGAAATAATGTTGTGCGACTGGAGTTTCGCGATCAGCTGGAAAACAATRTTCCTTTTTGGTCAGTGTCAGTGGAGGAAAGGGAGAGCGGAAGGATGTTGAAAAGAGGAACCTCATTCTGCTGCTCTCTCCCTCTGCTGAGACTGACCATCAGATGCAGGCAGTAAAATAAAAAGCAAATTATTTAAATGTATGATCACTCAGCTGTGCCAACAATGGATCTATTACCGGTGTGATCATATAGCCTACCTCAAATTTTGCCTGAACAACAATGCATTGGCAGGGCAATTCAAGCAAATCCAATATGCGGTGATAATGTATTGGGCCTATAGTTTACTGCACAAACCTCATTGCTACAGTACTGTTTTTAATTAGTTAATGTTGCATTGGCTTACGTCTTTTAAGTCATGTAAAAAAAAAAAATCCCTCGAGTTTTCCCTGTTAACACTATCAACGTTTCCCTTTACTGTTGCAATTGTGATCTAATTAACCCAATATTAGCCACTTTCAATGCAACATACCGAAACAAAACTATGCATGCGATTTTGTTGTAGGCAGAACGCATCGGAGTAGGATTCTATTGCATTGACACCAGTGGCGGTCGTTGCCGTTTAAGATGAAGGATATTTTTTTTATGAGCATGGCCTTATTTCTATTACAGCAGATTGGATGACTGTCATTCATATTCCATTCACCCAGTTCAATGTAACAGTGATAGGTTAGGCTACGACATGATACTAGAATTTTCCCTGTACCCATCATGAGGTTGATACAACCTAGCCTATGAATAAACTTTTACAACGTAGGTGCACAGGTCAACGTAGGTTTACACCAGTGGCGGTCAGGACTGTTTAATATGAGGGAGGATGATTTTTTCATTTTTTTCCCATGAGCACTCTAGTTTTCCCTATACCCATCATGAGGTTGCTATAACCCTAGCCTATGAATGAAAGTTTACAACGTAGGTGCACACTGGTCGAGAGAAATTTGATGACAGACAGTGACACATTCAATACCGCTGTCACGCCCTGGCCATAGAGAGGCTTTTCTATTCTCTATTTTGGTTAGGCCAGGGTGTGACTAGGGTGGGCATTCTAGTTTCTTTATTTCTATGTTTTCTATTTCTTTGTGTTTGGCCGGGGGTGGTTCTCAATCAGAGGCAGCTGTCTATTGTTGTCTCTGATTGAGAACSATASTTAGGTAGCCCTTTTTTCCACCTGTCTTTGTGGGAAGTTGACTTTGTTTAGGGCACATAGCCTTTAGCTTCACGGTTTGTTTTTGTAGTGTTTATTGTTTTGTTCGGCGTCATTTTTATTAATAGAGGAAAATGTACGCTCACCACGCTGCACCTTGGTCCTCTTCCTTTAACGGCCGTGACAGAACTTCCCACCACCACCAACGGACCAAGCAGCGTGGTAAGAAGGAGCAGCGTGTCCAGGATTCGTGGACTTGGGAGGAGATCCTGGACGGTAAGGGACCCTGGAGGCAGGCTGGGGAGTATCGCCGTCCACAGGAGGAACTGGAGRCATCAAGAGCAGAACGGCAGCATTACGAACGGACTCGGCTAGCAAGGAAACCCGAGAGGCAGCTCCACATTTTTTTTGGGGCGGTTGCACACGGGGGGTGTGGCTGAATCAGGTTGGAGACCTGAGCCAACTCCCTCTGCTAACCGTGTTATGCGGTGGAGCGCACGGTGTCTCCAGTGCGCGTGCACAGCCCGGTGCGCTACCTTCCAGTTCCCCGAATCAGCCGGGCTAGAGTGGGCATCCAGCCAGGTCGGAGGATGCCGGCTCAGCGCATCTGGTCGCCAGTACGTCTCTACGGCCCGGGATATCCTGCGCCGGCTCTGCGCACTGTGTCTCCGGTGCGTCTGCACAGCTCAGTGCGTCCTGGGCCTGCGCCCCGCATCTGCAGGGCGAAAATAACCATCCAGCCAGGACGGGTTGTGCAGGCTCTACGCTCAAGACCTCCAGTGCGCCTCCACGGCCCAGTGTATCCGGTGCCTCTGCCTAGGACAGGGCTTCCTGTATGTCTCTCCAACCTGGTGAGTCCTGTGGCAGCTCAACGTACCAGACTGCCCATACGTCTCCTCCCTCCAGTGATGATCCATGGCAAGAAGCCTCCAATGATGATCGATGGCACGAAGCCTCCAGTGATGATCCATGGCAAGAAGCCTCCAGTGATGATCCATGGCACGAAGCCTCCAGTGATGATCCATGGCACGAAGCCTCAGTGATGACCCAGGACAAGAAGCCTCCAGTGATGATCCATGGCAAGAAGCCTCCAGTGATGATCCATGGCACGAAGCCTCCATGGCACGAAGCCTCCAGCGGGCCCCAGTCCGGGGCCCGCTACGAGGGTTCCCAGTCCGGGGCCCGCTACGAGAGTCCCCACACCAGAGGCGCCACCAAAGTGGGGGGAGCCAGAGGCGGAGGGGGGTCTACGTCCCGCACCAGAGCCGCCGCCGTAAAGGAAGCCCACCCGGAACCTCCCCTTTAGAGTCAGGTTTTGCGGCCGTAGTCCGCACCTTTGAGGGGGGGAGGGGGGGTACTGTCACGCCCTGGCCATAGAGACTAATGTCTGAATAGGGAGAACCTTGCACTCAGCATAAAAATGATACAAGACACATCTAGTACTTTTAATAATATTTTGTAATTATTTAATCGAATGGTACTATCAATAGGGGAGGGGGAGACCCTGTGTATTATTCAAACATGTCAGGGAACTCTGGTATTATAAGGGAGCGGGACACTAATCCGGATACTTTTAAGATATCCCGCTATGACCTCCGACGAGCCATCAAACAGTTAGCTAGAGTGGGTGAAAACACACTTTGATAATTCAATTTCACATCCTTATGTTATAAAGTACATTTGACCATGTTCTGAATAGTTCAGTAGGGGCGTCTTTATCGAACATATCATTAACATTATATGCAAAAAGTAGAATTTCGTAACCTAATACATCCAATAATACACATTGAGCTATGTTGACATAGCGGTGCAGGTTTCTCGTATCAACTTTTGAGGATTTTACAATTTGTGTTCGTCGTCTTCCAAGTTGTTTCTGCGGGTCGCAAAAAAAATAAATTAGCATGACACGAGCTGAATTAACTGTAAAAGGCTTTGAATATAAAAAGCTTTGTTTACGCTCTGTGSTCTGTTGACATTTTACAGAGATAAGCTTGTTTTTGTGAGAAATCCTCTAAAGGGAATAGGAATTTCAAATGAAAATGAAAAGCGTATACTAAAATATGAACGTACTACATGTCATGTCTCAAAATCAATATCCGTCTTACCTCTATATTGTTTTATGTCCTGTGGATTGGAGAAGAAAGAKGACGAGTTCAATGGGAAAGGGAACCTGTCAGGTAGCCAGTAGCCTTAATTCTTGCACAGAATCYAGCCTAGCTGACRCAATGCAATTTTCCAGATTTTTTACCACTTTTCTTGTCTGGCCAACATTGATTTAGTCACCCTAATTCTGGCCATCCTACAAGGGTAAAACATTTATTTTTAAAGGATTATGATGGAGACATGATCTTTGGACCATTGGTTTTCTTAGAGGATTATCTACACAATTAACACATTGGTCGAAAGATGCGTTTTTGATTAGACACCCAATAGTTTGTCTAGCCAGCTGCAGCTATCCCCAAACTATGCTAGCTAGCTACTGTCAGCTTGGCTCAACACAAGGTCAGCGCAGGATTTAGCCTACMCATAGAACTGAATTAGCTGACCATCGAGATGGTGAGYCAGGAGGGGAGAAGTCCTCAACTTTAAATCTTCTCTCCATAGCAAAGCTAGCATAGCTTACCTCGCTGTCACTACTCTCTACTGCCCTTGTTTTTTGTGATTGTAAGGCAAAGAAACACCYAAGGAGCACCCACATCAAACCACAAACCCAACACAACTCTAGCTTGGCTTCAGTCATAGCCGCTAGCATTATTTCATGAGCAATATGAAAAACGAGGCCAAAGCAGGACTATTCTATTATGATTCCGTTTTTTAAAAGAAATTCCCCCAAAAAATGTTCATCCTTTTTGGGCCTTCAATCTTATTAATGTGGTCATCCAAGCCCTACTGTAGCTGTGCTCCTGAATGACTGTCCATTCACCACCACCCTGATCCCTGTACAGAGCATTGTGCTCCTACCCACTTCCGCTTAAGTAGACAGAGATCTTGGTGCCAGATAGCATCAGATGGTGAAAGTTTTCTAGTTAATGTGGTCTCCAAGGGTTGGTACCCTCCAAACCACACACACACACACACACACACACACACACACACACACACACACACACACACACACACACACACACACACACACACACACACACACACTTTCTCCTGCCCCCTCACTTATATCTATAAGTGTGGTCCTTCTGCTCGTACTCTAACACACATTTTGCCTGAGGCAGCCAGGAGAGGTTATGTGGAAGATGGTGGTCAGGGTCAAACGTGCCTTAGTTTAGAGCAGGCGTCTTGGGAAAGATCACTGTTAATTTGTATCTCCATTTAAATTGGTGTTCCAGAAGGGCAAACAACCACTAGATCTCCATGACCCCAGGGACACTTTTGATTGGCTCTTGTACTGCTTTTCTGGGTGTTCCTCATCCAATCATGGATGTCAATGTTCATGTCAGTTCTTTTAGTATGTTGTAATAGTAATGTAAATATTAGGATAGGAAAGATCATACTCATGAGATATTTTTTTGTGCAATAAACAAATCAAGCATATACTCCAAAGTTCATGAAACATACAGCCAGGTCCATAATTATTGACATCTTTGATAAAGATGAGCAAAAAATATGGAAAAATTATATTATTTTATACTAATACAATTGCTCAGAGAACTATATTTTATTTAAGAAGTAATAGACTGAGATGGTAAAATATAGTGGTGGATCTTTGATGTTACGGGACTATTTTGCGTCTACTGGTCCTGGGGCTCTTGTTAAGGTCAACAGCATCATGAACTTCACCAATTTAGCCCAAAAACCTGGTTGCCTCTGYCAGGAGGCTGACACRTGGCCACAAGTGGATCTTTCAGAGAGAAAATAACCCCAAAGCACACATCAAAATCCACAWAGAAATGGCCACAAAATCGACATTTTGCAATAGCCATCTCAGTCTCCGGACTTGAACCCCATTGAAAACCTGTAGTTTGAATTGAAGAGGGCAGTCCATAAGAGCAGACGAAAGATATCAAGGATCTGGAAAGATTCTGTATGGAGGAATGGTCTGAGATCCCTCCCACTTACATAAGTTGGAGTCATGAAAACTTGTTTTTCAACCACTCCACAAATTTCTTGTTAACAAACTAWAGTTTTGGCAAAATGGTTAGGACATCTACCTTGTGCATGACACAAGTTTTCCACCAATTGTTTACAGACAGATTATTTCACTTATAATTCACTGTATCACAATTCCAGTGGGTCAGAAGTTTACATACACTAAGTTGACTGTGCCTTTAAACAGCTTGGAAAATTCCAGAAAATTATGTCATGGCTTTAGAAGCTTCTGATGGGCTAATTGACATTATTTGAGTCATTTGGAGGTGTACCTGTGGATGTATTTCAAGGCCAACCTTCAATCTCACTGCCTCTTTGCTAGACATCATGGGAAAATCAAAAGAAATCAGCCAAGACCTCAGATAAAAATTGTAGACCTCCACAAGTCAGATTCATCCTTGGGAACAATTTCCAAATGCCTGAAGGTACCACGTTCATCTGTACAATGAATAGTATGCAAGTATAAACACCATGGGACCACGCCGCCGTTATACCGCTCAGGAAGGAGACGCGAGCTGAACGTACTTTGGTGCAAAAAGTGCAAATAAATCCCAGAACAACAGCAAAGGACCTTGTGAAGATGTTGGAGGAAACAGGTACAAAAGTATCTATATCCACAGTAAAACAAGTCCTATATCGACATAACCTTAAAGGCCGCTCAGCAAGGAAGAAGCCACTGCTCCAAAACTGCAATAAAATAGCCAGACTACGGTTTGCAACTGCACATGGGGACAAAGATTGTACTTTTTGGAGAAATGTCCTCTGGTCTGATGAAACAAAAATAGAACTGTTTGGCCATAATGACCATCGTTATGTTTGGAGGAAAAAAGGGGGAGCCTTGCAATGAGGCAGGAAAATGATGTGGATATATTGAAGCAACATCTCAAGACATCAGTCAGGAAGTTAAAGCTTGGTCGCAAATGGGTCTTCCAAATGGACAATGACCCCAAGCAGACTTCCAAAGTTGTGGCAAAATAGCTTAAGGACAACAAAGTCAAGGTATTGGAGTGGCCATCACAAAGCCCTGACCTCAATCCTATAGAAAATGTGTGGGCAGAACTGAAAAAGCGTGTGCGAGCAAGGAGGCCTACAAACCTGATTCAGTTACACCAGCTCTGTCAGGAGGAATGGGTCAAAATTCACCCAACTTATTGTGGGAAGCTTGTGGAAGGCTACCCAAAATGTTTGACCCAAGTTAAACAATTTAAAGGCAATGCTACCAAATACTAATTGAGTGTATGTAACTTCTGACCCACTGGGAATGTGATGAAAGAAATAAAAGTGAAATAAATCATTCTCTCAACTATTATTCTGACATTTCACATTCTTAAAATAAAGTGSTGATCCTAACTGACCTAAGACAGGGACTTTTTACTAGGATTAAATGTCAGGAATTATGAAAAACGGAGTTTAAATGTATTTGGCTAAGATGTAAACTTCCAACTTCAACTGTATGTGAGAATGCTGTTCATTGACTACAGCTCAGCATTCAACACCATATTGCCCACAAAGCTCATCACTAAACTAAGGATGCTGGGACTCAACACCTCCTTCTCCAACTGGATCCTGGACTTCCTGACGGGCTGCCACCAGGTGGTAAGGGTAGGTAACAACACATCTGCCACACTGATCCTCAACACTGGATCCCTTTATGGGTGACTGCTTAGTCCCCTCCTGTAGTCCTTGTTCACCCACGACTGCGTGGCCAAGCACGACTCCAACACCATCATTAAGTTTGTTGACGACACAACAACGATGAGACAGGGAGGATGTCAGAAACCTGGCAGTGTGGTGCCAGGACAACAACCTCTCCCTCAATGTGAGCAAGACAATGGAGCTGATCGTGGACTATAGGAAAAGGATTGCCGAACAGGTCGAGAGTTTCAAGGTCCTTGGTGTCCACATCACCAACAAACTATCATGGTCCAAACACACTAAGACAGTTGTGAAGAGGGCACAACAACACATTTTCCCCCTCAGGAGACTGGAAAGATTTGGCATGGGTCCTCAGATCCTCAAAAGGTTTTTACAGCTGCACCATCGAGAGCATGCTGACCGGTTGCATCACTGCCTGGTATGTCAACTGCTCGGCATCTGACCGTAATGTGCGACAGAGGGTAGTGTGTACGGCCCAGTACATCACTCGGGCCAAGCTTCCTGACATCCAGGACCTATATACTAGGCGGTGTCAGAGGAAGGCCCAAAATATTGTCAGACTCSAGTCACCCAACTSATAGACTGTTCTCTCTGCTACCGCATGGCAAGCGGTACCTGAGTGCCAAGTCTAGGACCAAAAGGCTCATTAACAGCTTCTACCCCCAAGCCATAAGACTGCTAAAMAATTAATCAAATGGCCACCCGGACTATTTATATTGACCCCCTAGCTGTAATTATCTATGCATAGTCACTTTAGAAATTACCTCGACTAACCTGTACCCCCGCACATTGACTCGGTACCGGTACCCCCTTCATATAGCCTCGTTATTGTTATGTAATTTTCTTGTGTTCATTTTTGATTATATTGCAATTTTTTACTTTACTTTATTTACAAAATATTTTCTTAACTCTATTTCATAAAGTGCATTGTTGGTTAAGGGCTTGTAAGTAAGCATTTCACGGTGAGGTCTCCACCTGTTGTATTCGGCGCATGTGACAAGCACAATTAGATATGATTTAATGTAACATTTCCCAGCCATGCGGTAATACAAAGAAAAGGGGTTGGGTAATATATTTTGGATGAATTACAGTATAAGTGTGTGCATTATAAAGTCTGGACCCCAATTCCCAGATCAGTTGTTGAAATTAAATGAAATGAGCTGTAATTGACTGGGCTTGTGGTGATTAAAGAATGGAATAATGGAAGAACACTGAGTAACTTCTCGGAAAACTGAAATAAATGGGGTACTCCATCGCGCCGATGCATTCTCATTAGTGGGGGGCGCCATCACACAACCCACGTTCAGCTCAAATTCACGGTTGACATTGGCACATTTGCGAGAACTGTAATGTAACATAATCACGTTATAATGCATCTATTAGAATAATTACGAAGCAGATCTGATTTCATAAAAATTTTGAAACGACGTGTAGAGAGAGAGAGGCGAGTCACTGTGTGTATGTGCGTGTCTCTGGGTTGCAACGGTTCAGTTACTTTGTCGTGTTTACTGTCATGGTGGAGCGCATCCTTCTCGAGCTAATGGAGGATGCTTTTGGTGGTTTTTGAAAAAGAAGATGCTGCTTTTTGGCTTTTTAATCGTCCTCCAGACTCTTGATGGAAAAAAAGTGAAATGTAATGTCTCGTGACATTATGACTTGGGGGTTGGCTGTGTGTCAGTGGACACTAATGAATTGGCACTGTCAGTGGTGTGAACTCTGGACCCGGCAGAGAGGATGTGCTTAGTGGCCTTGCTGAAGCATGTCAGCGAGCCGGGCCAAGTGAAGTGGTGAGATAGAATAAGAGAAGAAGAAGAAAATAAATCCTGGGGAGCAAAACAACTTACTCGTTGGCCATTTTAAAGATCAGTGATTGGATCAGTTAGCTCTAGCAGATATGCCACTGGCCCCATGGCCCATGAATGTGGGGGTTTCGTTCACATTGCATGCACTGGATATCTCTGTCTTGTCGCAGACGCCTATAGACCGTGATGAGTTAACTTTAAATAATTTGGCTTGCCACCAAGAAGCATGTTCTCGCTCTCTCCCTTCCCCTCTCTCATGTTTTCTCTTCTCTCTCATCTGTCTCTTATTCCCCTTCTCGCTTACTCTCTTTCCTTACCCTCTCCCCCCTCTCTCTATCGCTTTCTCTCTCTCTTATTCCTCGTCGGTTCTCGTCGGCTACCCGAGGGCAGACATCCCAGTAAGCAACAGACCAATAGACTAGGCGTGTCCCGCCCTCCCTTTGGCAAATCTGACAATAACTCAATCCTCCTGATTCCTGCTWACAAGCAAAAACTGAAACAGGAAGTACCAGTGATGTGCTCAATACGGAAGTGGTCAGATGAAGCGGATGCTAAGCTACAGGACTGTTTCGCTAGCACAGACTAGATTATGTTCCACGATTTGTACAATATCATTGAGGAGTTTACCACATACAGGGCATTTGGAAAGTATTCAGACTCCTTTTCCACATTTTCTTAAGTTGCAACTGTATTTTAAAATTGATTTAAATCGATTTTTTCTATCAATCTACACACAATACCCCATAATGACAATACAAAAACAGGTTTAGAAATGTTTTCAAATGTATAAAAAAAAAGAAACTGAAATATTACATTTACATAAGTATTCAGACCTTTTACTCAGTACTTTGTTGAAACACCTTTGGCAGCGATTACAACTTTGAGTCTTCTTGGGTATGACGCTACAAGCTTGGCACACCTGTATTTGGGGGGTTTCTCCCATTTTTCTCTGCAGATCCTCTCAAGTTCTGTCAGGTTGGATGGGGAGCGTCGCTACGACCGTGTACTGGTACTCGTTTGTATTGCGAAGTTATCGTAACTCAATGTTTATTTATTCTTTGTGTTATCTTTCTACTATTTCATTTTTTTCACTCTGCGTTGTTGGGAAGGACCCATAAGCATTTTACTGTTAGTGTACACCTGTTGTTTACGAAGCATGTAACAAATCCAATTTAATTTGACAAACGCTCATTTAAAACGGCTAACTTGTCAGGGAGACAGAGGGAAAGGAGACTGGTAGATGGATGAATTACAGACATACTGAAGGAAAAAAGGAATGAACAAAGACAAATCAGAGAGGGCAGATAAAGAGGAGAGCGGGATAGAGAGTGTCCTCTTAGGAAAGTGGCTGGATAATTCTTAATGGTGAGTAAGAGTGCTTCTAGAGAATTGCCACCCCTGAAACTAGGCTACAAACCCTACTGTTTAGTATAAGCACAGCACATTGGATGGGTGTTCACCAACACTGTAAGGCATTCACTCAGTCGTGAAAATAATGTTAAAGAATGCTAAATGTGTATGTAAGTTATGCAATGTTATTTTTGATGGTCTGTCGTTAGAAAAAGGCCTGATGCCAACTTGTCAGTAAACTTTTGAAATGTTGACAAAACAACATACGCTAGACAAGGTGGGATATTTTTGTGTCAGTAAAATTAATGATGCAAGAAATGGGGTTGGAAACGTTTTTATGTGCAAATATTGATATAATAACCATCATATCAAAGTAAACTTGGGAGTCAAGCTATATGTGTGTGGTCCTCCCACTACAACTCAGGAAAGCATGCAGTTTATTAGGCTACAGATGAAATCAGTTATGATGAACATGTGACAAGCTCGATGCATCTTTCCAATAAATATTGACGGTCTTGATGGTGACATGATGATCGATGCTTGGCTGCCATTAATAAAAATAAAACAATCCCCCTCTTCTGTCCATAATAATCTCATCATGTAGGTAGCCTACCCGCACTGTGTCTGCGAGCTGTTGACTAGAGCGCACGTGCCAACATCAGAGTGGGCACATTTGCTTCATAATGCAATTGTTTTGGCAACGAAACTGTCAGTAGAGTTGGAAATGCGATGGAAACACATTCAAGTTGTTTTTTATTCGGTACACGGGAATTTAAACGCAAAGGTAACTTTTATCTGCATTACACCATCACACACAGCCTTTTATCCACAACAATTCAATGGAAACACATCTCTGGTGGGAAAATGCACATATTCTTTTTAGGCATATTATAGAATGTTTGCATGCATGTCATCAATTGGATAGAAACCTAGCTATAGACAGCATTTTCTCCTCTCAAAACTTTCCCCCTTCTCCCTGAGAAAGTTTGGAGTGGACGGGTGGGCGGAGCAGCTGTTGGTTCAGGTGAGCGCTGAGCAAGCATCTTAGGATAGAGGTTACACTCTGCATTGCATCCCAGTCACACAATGCACGTGGGGCTCCACCATATGAATTCAATTTTCATTACCCTCCTGTAATAAATGCGGTGTGAATCCTCAGAGGCCGTGGCAGGCAAAAAAATACATCTGATCATGAATAAACGATGTCCCACTGGAGGGTGGGCTCCTCCTTTGCGAGTGAAGATTGACTCCTCCAAGATAGGCCACATCAGCCACAAGGAACGGAAACAGAAACAGAAACCCGAAAGGCGTTCTGCTGACGTTGCAGACTTCCTGTATAGTAACCTATCCCCCCACCCCGCCCAATCAATCTGTGAAGCTGTATATAATGATAATACATATTCTATGCAGTGTGACTGCAATCCTTCCTAGCTATCAAATTCCCCCAGAGGTCAGCACTTTTATAATTCCAACAACATAGGGGATCTTAGACACAGAAGCTTTCTGTCATCGCTCGCCCGCTCTCTGCGTCTTGTCCCTCTGCCAGTCAGCGACATTCACTGCTTTGTGTTTTGTTTTCTCTTACATGCCTCATGACTTATTAGAAATTACCAGCTTGATTTAAATTAGGTTGAAATAGAATGAGAGTGATTCATTTTTCACTCTATTCCCATTGTAGGAGGCGATCTATCAATCCATAAATGATCTATCAATGACTGTGCTTCATTCCGCGACAAGTAAACCTGGGTAATTATATAAAAATAACAATACATCTTTCTACTGTCCTACGGTGATCTATCAATGATGGTACTTCACTTGACAACAGATAAACTGTAGCAACTCCCACACAGAATACAACTAGCATCCAATACACAGTTACCACTTACCGTGATAATATGCACAGAGGTCTCTTGGGGTAAACACTTTATTTACAAATTGGCAGAGGCCACTGGTGTGTCCTCAAAGAGGACTATTAGATAGACCATTGAGCTCTCTCTCCTCTCCATCCACCGCAGCAGATGGGGTGGTGGTCTGTGATCTGTGGAGGCAATTTTGTGCATGGCTGCCATGCCACGTCCTGGTGTGACATCTCATGCTGGTATCCGGGCTGTACCCTGACCTTCAGACACCACTGATGTGCAGCTGTCTGGATGGGGAGGCACACACACTCTGAGGGGTGGGAATGAAGAGAAAAGAAAAGGTTTTGATTAGCGACTTTTGTGTTAGCACCATTGGGAGATGGTCACAATAGTGATTAGCAAAGACTAGTAATTGATAAAAATGTGCTTTGTAGTGTTATTGTTGTGTTAACTGGCTGGGGAAGAACACACTATTGGGCGGAAGAACACAAACAGGTTTGTGTTAGTGACTTTTGTGTTGGCACCCTTTTGTGTTAGCACCATTGGGAGATGCACAATGTAGTGACTGGCCAAAGGGTGATAATTGATCAAAACGAGCATTGTAGTGGTTGTGTTGTGCTGGGGGAAAAATGTAAATGCATCTCTGAGGATTGGAGTGCTATTGTTCCCTGACTTTCACCAGCAAGTGAGAGGGACCGAGAAGAATATGAATACCAAAGGGGAGGATTGTATGAACAATAGCTAATTATATGTGTTTAACAATGTAAAATCTCCAACCTGGACATGTGAAACCTTTTGTTGTTTTTGAATCTAGTCATTTGCAATTATCAAGTGATTTAACTGTTTACTTCACACATCCCAAAACTGTTTTCATATATATGAAAAACCAGGGTCATAAACTGTCCTTGTTCAAGTGATTGCTGACTATACTCTCCCAGTAATTTCACAGAATTACGTTCTATTTCTGTTGAAGCCGATAATGAGTGTTGTAGTTTGTTACATGTTCTCTCTGCATCTCTTTCCATTCTTTCACATATGGGAAACACCAGTGATACATATAGGATGATATATGCAGGTATGGGTTATAGCATACCATAGGTATATATAGGTATGGCTTACCGTAGTCTATGCATATTGTCATGACATTTCAAATCATAGTGAGTTGATAGCTGTGGATGGTAACCTATGCCCTAGTGCACATTTCCATCTTGACTTTCTGGGAAATGTGATTACAGGCAAGACTAACACTTTAGCTTCTTCACTGGTATTGTGCAGCCTGTCATACAGACACACAAGCAGGCACATACACGTGCACACAAGTGCACACACACATACACACACACAGCCCCCCACGTTCCACACAAACACTTGCTATTTATTGGGGCAGAGTGGGAGGGCACAGAACACCCAAAGAGACACTTTCTCCGTGGGGAGAGAGATCCTCTCATTACTAGTGGGATTAACAGTCAGCCCCATCCTGTCCAGGGGGAGCCCAAAACAAATGAGAGAATAATTGAAAGAAGCGCTTGGCTTCCTGTCTGCAACGGCATACAGACCGAGGGAGGCTGTGTGGTGTTTGTACAACAAATGGGGAAAGACAAACACCAAGGCAGCACATTTAGACTCATTCATACATGTTCTGAACAACAGCCTGTACCTTTTTTGGGTTGTCGTATATATTGTGTTGAGGTTGATTGGAAATGTGCATCATGTGTGATAATCACTATGGTATACTGTGTAACCTAGAATATACAGTTCCAAACAAATAAAAGGAAACTAATTTTCTTGGTTGAATTGGCTGCAGTAATATTCAGCAGTTTTATTGTAACCTGATGCATCTTAGACCAGGGCTATTCAAATCTTACTGAGAATACTGGTTTTCTACCTGATAACTAATTGTACACACCTAGTGACCCAGGTCTAAATCAGTCCCTGATGAGAGGGGAAGAATGGGGGAAAAAAGCAGTGGAACTGCCAGATTTGAATTTGACGGTCCTAGACTATTGACAATCCATGCTATAACAACTTCTCTCTAAATCACCATAACCCGCCAAAAACCAACAACAAACCTATTGTACATTTTTCTCAAAGGAAAGTATTTCGTGGCAGCCCAATTTAGCTCTCAGAGCCTGGATGTGGATGGTTGGAGGGTATAGGAGGCAGTGCTACTGTACTATCCTGTCTCTGACATGGAGGTGTGTTTGTATGTATGTGTGTCTGTCTGTGTTTGTGTGTGTGGAGGCAATGCTGCTATTCCATCCTGTGTGTGTGTGTGTGTGTGTGTGTGTGTGTGTGTGTGTGTGTGTGTGTGTGTGTGTGTAGAGCCCCGGCCGGCGGACTAACTCGTTACGGAGAGGACAGCCTGTTTTTTTGTTCTCTACATAGTAGCTCTCCCTGACAGTCTTTCAGCCCAGAGCCCGGAGCCAAACAAACAGAGGCGGTAACAATGCTAGATATCTCAGGATCTCTACTCGCTCTYTGAGATGTTGGAGGACCAACAGCTTTGATGTTTGGCCTCACTGCTTTGCTTTTTTATCCTTGGGTGGTGAACCGTGAGTGAGGATTCATGGTAACAGTATGAGTCTTATAGTTTTAGCATGTGCATTGTATTGGATTTCTTCATGTGGAAGGTTCATTTCCCTGACCTTCATGTTACCAATATTGCTAACAGACTGATTCTGACCAATATATGCTCTTGATACAGTATACTACTCAAGAGTGTCATATTATCAATATAAATAAAACATATGGTCTTTCTGTGATCATTTCCAGTGTGCAAAATATCAATTAATGTAACGGCAGTCTTCGTTCTCCTCGTCTGAGGAGTAAGAATGGTCGGACCAAGATGCAGCGTGGTGTGTATTCATATTTAATCGAATACTTTCAAGAACGAACAAAACAATAAACTGACAAAAACAACCGAAGACGCTACAGTCCCGAAAATGTGAACACAGAACACAGGAACACACGAACAGGAACAATCACCCACAAACCACAATATAAAAACAGGCTACCTAAATATGGTTCCCAATCAGAGACAATGACTAACACCTGCCTCTGATTGAGAACCATATCAGGCCAAATGACCAACCCAACATAGAAACACAAAACATAGATAACCCACCCAACTCACGCCCTGACCATACTAAAACAAAAAAAAATACAAAAGAACTATGGTCAGAACGTGACAATTAAATACCATATCGTTAACAGCATGTACTTCCTTGGTAGTTACTGGTGTGCACCAGATGCACCAAAAACACACCTGCAACTCACCCATAATTCAAGTCCACACTTGTGTTTTTTTTTTTATATAACTACAGCTGCAAGGAACTAGACAGATTTGCAAAAGATTACTGGAAGATCAGCTGATTCTCAACTTATTCTCCAATTTATTCGGTAGCTCAGATGATCCAACAGGCAGAGCTGGGAGTATAAATACCACAAACATACTATAAGACTAAATCATTAATAACACTATAGCTAGAATCCATCCTCAGAGTTTTTAGGGGCTCAGGTTGGCTTTTCTCAAATACCGCTCAGCTATTGCAATAACTTAAGGTTGCGTCGGTTCTGACAAACTATGAGCATGAGAGTTTTCAGACATTTGTATCTAACCAGACTATAGGTGGATTGGTTCATCAAAAGAATGTCTGTAATGCAGTCCAAATTTGTCTACGGTGTCCATCTTAGAACACCCTCCGAGTTGTAAGGAGGACATGAATAATGAATTCCTAGATTGAGCCATATCCAGGTTTCCTTCCTTTATCAGCAATTTCAGTGATGTCCCAGATGAAAGCGATCTCTCTCCTCCCCTCATCCCTCATTCTTTGACCAAATCTATTCTTCCCCCTCCAGGATATCCTGACATCTACTGTATGCTACCTCCCCAAAGCAGTTGGAACAGGTTGAGGATAAAATATTAATTCCTGAAGCCGGTAATGAAGCTGTAATAGGATGAGGTAGATGAACCCAGTCCAAATTCTGGGAGAGAGGGTCATATGGTGCCGAGAAAGGTGTGCTATGGCGTCCAACGTGGGGACATCAGAGCCATCRCTCTTGTTATTTTTATAAGGTCAACTCAATTATGTAGCGACCCCAGGTAATTATTCAATCCGCAAAGTTAATAAACACTGGAGGGGATGCTGCTACCGACACCTCCGAGAGGGACTTTGTCACTTGCAATTCAAATTACGGGCCTGACTCAGAGGTACAGAGATGCTGAAAATAGAAGACAGGTAATGATCTATTGCTTAAGAGAGAACTGTGGGAGAAAAAAGGAGCTCGTCAGGGAGTTGAGAGGGAGGGGTGGTTATTGAGCAACTTATTTTTCCACATCTGTGTTCAAAAACAAAGGGAAGAACAAATGAAAGTACCTCTGGAATTACTGAGGGAGCTGGCACACTTGTTTTCTGCACTCACTGTTGGAATAGAACAGTTGTCGGAAAGTAATTTATTCTAACCGTCCTCCCTTTGCCATTTCACATTCTTCCTCCAGTGATATACAGTGCCTTTTTTYCCAGTGGAATTCCAAATGACAAATACTGCACATTTATATAAAGTTGAGAGGTGGTATTTAGAACAGTTAGATACAACACAGGCCCTTAAGTCTTAATTCAAATCCCAATGGGAAGATGGTGAATGAGGGTATCCTGGGATAAGTTACGCAATACGTGCAAAAATCATGCAAATGTGATGTATTGAATATGACTTCATCATCCGAGTGTTGTACATTGATAGTAGGCACTGTCATCACCTCGAGTAGTCCACTTCACCAGCATTTTTTKAATACCGAAGGCCTAAATGTTATATTTTGCCTTGCTTTGGTGCGAAAAAATCAATTCCAGAACAACAGCAAAGGACCTTRTGAAGATGCTGGAGGTAACAGGTACAAAAGTATCTATATCCACAGTAAAACTAGTCCTATTTCGACATAACCTGAAAGGCTGCTCAGCAAGGAGGAAGACACTGCACCAAAACCGCCATAAAAACGCAAGACTACGGTTTGCAACTGCACATGGGGACAAAGATCGTACTTTTTGGTGAAATGTCCTCTGGTCTGATAAAACAAAAATAGAACTGTTTGGCCATAATGACCATCGTTATGTTTGGAGGAAAAAGGGGGATGCTTGCAAGCCGAAGAACACCATCCCTACCATGAAGCACGGGGGTGGCAGCATCATGTTGTAGGGGTGCTTAGCTGAAGGAGGGACTGGTGCACTTCACAAAATAGATGGCCTCATGAGGAAGGAAAAATGTGTGGATATATTGAAGCAACATCTCATTGATCTTACAAAGGAATTGTTTATTTCAAACACTTTACTATTTATCTGTACATGGAATTGTATTAGGGTTTTTTTACAAGTTTTTTTTCTAATCTTTACAGGAAAATGCCACGGGCACTATCTGATGTGTAGAGACATTTCACTGCAGCTAATGTAGAAGGAAAAGCTGTGTACATTTGCAAATTGTCACGCCCTGGCCATAGAGAGGCTTTTATTCTCTTTTTTGGTTAGGGCAGGGTGTGACTAGGATGGGCATTCTAGTTTCTTTATTTCTATGTTTTCTATTTCGTTGTTTTTGGCCAATTGTGGTTCCCAATCAGAGGCAGCTGTCTATCGTTGTCTCTGACTGGGAATCATACTTAGGCAGCCTTTTTCCCACCTGTGTTTTGTGGGTAGTTATTTTCTGTTTAGTGTCTGCACCTGACAGAACTGTTTAGTTTTTTCACTTTGTTATTTTGTTTGAGTGTTTTGATAAATGAAAAATCATGAACACTTTTCACGCTGCGCTTTGGTCCACTCCTTCCGACGACAGGCGTTACACAAATACTGTGCCAAATCATATGTGAAGAATGCAACAAAGATGCAGAATCATCTGGCCAAGTGCATAAAGTTCCCTCAGAGCTCACAACAAGCAACCTCTGACTAAGGTCCCTCTACTTCTATTCGAGGTGAAAATGATGAATCAGACACCTTATCGATAGCAACAGCTCATGGTCCTCCTGGAATCAGAAGTTTTTTAGACTCAATGGGGGAACGTAGTCAGAGAAATGCTGATGAATGTCTTGCTCGAGCTGTGTATGTAACTGGTTCACCTCTGATGCTCACAGGCAATGTGTATTGGAAGAGATTTCTGAATGTTCTTCGCCCAGCATACACCCCTCCAACCAGACATGCTTTATCTACTCCATAGCTGGATGCAGAGTTCAACAGAAGCCTTGGTCGCTTTTAAGGCTTGCTAATAAAACAATAATGGCAAGATAAACCAGTGAGCAGCAAATCGTGATGAGTATAGGATAAAGCGTCAGTCATTATCGATACAACGTGACTTTATTGTTGTCCCACAGTGAAATATGTTCTGGTACGATGGAGACAATCAGATGATGTCATGTTGTGGCCTCCATCAATTGTGTATCGCTGCAGAATGCTGTGGTAGCCATGC
Source organism: Salvelinus sp. IW2-2015 (assembly GCF_002910315.2). Lineage (NCBI taxonomy): Eukaryota > Metazoa > Chordata > Actinopteri > Salmoniformes > Salmonidae > Salvelinus > Salvelinus sp. IW2-2015. Next base: position 16,112,761 of record NC_036874.1, on the reverse strand, counting down.
TGATTGTGTGCCTTCAATTCTAAATGAATAACTAACAGTGTCACCAACAAAGCACCCCCACACCATCACACCACCTCCTCCATGCTTCACAGTGGGAACCACACATGCGGAGATCATCCATTCACCTACTACGTGTCTCACAAATACATGGTGGTTGGAACGAAAAATCTCAAATTTGGACTCATCAGACCTGAGGATAGATTTCCACCGGTCTAATGTCGGTCATTGCTCGTGTTTCTTGGCCCAAGCAAGACTCTTCTTATTATTGGTGTCCTTTAGAAGTGGTTTCTTTGCAGCAATTCGACCATGAAGGCCTGATTCACGCAGTCTCCTCTGAACAGTTGATGTTGAGATGTGTCTGTGATTTGAACTCTGGGAAGCATTTATTTGGGCTGCATTCTGAGGTGCAGTTAACTCTAATGAACTTATCCTCTGCAGCAGAGGTAACTCTGGGTCTTCCTTTCCTGTTGCGGTCCTCATGAGAGTCAGTTTCATCATAGCGCTTCATGGTTTTTGCGACTGCACTTGAAGAAACGTTCAAAGTTCTTGAAATTTTCCGCATTGACTGACCTTCATGTCTTAAAGTAATGATTGACTGTCATTTCTTTCTGTTTATTTGAGTTGCCATAATAAGAACTTGGTATTTTACCAAATAGGGCTATCTTCTCTATACCACCCCTACCTTGTCACAACATAACTGATTGGCTAAAATGCATTAAGAAGGAAAGAAATTCCACAAATGAACTTCTAAAAAGGCACACCTGTTAATTGAAATGCATTCTAGGTGACTACATCATGAAGCTGGTTGAGAGAATGCTAAGAGCGTGCAAAGCTGTCATGAAGGTAAAGGGTGGCTACTTTGAAGAATATAACATATATTTTAATCTGTTTAACACTTTTTTGGTTACTACATTATTCAGAATGTGCCATTTCATAGTTTTGATGTCTTCACTATTATTCTACAATGTAGAAAATAGTAAAAATAAAGAAAAACTCTGGAATGAGTGGGTGTGTCCAAACTTTTGACTGGTACTGTATATATACTATATTTTCCTTTATTATTTTCCCCTGACCCTGCCATCCCTCCCCTAATTGGTGTAAACTAATGCAAAACAACTCTTCTACTTCCAGTTTATACATACTATATACATTTTACGGACACATTATATTTTACAATAGTTCTCTTTTGTTTGTTTTTAGTCTGATCCTTCAGCTCCACTCAACCCCTCTCATCTATCTCTGAATACAATCCAGTATTCATTTCTTTTTTCCATATATTTTTACACTCTGCTGTGATGTTTCACAAAAGTTCTGAACCTTTCTATTCTCATAGATTCTACATATTGTACATTAAAGATAAACATTTTTGCTAAAAGTATTATTTTATTGTTGATCGATTGACTGTGACGTTTTAAGTCACCCAGCAGTGCTATCTCCAGGTAAATGTTGCAATTCTTCAGCCATTCCTGAGCCTGCGGCCACAAACGAGCTACATATGGACAGTACCAAAACAAATTATCTAATGATTCTGTCTCTTTGCAGCAAAGTCTGCAGAGCTGGGATGGTTGTATCCCCCATACGGTGGTTGCTCTACTAAAAGTTTGCAATTATGCTGCGGTACTTAGAGGTAATTTGTGGTTTAGAACGTTACCCTGCGTCACCACTTCATTGCTCCAGACTAGCTCAAAGTGGGAGTTAGAGCACTGATTATGCTTTTGGGTCCTACTGTGTCTCTAACTGACAATGAGGGGGCGACATAAACCTAAATAGAAACTGATAATTGTGCACGACTTCAGAATTAAAAAACTGTTACACTAAGGTTTTTATTATTTTATTTTGTTAGGATTATTTTGGTCTTACTGTAGTAGTGTAGCTCACTCTCGACCGGTCATGTTGTACAGTACCTGAGTGGCACAACGGTCTAAGACACTACATAGCTGTGCAAGCTGTGTTGTTACAGATGCTGGTTCGATACCTGTGCTGGCCTCAACTGGGTGACCCATGAGATGACTGTAGGTTTTTGTTTTCTCTCCCTCTAAAAACAGAAATGAATAATCCTAAATCACAAACTGGCTTTATTTACAAATTAGTAACATTGTCTCACCCCATCTTCAAAAACTGCCCTTTTCTTGCTCATTTTACGTTATTTGAAAACAAAATAACCTCCAAAATATTGTTATTTTTTTAAACAAACAATTATTATTAATATTATTAATTTAGAATTATATAAAAGCCCCTTGGATATTTTCACAGATATATTATTAACCCAGTTATTAGCAGGACAATATATATTGGTCATGGCTCCCGAGAGGCGCACAATGGGATTGCCTTGCAGTTCTCCAGCAGTACTCGCTATTATGTATCACATCCGACCGTGATTGGGAGTCCTATAGGGCGGCGCACAATTGGCCCAGCGTTTCTCTCCCTCTAAAAACAGAAATACTTGTTCTGGCCTTTACAAATTTTATTTTGGTCTTTATTCAGATTACAATCACTGACTTTTTTTTTTTTTTTTTAACAAAAGAACCTCCAAATTATCGTTATATATTATCAAGTTGATGACACAGTCATATAGTCATACATAAAGCTGAGTGACTCATTCATTCATGGCTTTGGATCAAAATAAACAAGTACAAACATTCTTTCTGATAGTCTTTAATAAAGAAATGTTTTGGCTATCCTKACCTGGACACCATGTACAGTATTATAATAGCCCATTATGGACTCATATACCTCAGGACAATATACCTTTACCAACACCTCCCTGTATTTTGATTCTTTGTGGATGGGGCCTCCTCAGTGGCGCAGCTGTCTAAGTCACTGCATCGCAATGCAAAATGAGTTGCTACAGATRCCTGTGCCGGCCGCCACCGGGAGACCCATGAGACGGCTTTTGGTTTAAAATTAGAATCCTCCAATCTTCCAATCCTCTATATGTAATTATTTGTGGAGAGTCACGTCATATTTTTCGATATACTGTAGGCCTACCGTAGGCGACATGAGTCTCACTAGTGTTGAGTAATGTGCTGATAAGTGGTGTAGGTCTTATATATTTAAAGAGCATATTAAAGTTAKAAGCAATWGGATTTCAAGCAATAGCCTATTTTAGCACCGTTTCATACTGCTCTGAGACAAGCATGGGGACTGGTCTTGATAAATCAATGAGATTTTTATTTTGACTGAATGTCCGTTTGGGTATTGGTTAGACTACAATTATACAATTAGGGTGTAGAAATGTTATGCTCTTAGTGTAACCTTTATTTAACAAGGCAAGTCGGATAAGAACAAATTCTTATTTACAAGGACAGCCTACTCCTTCCTCCCTGTCGGCACAACACGGGTATTCTTTAGCCTACTCCCGACCGTCGCGATGTGCAGCGCCATATTTTCCGTACCATCCTAACGGAAACCCAGAGGGTTTTTGTTTTTCTTCGAATAGAAACACCATAATATTAAGCAAATTCATTAAGCAAAATTTCTTAAAATCAGTTCCATATACTAAGTTCTTACAAAAAAGGTTTTAAATTCTAGTACAGCCACTATTGAAGGGTATCAAATGCTTCTCAAAGATGCCCTCTGGTGGTCATACTAGCACTAACTAGCATTAATGGTACCAGTGGTTGGCACTTAAACAACGTGCCATAGAATTCTGCCTCTCAACTTTCATGTTGCATTTGGAGCTTTTCAACTTTTATTGTGGCATTAGTGATTTTGCATGCAACCTCGAATTGAGGGCTGGTGTCTGTCAGAAAGTCCATCAACAGTCTGCTTTTTCCTGACTACATCTGGCAGGAGCTTTTACCGTCTAATACTGAGGTGTTTTATGTTGTTGCTGTCATTTTATTGGTTAAATGTAGAAGTGCAGTTTTTGTTTTTGGAGGAGAGGTCAACGTCTAGTTAAAAAATAATACACACCAAATGAAACCTGTTTTGAAAARGTTAATATTTTATGTCTCAGCTATCCTAGATTGACACTATATGGTGAGAAAATAGCTTGCTCGCTGTTACAGTAGCCTGCTCGCTGTTATTTTCCACCATCRCCCTAAACTGAAGGATTAGGCTACCTCTGTATCATAGCAGTAGGCCCTGGACCTCAGAAGTGAACAGTCATTATATGTAATTTAGCAGTCGCAGTAATCACATGTGTGATCTCATAAATACAAACTACAATACCTACACTCTGTATCACTATGAAGTGATGAACATTGTCTGGGTTTCAGCCTTCAGAGGTTGCTTGTTTGGTCAGAGGTACTGGGAAACCTACATACTGTATATGTAGGGAGCTGACTATGAGAGCTATGCTTCTTGACAGCTGCGCTGCATGCACCAATTCCAATTCACAGATGGTCTCCGCACTTCATCCGAGAGGGTGGGTATTTGTTTTATTCCTTATTCCAACTAACCGTCATCCCCACTCTCGCCACAAATCATTTTAAAAGAGGTGGTAGTGTAAAACAAACCTCCATCATGGGAGGGGAAGTACCTTTTAAGATCTGTCAAAGCCTCGGCTAATAGGGGTTATCCATCGTGGGCTTTCAAAATGTCACATTGGAGCCTCGTTCATTTGCATAACCTGTAAAGCATCCCAGAGAGCGTGGGTGCATTGATTAAGCCCGGTGTCTCAGGAGACTCCGTCGGCGCTAAGGCACTCCTTAATCTACTAAACTGGTCCACTCTCAGGTACTCTAGTACTGTTTTACAGCCGTAACATGGTGTGAACTCCTGCTCCGCTCATTCCTATGCACTCAGCTAGCCTAATCTGCAGCCTGGCCACAGAGTAGATATCATCAGGTGATCTGTGGGATGTTGTGAAAGGCCTTCTAAACCCCCAAGAATAATTCTCGCTCAGCCTTTTTGGACAGATGTATTACAAGAGAGATTCCTTGCAAATGTCCTCTAGCTATTTTCATGTAAAATATTTAGAGCAAGGTGTAGGCTACATTTCACTAACTCCCAAATAGCTTTGATGAAACCTTAACATAATGGATTAGCAAAGACAGTTATTCACAAACCAACTTGGATCAATTGCAAGAATAGCAAGAGGAATGAACCTGAGGTGTTTTACATTTGAGTTAGATTCAAACAGGGCTCCATCAAGGCCACATTTCTCATTGCTTCCATCTTCCAAATTGTTAATCCCTCGAGGCTATCACTCCCCCAAGGCATTGCTTCACCAGATTGTGATCATTGTGAAACATCACTGACACTGAGGTCCATCCAGAGGAAATTGCTGTGATTGCAGATAGCAAGTGACTATCACCCAGTGCTCTGTAACGTTTAATGCAGTGGATGGGAGAGGATGGTGGGGCTCTTTCTTGGGTCTCATGAAGATTCCCATATTGGATATAAAAAAAMCTCCTGAAATAAGTTTTTGGGTTACCAATTCCCACAACATGCAGAACATCAAATGTTMCGGTACAGCTTGAGACATTACTGTACCGAAATCCTGTACACACGCACCAAACACATTTCTAAAGCATCACATCTGAAACTATGCAGTGTGTGAGTCCAACTATGAAATTCAATGAAACAGCTTAGCATGCATGGGGTATACTGTACTATATTGAATAGTAAGAATGCACTGTTCTTGGTGTCCTCAGGGCATTCAATCGATTGGGTGCTGTAACATCACCCGGAGTGTGTGAGCGGGCAGCTGAGGGTGATTCATGGAGGGATTTATGAACGATGATGAAAATCGATGAGGAATAAGAAATGAGAAACAACTGAGCAGGTTATGGAGGTTATTAAGGCATTTCGACAAAGAGAAAAAGAATAGAGGCTTACTATAGGGTCAGCTAGGCTAAGAGGACAGGGGAGGAGCTGAAGGAAAAAAACTTGTGAAAATACTGTGTGTGTCCAGTGAGGCTGTTGTAGGAGTACATATCCTTAGCAGTCTTTTCKGACTTTTCTTCAAGGAATGCAGGAATTCCATGTAAAACCTGCACTGAGCTAGAGGGTGGCAACTTYAGTTGAAAACTGCTGGATACAGGAAAAAATGCAATCGTAAAAAAAACAAATTAAAATCCGAACTTCATTTGTTTCATTATCTATAAGAAAACATASATGAGCCGTCTGCCTCATCCAGAAGATTAATTAAAATGTATATTGATTAGAATATGCCCGTGGAAAAACCTAGACAAATAAACATTTAATAGGGAGTATGTGCCTTTTGAATAGAGACTCCTGCTTGGACAAAAACAAACCAATTGGAGTTGTATAACAGACAGGTGAAAATAGAGATATTGGAAAGACTTTGCCTAATCTGCATTAGACAGACATTTTTAAATAGAAGGGCTGGATGGACTCATCCAATATTTTGTGAATGTGGGAGGAATGGTAATTGTCAACAATGCTGTGAGTTCAACAATGAAATGCTTCCAAATACAATTGTATCACTTTGACTACAAAGTCCATCAGTCTTTGCCTCCCTCYAACAGTGTCATTACAGTACAKTAGGTGCATTACCAAGTCAAGACAGATGCACCCTCACTAAAATTGGCGGATTGCAGCGATATATGGAAATTATTTGAAGTGTTTAAAAGTATTGTTCGATTACTAGGCATACTTACCAAGAACGACTGACATACTCCTCCTCTATGTAAAGAGTCACTGTTGCATTTCTCCAAAATGAGATGCGTGCGTCATGTCTTGGAAACGAGTGGTCAAAATTATTACCATCTGTCCAACACATTAACTCAGTGAGTTCAGTCAACTGGGAATGGTGATTCTSTTGGAGAGCAAACTCTAGTCTCAATACTGTATATTACCTTTGATATAGTAGGTGAAGTACTACTAGAGTTGTACTACAGTAGCCTACTACAGCCACAATGGCTCTTTTGACACAGTGACAGAAGTAGGATACTAACGTGGAATCTATTCATTTGAACCCAGGTGTTCTAGTTCTCACATACAGAAATGTCGTCCGTTTTTACAAAATTGAATGGAAGTGTGTCAAAATCACTACTGTAGCTGTCACAAATACTGCTGAGCGATTAGTGCTTTTTGAGATCGGTTTAGATTCGGTTTGATTAAAATATATATAGAGATACTGTTTTCGATTTTGTTCCCTTTTTTAAACATTAAATGCATTAAGAAATAATGGCATTACAATGATTTTAGAGCTTTTAATGGAAATTCCAAAGCCAAAAATAGTGAACATTCAATTGCCAAAACATTATTCCATTGTCTCTGTTAGGGACACATTGGGTAGACATCAGAAGAAAAATAAGAAATTACTATGAAATAATAAAACATTTCAGTTGTGTTTATTACTTAACATTTTTCATTCATTAAAGTCATCCTTGTCACACCCTGATCTGTTTCACCTGTCTTTGTGATTGTCTCCACCCCCCTCCAGGTGTCACCCATCTTCCCCCTTGTCCCCTGTGTATTTATACCTGTGTTCTCTGTCTGTTGCCAGTTCGTTTAGTTTCGTCAAGCCTAACAGCGTTTTTCCCTCTGCTCCTGTCTCTCGATTGTTCCTGTTTCCTAGTTTTCCCGGTGTTGACTATTCTGCCTGCCCTGACCCTGACCCTGCCCGCCGTCCTGTACCTTTCCCCACCTATCTGGATTACTGAACTCTGCCTGACCTGGACCTGTCTTTTGCTTGCCCCTGTTTGATTAATAAACTGTTGTTACTTCGATGTTGTCTGCATCTGGGTCTTACCTGAAACGTCATAATCATCTCATCTCTGCTCAGGCTGTATCAGTCAGCCATCCAGACCATCTAACCTATGTGCTCCCCATACTGTCTTTAGTTATYCTATTTAGCTAGCCTGCCTAAGTATGCTGCAGACCTGTCTGACGRAATCATTTTACTARTTCTTCAAAGTAGATAAGGCATACTTTCACATCTGTCCCTCTCGTTGTTGTGTTGTTTACATCCCTCTCTCATGAGGTCTGTAAGTGTATATGTCCAGAGATCTGTATATACTTTAATGACGAGATGCTCATGTCTCCACCTCAACAATGAGAGTTGTTGGCCCAAAGGTGGGAAGGCAGGTGACAAGCTGAGGTTCAAAATAAACCCAAAGAAACGCATTGGGCTAATTGTGGACAGATTTTGATAAGAGTGAAACCTCTCGCTTCGTCTTTTCTTCTCTGATCCGTCTCTGTCCAAGATGGATGGAAAAAACAGGCACAACGGACTATGGTCATTGTAGTTAATTACCACGTTTTTGAGCTGAACTACATTGAATATTTGCTTAATGAAAACTACAACTTCCTTCAGCCCAGCGTTCCACATAGTTATTGACTTGATTTCTCTCTAGAGAAATGGCGTGTTGGGCTCACACAAAAAAAACTAAATGGAATCCAAGCAATTGAACCGACGTCGGTCAATGAATTGTTTAATAACCGAATAAAAAACGGAAATGTAGGTTAATCGCTTAGCACTAGTCACAAAGCTATACAATTGGAGCTTTGCTGAATAAATCACAGAGTATAAAATATAGTTATCAATACCAGAGGGAGAGGGTCCACAGTAAAATGGCCACTTCAGACGGTATAGCACAACCCTTATCATTTAATAACATCCATTTCATTTTGTACAATTACAACAGCAGTATCCATAGGGAACGAGCCACCGACTTTGTCTATTACTCAAATCTGCTCTCTTTTTATTGTGGCTATTGTATCACCCAAGGTGGGTAACACACACGCACRCACACAAACACATTCCACGAAGCACAGGTTGTCCTAGGGATTATGGATTAAGGCTTGGACAATAAAAGAATGGGCCAATTGCTTTGATGGAATTGCAAGGGCCATGCACAGCTGGCTGTATTGAATTCAGGGTGGCTGGCGTGGCGTGGGCCAGAGCGGGGCTCCAATGGCTTGGAGCGGATGTGAGACCTCCCCATTCGGATAGCTCCATCTGTTCCCTCTGTCAAGTCTGATGGGCAGGAGGCCCGTGCCAGGAGCCTGCTGGCTAGGCTGCCCGATCCTTATTCTTCTCTGGAGCCCACACACTGGAGTCCATTCTGGAAAACAATGAGAATTAACTGTAGGGATAGGAAAGCAAAAGCAAACCATAGAGTCTATAGAGTAAAACATCATTACATAGTGTAATAGATAAAGTGTACTACCTGGAGGTTCTGTGGGGAGGGAGAGAGTATGAGATACGCCTTCTCTTTGACCCTCTTCCCCTTATTCATGAACTTGGCATCAGTGGTACAATGTTGCAGAGGATTCGTCCAGTGTTTGAGTGTTGCCAAACTAGCCTGGGTTTTCAACACACGTAACAGCATTTGATTCCAGACCTTGTCTTGTCCTCACACAAATGCCCCACTGAGCATCCCACTAAACTGTATGTACGTAATTTTAACATGTTTCAAATGTTACTTTGGATTATACAAACTGGTGTTGAGGTCATTTTAAATACCATTAATTAAACACACCCAAAAATGATGTATGCTATCCTGTTCGCTATCCCTTATGGATGGAAGCAACATTTTACTTGATTTTTAGCTTTCTCTTAGTGGATAAGAGGATTCCACTCTGCTAGGTGCCTCTGTGTTTTAAATCACTGTCAACATTAAGGCTTTCTCCAAGGATAAGATCTGTGATTCTATTGCATTTGCTCCGATACCATCTCCCACTGAGTTGAGGCTTTTCTTAATATTTTAAAAACAGAAAATGTTTCCCCAGACTGAAATGAATTTAAAATTAAAGAGACTTGGATTGTGTGTGCAGACACCGCCACGTTCCTTTTGATGCCAAATGAAAAAAACGTTCCTTTTGAACTTTCTGTCAATCAATAGGACTGCCTCTGTAGATTTGATTTCTTGTATTTCAAAAGGCAAGTGTCATAGGAGTGGATACCTTTGTGTGCATGCTTGGGAGGATGGAATCTGAAGAGACATATTGACTTCATGGCAATGTAACCGCAATGCAGCTAGAATTAATTCAAGAGCTTTGCGTAAGGACAGCTCTTTTGTATGGGCACTCACTTCTAATCAGTTACCATTTTGTCTTGTTCACAAGTGCTTATGACTCAGAGAGAGGCAGAGTGTGGTGTTTGTGTGTGTGTGTGTGTGTGTGTGTGTGTGTGTGTGTGTGTGTGTGTGTGTGTGTGTGTGTGTGTGTGTGTGTGTGTGTGTGTGTGTGTGTGTCTGTGTGTGAGGGGGGTTGGAAAAAAGGTTGGAGGAGTGGTGGGGAAAGTGAGACAGTAGCACAGACAGACAGACAAGTCTAGTTCCTTGTACAGACTCGTGCCTTATACCTTTCTCATTAATTTGCTCAAATTATATGTAATTCAGAGCCGAAGGGTCCAGAGTACAACAATCTGAGGGATTTGGGGATGTAAAGAATTAATAAGCACGAGTGGACCAGCAGACTTTATCCACTTTGTGATTTGCAGATACAAATCTCATTTGTGGAGTCGTATTAGTGGGGTTATCCTCTCTAACAGCTGTGTGATGGGGGAATTGCCTGGCTCACTCCAACCAGCTCATGCTTGGTAGTGCATTATCATTAGTGGAGAACCGCTGATTAATATTTCATTATGAGTACTGTGGCTTTGGCAAGGGCCTTCCAGGCATATCTGGTGATGTGYTATTCTCCATTTCTCGCCAATTCGTCTTTTCTCTGCATAGTGATGGACAGGCCAATAGTGTGAGGTGCTGAGGACGAAGAGATATTCATTCATATCCATATTCATCCATAGTGAAKGAGCAATACTCTTTAGAGTGACGTATTATATGTTTCATACTCTTTCTAGAAGAGAGATGAGAGTGAGTTTGAGACTATGTATTCAATTTGCCATCAGATTTGCCATAGGCCTATCAGTTTTATAGGGGATATATGCACTGGTAATTTGTATTTTATATGACACCTGTGGTGTTTTATGGATMGAGAGACTGATGGTTACACATACAGCATAAAAGAGATATTGTAGAAATGTCCTCAAACGTTTGAGTTTATGGCAGCTTGCAAGCCTGGGCTGTGTCGGATTTAGGTGCAAAAAAAAAATGCCCTAGATGAAAGCTAAGTGTATTCCAACCCCTTTAAAGTGACTGTCTGATTTCTGACATCCTGCATGAACTCTGTGAATGTTCAAAGATGACATGTTTAAACCTGGGCTCGTTTGAAATATCAAAGGGGGCGTAAATCAACTTTCCAAATGTCATCACGGGGGATCCTCCAGTCTTTTGATACCTGTTTTATGAGTAGTACGAATGACAGGTGTGAMGGTAATTTACCACCGCTATCAGCATGGTAGTGGTGCTCTTCTGTAAGTATTTTACTTTTGAATTGTCACTTTGTCAATATTAAATATGAATCACTATTTCTCTACTCTACCCTTGACAGCTGTGTAGTCTTTTGAAAGACATAGTAAATAAGTCTTTGGCTTAAAGAATAATGGTTAGAGTTGACGTTTCCCTGTATTTCCTGCCTCATGTAACCGGTGTGAAATGGCTAGCTAGTTARCGGGGTGTGTGCTAATARCATTTCAATTGGTGACATCACTCGCTCTAAAAGCTTGAAGTAGTTGTTTCCCATGGCTTTTGTGGAGCGTTAGGTAACGATGCTTCGAGGGTGACTGTTGTCGATGTCTGCAGAGGGTTCCTGGTTCAAGCACAGTTTTTTACATTTTATTTTGGTATTTTTTAAATTATCTTTATTTTACTTGGCAAGTCAGTTAAGAACAAATTCTTATTTTCAATTACGGCCTAGGAACAGTGGGTTAACTGCCTTTTTCAGGGGCAGAAGGACAGGTTGGGGTGAGGAGAGGGATGGAAGCAACACTGTTACATTGATGCTGTTGGCCCGGATACTGGTTGCTGGAGGAGGTCAAAAGAGTGTAACCGGTGTGAAATGGTTAGCGGGGTTCTTAAAATGATGGGCCCGTTGAACCTTCACATAATATACACTGACATGATAGCTGTCATGCTTTGGGTGACTCTATTATATGACTAATGTAAAGTAGGTAATTTGCTAAGCAGCAGAGAACATTGAAGGGATCTCTTAACCTGTCTGGGAACCAGCCAATGAAATTGCAGGGCGCCAAATTCAATCAACAGAAATCTCATAATTCAAAATTCTCAAACATACAAGTATTAGACACCATTTTAAAGATAAAAGACATAAGTCAAAAAGTTCCGTTACAGTCCGTAGAAACATGTCAAACGAAGTATAGAATCAATCTTTAGGATGTTTTTAACATAAATCTTCAATAATGTTCCAACCGGAGAATTCCTTTGTCTTCAGAAATGCAATGGAACTCAAGCTAACTCTCACGTGAATGCGCATGGTCAGCTCATGGCACTCTGGGAGAGACCTTACTCAATCCCCTCTCATTCGCCCCCACTTCACAGTAGAAGCATCAAACAAGGTTTTAAAGACTGTTGCCATCTAGTGGAAGCCGTAGGAAGTGCAATATGACCCCATAGACACTGTGTATTTAATAGGCCAAGAGTTGAAAAACTACAAACCTCAGATTTCCCACTTCCTGGTTGGATTTTTCTCAGGTTTCCACCTGCCATATGAGTTCTGTTATACTCACAGACATCATTCAAACAGTTTTAGAAACTTCAGAGTGTTTTCTATATAATAATATGCATATATTAGCAACTGGGACTGAGTAGCAGGCAGTTTACKCTGGGCACGCTTTTCATCCAAAYGTGAAAATGCTGCCCCCTATCCCAAACAGGTTTTAAGCTTCTAATCCTTCATTTGAACAATAACAAAGTTGTCAACCAGGCTCTGTTTTGGTAAAAAGCTGAGGGAATTTGAACCACTCTCACATTCATAGACAGAGCTATGGATGCAAGGACTGACCATCCATGATATCAAAATGATAGTTTTAACCATGTTTTTAGGCTACACAGTGTTTGTTTACATTTTCATTGTAAAACAAGCTTATATTTTGGGTTATGATGGGTGTATGACAGTTGAACTAAGCTCATGGCATTTACACAGTAAGTTATATTCTTCAAGAGTCAATKGSTATGTATCGTTAATTGATCATTACAAAAATGGATGTAGCAACTAGGATACCAGCTTTAGGTGATGATGAGTCTACGTCATTCATTCCCTCAGTCACTTAAAAGGGACAAACCTTCCCTTGGTGATGATGTTGCGATCGTAATTTCAGAAATGGCTGCTCTAACATGTTCTGTGTATCTTTGACAACATCAGCTCTCAGTCCTCCTCCTTTCTGACACTCGTTCTCTTCATCTCTATCCACCAAACGCTCTTTTCTTTTGTCATTCTCTCTCTCAACATGCTGTCCCACTCGTCTCTAGACTTCCATACACTGTGGATTTCACCGAACACCTAGGAGAATGTCTGGAGTTTAATTAAGCTGATTAAGCCCCCCCCCCCCACCACCCCCTAACCTTTCTTTACTTCCTGACGTGTGATCAGGATGTCGAGGGCTCACGATAAAATAGCTGGTGATTGTTACACAACACAATGATTGTGTCCTAAATGGCACCCTGTACCCTATGTAGTGCACTATTTTTGACCAGGGTCCATAGGGAATAGGTTGCCATTTGGGACGTAGACAAGCATACAATGACTTCAGAACCGGCTAATCAGCCCATCAATTCTTGCTAAATAGAAGTCACTGTAGCAATTTCTCACGTCTCCAAAAAAACGTCCTACTTCAGTACAGTGCAGAAGTCATTAAATATTAGCAATCAGTGGTATGACTGAGTGATCAGGACCGGAGAGACAAGAGCAGTGGGAGGGAAGGAGGGGGGATTCTTTTGGGGGGAGGAGTGAAGGGGGTAGCAGCAATCATGATCATCATCATCTCCTTTGGGAACTGGTAGGAAGGTGCTCGAACAGACAGAGCATGGTCTAGGACCCTTTTTGCATTTCAAATGAATTAATTATAAAAGCCCACATTTAGCCAGTTGCTGATTGTCCTCTCTCTCTCTCTCTCTCTCTCTCGATCTATCTACGTAGCTCAGATTTTTATCTCGCTCCTACTTGTTCACCTGTTTCTCAGGTCATCCTCCAGTATATTTCAGGGGGAGTGCATCAGTAATGTCCTTCACCATCTGAAACAAGCATTTGTRTGGATTTTAGAGGTCTAGATGGCTTTGTTGTACTGTTGGGAAAAGCCTCATACACTTATTGCTCTGTGTTGTATACCAATGGTCTTGCAGTTGCCATTTCCGGTGGTTTAGTGCTGCGTAGCTACGGATTTCAGCTTGTGGAGAAATGGATGCATGTACGTGCACACACATGCATGTGGACACACAAACACACACTCAGGCACACACGCACACACTAGCCTACTAAACTCTGAAACGAATTTACATTCAGTATTTAAGCAAACCCAAGGCAACATGTAGAGGCAAAAGTACAATATGTCCCAAACGGTTTGCCAAGAAAAGCACTTTGAGCGATGCTAATGAGATCCACTTTMAGTTCACATCCKTCCCAGTTGCAATATTAACCTGATCATTAACAAATGCCGCACACTGCAGGCGTCTTTCGTTAGCTTATTAATTAGAGATGGTCTTTGTGTTGGATAGTAGAGAATTGCACAAGTGATGCCCTCCACTAAAGCTATTTGCACACCAATTCTCCAGGAAGTTTAAGGGTGCGTAGAGATACATCAGACTTTCTTTGGGTTGTGTGTGTCTGTGCAAGGAATGCAGAGGAGAGAGAGAGAGATAGAGGTTGCAAACTCCAGGCCAATAGGTTCTGCTGAGAGAGGGATAGAGAGAGAGTAGAGGGAGAAAGCGAGAGAGGGCAAAGTGAGCGAGAGAAATAGCAAACTCTCCCTAGGTTCTGCTGCAGAGAGAGAGGGAGACAGAGAAAAAGAGTCAGAGAGAGTGAACGTGAGAGAGAGGTCGCAAACTCTCTAGGCCTCCTAGGTTCTGCAGAGAGCGAGAGAGAGAGGGAGAGAGAGAGAGAGCGAAAGCGAGAGAGAAATAAATAGCTAACTCTCCAGGCCTCATAGGCTGATTCTGCAGAGCTGTTCTGTTGCCTAGGCAAGCCTCTGATGCCTTCCCCTTCAGTTTGACATTCAACACGGTTCCACTCAGCTCCTGACCCCATGACCTCTTCATATCCCTCTCCCAGGTTGTCTGTGACTCACCAGAGTGACTGCGGTGACCTTGAGTTGTGCACTCAGTGGACCTCTATAAGTAGGGCACAGAAAAAACCTGCCATAAATATTTTACTGTCCAGATGGATCTATTGTGAGTATAGGTTGTGGGTTACAGGATGTCTTGGGCTTGCTAAAGTTTTTTTTACTTATTCATTGCTTTTTCTAAACCGTATCAACATACAGTATTCTGTTCCCTTAGGAAATGGCTGTATTTTTTTTGTCTACTCGGTTTTCGGCGTTGTTTCTGTTGTTCAATTCAGGTGTCTCACTGAAGACAAAAATGATGTCCAGCACTGATTGCGTAACTACAGCTTTTTTGGGGGTTCTGTTTCTAAATTCATCGCCAGTCAGAGTTATCGGAAATGCCAGAAGGCTTAAGAGGAAGATCACCCTGTTCCTGTTTTCCATCCCAATGGCGGAAAAGTTTTCCCAGTATGTTCTTCACATGAATAGCCCTCCCCCAAGGAGTGTCTCCCAAAATGGCAGGCGTAGCAGCATGCTAAAGGTTCTCAGAGGCGAGTTTTTCTAAAACGACTCTGGCTTTTTTCTCGCTTTCTACTTATTATTCCCAAAAAACAAGCGAATTCCCAGGGCAACTTCATCATACTTTTCTCTCTGAGTCTCAGTATGGTTGATGTTATGGCTTCAAGAGGACCCTGTGAAGTCTCACTCTCCTCAGAGCYGAAGCAGCRGAGGGTTTCAGCCATCAAGAAAACAAAGGACTCTGGAATCACCAGTTCCCCATTTGCCAGAGCAAAGTTAAAAGTGGCACAGTTCCTTCTAATGCTCAGAGGCCTCTTTTAAGATATACAGTACTTATATTTGAATGTCTAATGCACACTGCTGCTGCAATGCACTCAAAAGTTACAGTAGCTGTCTATTGTAAAAGCTTGTCTTTCAAAGAAAACGACAAACAGGGAATGTTCCACGCTCTTCTAGGAAAAAGGATGTATGCTCACTATGCTACCRTTGCAATCGAGGACACATATGATGTAATTGCAGTGGAAGCCAATAAACGTTGCCATTCGTAACCTAGAGAACAGAATAATTGCCTACAGTTATTACATAATGATGGCTACAGTTATGTTCTGAACAAACATGAACATTTGAGAAATGCTACATATTCGATTGATATACAATACCAGTCAAAAGTTTGGACACACCTACTCATTCCAGGGTTTTTCTTTATTTGTTACCGACTGCCKTGATTCAGTCTTAYGTAGCTAAATTGTAAATTGTGTTTTTTTACATTGGATAAAAGCAGAGACACAGAGCTACAAAATGGTATWTCATACACTGCATTTGAAAAACAAGGGGAAAGTAATTCTGCTTTGAAAGTTGATAAACTTGTCACCTCACTTTTGAGAAAATGGCCTTTRAATGTTTTGGTACAAACTGGAGMGCTTTACTTTGTCTACACCCATTCAGCATCATTCACACCCTCTTAAGCTTTAGCCCGACCCATCTCTTTAAGGGTTGATCCGAGCGTTCTGTACAAACAACAGCAGTCAAGCACATAAGCTAACTGGCTAACTTGCTAGCTACTTCCAGACACAAATGAGAGAACAGCTCACTAAACATTACTCGCCCTAGCGGAGCTGGTTAGGCTGTTTTTATGTTATCCAGAGCGTTGGTGACTGCAACTGTGCTGTCAGACTGTCTGTTCGTAAATTCAGAGCGTTTTGCTCTCGGAGTGTTCAGAGCACACACTGGACGAGTAGAGTTGATCCGAGCGTTCTGACCTCACAACGGCAGTCAAGCACCCAAGCTAACTGGCTAACATTGGCTAGCTTGCTAGCTACTTCCATACTCATAATGAGAGAACACCCCACTCTGACCATTTTACTCGCCCTAGCAGACCTGGTTCTCAGCAGTTTTCATGTTATCCAGAGCATTGGTGAATACCTGTGCTGCTGGCAACAATTGAATGACGCTTTTTTGACGATGTTTACCGACACCAGCCATATTCAATGGGTGTTGAGCGTTCGTAAATTGATCTCTCTGGCACACTGAGACTAGAGTGCTCTGAAATCGGAGTAGATTGCCAGACTGAATTTACAAATGCACCCGAAATGGTTAACTTACTTGAATAGTGGAGTCTTTTGTTAAGACATGTAGCTAGCTAGCTAGGTAAACCATGAACCATAATCCCAACTCATGACGTTACTACCCTGCATGAATCTGCAGGTAGCTAACCAACCAGGTTCAATGTTAGCTAGCTAACATTAGGATATAACTAGCAATRCAAAGGGCTCTGAGATACGAATAATAAGATCATACACGTAATGTTAGCTAGCGAGCCAGCTAACGTTAGCTAGCTAACAGTACACTTTAACTTGAAATAAAACCTCTTTCTGTCAAAATTAGAAACGTGTAATATTTGATAATGTAGCTAGCTAGTCTRTCTTACCTTATACATAATGGATGGACGCGTCTCCATGTCACAGATGCCATAGTTGCCCTTAGTTTGAAGATGTAATCCAGAGACAGGTGTTTTCTCCATCTCCTTAGCTATCATACTGTAAGCCAAAGAAATCAGTGGAAACTGATTTCAAAACTCGGTCCTCCAGAAAGTTGAGAACAACACTCATGCAGTTTTACAACCTGATACATAAAAAAAGCTGCGTTAGACAGGATTACCTACACATACTAACCAGCTCAAATAGACAGAAGCGSRCTATATGGCAGACCAATCTGAACTCATCTCAGCATGTCCAGCGCACTCATTATCTCAGCCAATCATGGCTAGCGGGAAGGTTGCTGTCTTTTTATGTGTCTAAACCGACTAGGCTCGTAATTTAACAATTTTATTTGTATTTACAGATGGTATACAAGTTTGTTATTAAGGCACATGAAAGTTGACATGTTCTAGAAGGCATTTCTGCCCCAAAAAATGGCATTTGTTTAAAAAAAAAATTTAAGGTTCAAACGGCTGTCCTGTGAAGTAGTGACCCTTGACATACGCCTCGATTCCTCGAACAGAGTCACATTTTTACTATTTTCTACATTGTAGAATAATAGTGAAGACATCAAAACCTATGAAATAACACATATGGAATCATGTAGTAACCAAAAAGTGTTAAGATGAGATATCTACTATAGTAGCCACCCTCTCTGCTTTAGTTATGCAGCTATGCACACTCGGGCATTCTCTCAAACAGTTTTATGAGGTAGTCACCTGGAATGTATTTCAATTAACAGGTGTGCTTGTAATTTTTGGAATTTCTTTCCTTCTTAATGTGTTGGAGCCAATCAGTTGTGTGGTGACAAGGTAGGGTGGTATACAGAAGATACCTATTTTGGTAAAAGACCAAGCCCAGTTTTTTCAAGTGTAGTTGAAAAAACCATCAAGTGCTATGATGAACATGCGGGCTCTCATCGAGGACCACGTACGGACGCCACAAGGAAAGCGAAAAGACCCCAAGAGCGTTACCAAGTGCTTTGCTGGTGACACTGTCAGGGATTTATTTAGAATTCAAGGCACACTTAACCAGCATGGCTACCACAACATTCTGCAACGATACGCCATCCCATTTGGTTTGCGCTTAGTGGGACTATCATTTGTTTTTCAACAGGACAATGACCCAACACACCTCCAGGCTGTGTAAGGGCTATTTGACCAAGAAGGAGAGTGATGGAGTGCTTATATTAAGCACTAATATCATAGATTAATTCATTTGGGGTTTAACACCTGAGGAAACTCAAAACACTAGATTGCTATCTCTTATTATAATGCCCACTGCTAGTAGCCATGTAATCATCCAACAGTAAATGCATTGTCCTTTTCTTTCACTTGTAGGCTACTACCCATAAACCTATAGGCCTATGCCCTCACAATGGCCCTCGCATTTGATCATCCTTGAGATGTTTCTTCAACTKGAYTGGAGTCCACCTGTGGTAAAATCAATTGAGTGGACATGATTTGGAAAGGCACACACCTGTCTATATAAGGTCCCACAGTCGACAGTGCATGTCAGAGCAAAAACCAAGCCATGAGGTCGAAGGAACTGTCCGTAGAGCTCCGAGATAGGATTGAGCTTGCCRCCCGTCCAAACTGAGCAATTGGGGAAGAAGGGCCTTGGTCAGGGAGGTCAACCCGATGGTCACTCTGACAGAGCTTCAGAGTTCCTCTGTGGAGATGGKAGAACCTTCCAGAAGGACAACCATCTCTGCAGCACTCCACCAATGAGGCCTTTATGGTAGAGTGGCCAGACGGAAGCCACTCTTCAGTAAAAGGCACATGACAGCCCACTTGGAGTTTTCCAAAAGGCACATAAAGAATCTCAGCTCACGAGAAACAAGATTCTCTGGTCTGATGAAACCAAGATTGAACTCTTTGGCCTGAATGCCAAGTGTCACCTCTTGGAGAAACCTGGTGGTGCAGCGTCATGCTGGGGGGGGATGTTTTTCAGCTGCAGGGACTAGGAGACTAGTCAGGATCGAGGGAAAGATAAACGGAGCAAAGTACAGAGATATCCTTGCTGAAAACCTGCTCCGGAGTGCTCAAGACCTGGGGCGAAGGTTCTCCTTCCAACAGGACAACGATCCTAAGCACAGACCCAAGACAATGCTGGAGTGGATTCGGGACAAGTCTCTGAATGTCCTTGAGTGGCCCAGCCAGAGCCCGGATTTGAACCCGATCGAACATCTCTGGAGAGGCCTCAAAGTAGCTGTGCAGCGACGCTCCCCATCCAACCTGACAGAGATTGAGAGGATCTGCAGAGAAGAATGGGAGAAACTCCCCCAATAGAGGTGTGCCAAGCTTGTAGCATCATACCCCAAAAGACTCAAGGCTGTAATCACGGCCAAAGGCGCTTCAACAAAGTACTGAGTAAAGGGTCTGAATACTTACGTAAATGTAATATTTCCTGCTTATATTTTTTATACATTTGCAAAAATTTCTAACAGTTTTTGCTTTGTCATTATGGGGTATTATGTGTAGATTGATGAGGAAAAAATGTATCCATGTTAGAATAAGGCTGTAACGTAACAAAATGTGGAAAAAGTCAAGAGGTCTGAATACTTTCCGAATGCACTGTATATACACTACCGTTCAAAAGTTTGGGGTCACTTGTCCTTGTTTTTGAAAGAAAAGCAATTTTTTTGTCCATTAAAATAACATCAAATTGATCAGAAATACGGTGCAGACATTGTTAATGTTGTAAATTACTATTGTAGCTGGAAACGGCAGATTTWTTTATGGAATATCTACGTAGGCATACAGAGGCCCATTTTCAGCTACCATCACTCCTGTGTTCCAATGGCACGTTGTGTTAGCTAATCCAAGTTTATCATTTTAAAAGGCTAATTGATCATTAGAAAACCMTTTTGCAATTATGTTAGCACAGCTGTTGTTCTAATTAAAGAAGCAATAAAACTGGYCAGGATCAAAATGGCCAGAAACAAATACCTTTCTTCTGAAACTCGTCAGTCTATTGTTCTGAGAAATGAAGGCTATTCCATGTGAGAAATTGCCAAGAAACTGAAGATCTCGTACAACGCTGTGTACTACTCCCTTCACAGAACAGCATAAAATGGCTCTAACCAGAATAGAAAGAGGGGAGGCCCCGGCGCACAACTGAGCAAGAGGACAAGTACATTAGAGTGTCTAGTTTGAGAAGCAGATGCCTCACAAGTCTTCAACTGGCAGCTTCATTAAATAGTACCCGCAAAACACCAGTCTCAATGTCAACAGGGAATAGGCGACTTCGGGATGCTGGCCTTCTAGGCAGAGTTGCAAAGAAAAAGCCATATCTCAGACTGGCCAATAAAAAGAAAAGATTAAGATGGGCAAAAGAACACAGACACTGCCTAGAAGGCCAACATCCCAGAGTCGCCTCCTCACTGTTGACGTTGAGACTGGTGTTTTGCGGGTACTATTTAATGAAGCTGCCACAGAGCTGCCACACTATGAGATATTCTTTTTTTAATTTTTTTATCTGCCGTTTCCAGCTACAATAGTTATTTACAACATTAACAATGTCTACACTGTATTTCTGATCAATTTGATGTTATTTTAATGGACAAAAAATGTGCTTTTCTTTCAAAAACATGGACATTTCGAAGTAATCCCAAACTTCTGAACAGTAGTCTATATACAAAACATAACTTTTTTTGTTTGCCAATTTCAACCTGCACACCCAACAAAAAATTGTCCAGCCCTTCTGGCATTTGCCAGAATTACCAGAGAAACTGAGCGACAGGGAGCCAGAATGGCCAGGAGAGGGCTCTGCCTGTCAGGGAACAGACAAGCTACTGATAGCACTGAGCCTTTACCATCACCTCATCCACCATCATCAGCATCCTCATCCATCTTCATCCATACCCCTGAAGACCTGGAGACTGACCCGGCATTAATACGCTGGGCTAGGCATCGACTGCCTTTGAATATTTCAATATAGCCCTGCTTATCTCTCAGCCCTGTGACCTGCCGGTGAGAGAGGGTGAGGGAGGGGGAGAGAGAGAGAGTGCAGAGAGAGTGCAGCACGAGAAATATGGAATGGATACTCTCTGTGTGTTGATATATACGTGAGGTACAGCCTGAAGGTACAGTAGGTTTGTCTATGAATACCAGATCTCACTGCACTCTCATTTGTGGGCCCACAACTGATACTGAATTCCAGTCTTTTTTATTAAATCCCTATTCAAATAGCCAGGGGAATGTAACAAAAGCAACTGCTATATTAAGTCTTTCATTTTTTGGAAAGATCTTCTCTGGTCTGCTCTTTTTGAGTCAAGTGCGCCTCTTCAATGTCCAATTCTTAATTTTAAAAAGTTATTCGGTAGGTGTTGAGAGAGTGTCTGCTTTAAAAGTACAGATTAGCGTAGTGAATTCCATGGCTGACTGGTACGGAATCATTTAGCTCCCTGACGAACAACAGAAAATGTATTTTTGGCAAAGATTTCCCCCTGCCCAGCCTAAATTCCTTGGGACAGGACATCAGTGAAGCAACCCAAGCTGTCACAATGACCATATACTGTATCTACATCACTCTTGTTAAAGTGTATAAATACATTCTACAGACAATCTGTGGATGCTATTGACACACGGGCTGAATACAGTTGAAACAGCATTGGACTATGAATGTTATCAAACAAGTGTGACAGGGCATCCTTGTCAATATCTATTACCATCAGACAGGTGATACTCTTATATGTAGCCTGGCTTCTTGGCTGTGTCCCGAATGTCACATTATTCACTACGTAGTGCAATACTTCCCTATGGACCCTGGTCAAAAGTAGTGCACTTCATATAGGAAATATGTTGCCATTTGGGACACAGTTTCTTCAGTACAGACCCTGGTCTGTCCTTGATTTGTGGCTGGTGATGCTTCCTGAATACACAACGAGGCAAGGGAATAGACTGACCATCAGGCATCAGGGTAATCCCATCAAAACCTCACTGACTGCCACATGTCAGCTAGCTCATGCTAATGCATTTAAATGGAATTCATACRGTTAGCAATCTAGAGGCCATTGTACTGTTTTGTTGTCTGGTAACAAACAGCATGATTGAACACAGAGTAATAACAGGTAGTGGGTTGCCAATCTGTCTGTCAGAAGAGCCCATCCGTGKGGTCTGATTATTGGGTATGGGAGCAGGAAGAGCAGGAGGTAGCCTCACCTAGAACCCAAGACACACAGTGGATAGCCCTGGTATAGCCTCAATCTAGAATGGGGCRCAAGCTTGAGGAGGGATTTAGCACCAACCAGCAGAGAGAAGTTAAAGGATCATGGAATAGCCTAGTATGTGGGGTAGGAAGGTAAAAGGAAGGAGGGAAGGAAAATGGGTTGAGGGAACCTTGCAGCCCCTAATTGGTTTCTCATTCTGGGGCATCCATCGCTCCGTGCCTCGGAGAGCTAGAGCTGTGCTCAGAAAGTCGAGACTGGGAGAGAGAGTAAAGCCKTTGGATTTAAAGGGAATATGTATCTTAAAGGAGCGCTGTGTTGCTCGTGGAGGGGTACTATACAGGGATCTATAATTCATAAGACCTTCTCCTTATTAGGGGTCTTCTAACGGGGCCAAGGGTGCTTACGCAGGGCTCTGTATCGGATGACAGGCTTCTCGGAGGAGCGACGCAGTTACAGAGGAACCCGCCCGGCGCTCGACGACACCGCCGCCAACCGTCACCGCTGCACTCTCASCCGTTTTTTGACACAGATCCCTTTGTCATTCATGATCACTCACCCATCTGGAACTCCTCCCGCCACCCCAATCCATGCATCTTAGCATAACAATGGGTATGGTATATAAAGCTCTTGGCTTGTTTAAAGAAGTGCTGTTGCTGCAGTTTCAACCCATACACTAGGTCTAAAGTAAGGGGAATATACTATTTGTTTCTATAGTGCTCACACAGGCAGGTTATGCATCCAGGGTATGAACTGTAAGTGTGTGTAAGCATGCGTGTGTACGCTGCACTGTGTGTGTCCCGTACAGTGCGCGTGTGTGTGWGTCCRTACGTGTGTGTGAGTGATGTGTGAATATGTTTGTGTATGTGCGTGTGAGAGTATGTACAAGCATAGGCATGTGCGTGTGTGGGACTGAAAAATACAGAGGCTGGACAGACAGGGAGGCCAGCCCTCATCCCTGGCCAGTACTCATTAGAGCGCAGCTGCAGCACGATACGTTTCTCATTGGCCATGTGAAAAGATCTAATCATGTCAAACGAAGTCCTCAGCTTTCTTTTTTATCATTACCTCCCCCAGGTTTCCTTTTCACTTCGTGTTTGGCTCATAATGGAAAGCAATATAGACTTTCTTGAGTGGAACATTCAGTCCAGATTTCAAGGCTAAAACATAAGTATGAGTAGTATCCAGCAGTACAAGTTGTTACTGTATCTATATCTATATAGATAGATAGATAGATAGGTAGATAGATAGATAGGTAGATAGATAGATAGATAGGTAGATAGATAGATAGATAGATAGATAGGTAGATAGGTAGATAGGTAGATAGGTAGATAGGTAGATAGGTAGCTAGATAGCTAGATAGCTAGATAGCTAGATAGCTAGATAGGTAGATAGGTAGATAGGTAGATAGGTAGATAGGTAGATAGATAGATAGATAGATAGATATTGTATGGATATACAGTATATATGGATAGATACTGTATGGCTAGATATACTTTTATAGTAATAATGATTATATAATTAAGAAACGTTCCCACTAAATGACTGTAAGCCTACACACAGAAGAACCATGAGGGACTGATAGAGGCAATATTCTATGGTATTTTGAATTCAACATGTGCACTTAATACAGCTGAAATGGAATGGTGTGCAGCCGTGATCTGAACCAGATAAACGTTGATTACAGTTAAACTGTGATAAATGGATGGGCTAGGGCGCACACGTGAGCAGTTTTACTCACCATAGATCACAATTTGTCAGCCTGCTGTAGAGGAGCAGCTTTCTACTRTCCATTTCACAAGGAGTCAATAAGTTGTAGTAATGTAAGGTTGGATGCATAGCAGAAACAACTTGCATTAATTCATGGATGGATAACCTGTGCGGGTGCATGGCTGTGGGTGTGTGTCTTCAGCAGAGGACACACATTTGTGCAGAAGTTAGATGATATTGTGGTGTAGTCTTCCCTGCTACTGCTATCATGCATCATTGCATCCTCTCATTTTCCCTACAAGACACAAGCTGCTGTGTTTATCACTGTGGTTACACCGTCTCTCATGTCATTAGCCCTGATCATCATTCTTCATATGGTTGGATGGCCTGGCAACTCTGTGTGTGTGTGTGTGTGTGTGTGGTGTTGTGTGTGTGTGTGTGTGTGTGTGTGTCGTGGGTGTGTGTTGGTGTGTGTGGGTGTGTGTGTGTGTGTGTGTGTGTGTGTGTGTGTGTGTGGTGTGTGTGTGTGTGTGTGTGCAACACACAAATACACAGAACTTGATTTGCAGAGCTGGAATACTGGCCATTTCTAATTTGAGCCTAGTTGTCTAGATGAGTTAGGACAGTCTGCTCTTTTTCCATGCATGAAAATCATGATCTACTTATATTTGTTTATGGCCTTTTTACCATGCAAGGTTGGTAAAGCAATGGATTTGTCTTACATTACTGTATGTGGTACTTTTTTGAGTCAATAGATTTGCTAAATAATTAGGCATGGAAATCAATAATCATATTGATATTACACAATGTTTCCAGTGCAGCTGAAAATACAACTGAATTATTTCTGAGAAATTAATTTCCAATCCAACCTGAGGATCGACCAATCATGCTAAGAGACTGCAGCAAGCCAGGGGTCAAAGGTCAATTCATTAAGTCTCAAATCATAGGTTGCCATGAATTCCCATTTTCTTCATTAAGTATAATGGTGATTGGCTGAGCAGATATGCTGAAAATAGAAACGGACAGTAACTAGGCAGATTATATTACATCTGAGTGAACTACAGGAAATTACAGCGCTCTCTAAACAATGTCCACTGAGCTGGATTCAATTAACTTAATTAGCATTCATTTGGTTGATTCTGAAGCAAATCTGCCTTGTACAATTTTTTWATTTTACAAGGTAAGTTGACTGAGAACACATTCTCATTTACAGCAACGACCTGGGGAATAGTTACAGGGGAGAGGAGGGGGGATGAATGAGCCAATTGGAAGCTGGGGATGATTAGGTGGCCATGATGGTATGAGGGCCAGATTGKGAATTTAGTCAGGACACCGGGGTTAACATCCCTACTCTTAAGATAAGTGCCATGGGCTCTTTAGTGACCACAGAGTGTCAGGACACCCGTTTAACGTCCCATCCAAAAGACAGCAYCCAACACAGGGCAATGTCGCCAATCACTGCCCTGGTGCATTTTTTTTTAACCAGAGGAATGGGTGCCTCCTACTTGCCCTCCAACACCACTTCTAGCAGCAACTGGTCTCCCATCCAGGGACTGACCAGGACCAACCCTGCTTGGCTTCAGAAGCAAGCCAGCAGTGGGATGCAGGGTGGTATGCTGCTGCCTTCTATAAAGCACCGATACATTTTACTTATCTAGTAATTACACATTTGTTGCCAATTCAAATGAAATGCTCTATGACCACACAGCATTTGGAGAACATACTCTAATCTAAAGGATTAATGTGACCAAAATGCATGATTTTCTTTATGAATTTTCTCTCTCAGTAGTATTGCCCCATTTAACATGAAAGTTCTGAAAGACTATTTAATAAAGTGAGACCATGTACTTCACCAAAACTATTAAGTACTTTATATTTTTTGTTGTCTAAATGTCTTGTTTATTTCCTCAAAGTAGCACATCATTTGTTGCTTAATAATTCCTTTGTTTTGAGTTGGAAATATTAAGTTACTGGAGCCTTTTACGCATTGAACAGAAATGCTCAAATAATCTCTCTCACCCAAGACAGCCATTAGACTTTTGTTTACCATKGAAATTCATCAGACTTTGTTTGTCGTAGRGAGAATGTCTTAATGCCTTATTCTCTTTGAAATAATGAACTGCAACATTTCTTAATCCATTCCGCGTTTTGCATTGGCCTATTACCCTCGAGTATATAGAATGAGAATTTCGGCTCTTGAATTATCAATATTTAGCAACTATGAATTGTTTGTATRTGCGTATTTTGGGCTTATTTCYAAGTACTTGTGTCAGTCAAAAAGGCAGTGATGTTGACATGTCATTGCTCCTTTAAAACAAAATACAATTTGTCTGTCATCTAATCAAGACTGATACTGCAGCGGTGGGAAGCTTCTGGTGAAAGTCAGTTACTATGACAGTATAATCTGTCTCCTATAGCTACCTTGTTTCAGTGCTCRTGTTCATTTTTGGTTAATTTCTGCTTCCCTTCATGGCAGAACTTTGGCTGGCCTCTCTCTAGCCTCATGAGCAGGCCTATAATACTGGACAGCCATGTGAAAGATTGCAGTCATTGTTCTCCCCTGAATGGGACAATGTCCCTTCATAAAAGGCTCTTTGGCATTATCTGCTAAATTGTGTCTCCGGCTTTATGCCTGGAAGTCCGACTTTCATWAACTTTTTATCACTGGTTTATGACAGTGGCGCTGCAGAGAGCAATGGTACTAGCTAAGATGTTGGCTTTAAATTAAAACAAAGGTGATATTCACTTGTTCTGATGTCAGAATGTTTTTTTTCCATATTTGTTTATATTTTCCTTCATTTCTTTATTYTTTTACGCTGCTACTTCCTTTGGTCGGAGTCTGCTGTCTTGTCYTCCGTCTATCACCTGGTTGGGTATGGGCTGATGAAAATAGCTTGGCTTTCTGCAGCGGTATGTATTGTTAGTCAGTGTTGCTGTCACAGCCTGTTTACGCACAAACAGCCTTTCCGAAAGTCTGCGGTCCTCATACTGTCATATGTGATCGGGTGGATGGAGTTGGATGGCCCATTCTGCCAGGGTGCAGAGGATGCGTTACGAAGGCCCGGGGCCTTAGCCTGCGCGGCCACTGTCAGTTCTGGTCTTGGCTTAGGGGCGAGCGGATCAGCCGAGGTAGAGGATTGAAAGGTGACATGAGAAGGATGTAGGGGGAGGAAGGTTGCTGACAGAATATGCTTTGGAATGGAGAGATCCTGCGAGGGCCAGCTTGACTAAAACCACACATGACTCAATGCCCGCAGGCAGGTCTGGAAAGGGTCCTGTCATGCGCTATTACTCTACAGTAGCTACCTCTGTTGTAAGAAAAATGTTGCAGCTCCAGCACAGACCTATCCTGTTGTGTGTTGTTGTCCTGTGTATTTAGGTCTAAGGAGGCCATGTTTACAGTCGGTAGCTCTATGTTGGGGTAGTGGAACCAGACTTAAACATACTGTACAATATTTAGATATTTTTGATTGGACAGTCACCTTTTATGTAGGGTCAATAGGGTAGCTCTGTTATTTTGAGTACTCCTCGCAGTAGTAATTTCCCTGAGTGGTTGATGCACATAGCATGCAGTTTTAATATATGTAACACTAAGGGAAATAAAATGGAATCAACAAACAACGACAGTAAAAGCAGACGACGTCGATATTACATGTTAGTGTTTATATCAGTCTCTCAAACAAGACAGCCAYTAGACTTTTGTTTACCATGGAAATTCATCAGACTTTGTTTGTCGTAGRGAGAATGTCTTAATGCCTTATTCTCTTTGAAATAATGAACTGCAACAAGATGAAAACGAGTTCATTTCTTAATCCATTCTGCATTTCGCATTGGCCTATTACCCTCGAGTATATAGAATGAGAATTTAGGCTCTTGCATTTTCAATATTTTGCAACTATTATTTGTTTGTGTATGCTTATTTTTGGCTTATTTCCAAGTAAAGTCAGTCAAAAAGGTACATGTCGTTGCTCCTTTAAAACAAAATACAATCTGTCTGTCATCTAATCAAGACTGATAATGCAGCGGTGGGACGCTTCTGTTGAAAGTGAGCTAGGGTAGCCCCGTTTTTATTTATGTATTTATACAACGACTGTAAAGCAGACTACACCGCTATTACACGTTAGTGTTTATGTCAGTCTCAGGTTTTCATTAGCACATCAGTCTACAACAATCTCTTCCATCATACAGTATCTCTAGCAACCCCACGGCCTTGAGCTAGCATCAACATGGTAACACTCAACAAACGAGGGCTCCTTACAATGCCAGTGACAGCAGCAAAGCATATAAACTCAACAAAAAAAGAAATGTCCTCTCACTGTCAACTGCGTTAATTTTCAGCAAACTTAACATGTGTAAATATTTGTATGAACATAACAAGATTCAACAACTGAGACATAAACTGAACAAGTTCCACAGACATGGACAACAGAAATGGAATAATGTGTCCCTGAACAAAGGGGGGGGGGGGGGTCAAAATCAAAAAAAATAACAGTCATATCTGGGGTGGCCACCAGCTGCATTAAGTACTGCAGTGCATCTCCTCCTCATGGACTGCACCAGATTTGCCAGTTCTTGCTGTGAGATGTTACCCCACTCTTCCACCAAGGCACCTGCAAGTTCCCGGACATTTCTGGGGGCAATGGCCCTAGACGTGCTCAATGGGATTGAGATCTGGGCTCTTCCTGGCCATGGCAGAACACTGACATTCCTGTCTTGCAGAAATCACCCAGAAAACGAGCAATATGGCTGGTGGCATTGTCATGCTGGAGGGTTATGTCAGGATGAGCCTGCAGGAAGGGTACCACATGAGGGAGGAGGATCTTTCCCTATAACGCACAGCGTTGAGATTGCCGTCAATGACAACAAGCTCAGTCCGATGATGCTGTGACACACCGCCCCAGACCATGACCGACCCTCCACCTCCAAATCGATCCCGCTCCAGAGTACAGGCCTTGGTGTAACGCTCATTCCTTCGACGATAAACGCAAATCCGACCATCACCACTGGTGAGACAAAAACCGCGACTCGTCAGTGAAGAGCACTTTTTGCCAGTCCTGTCTGTCCAGCAACGGTGGGTTTGTGCCCATAGCAATGTTGTTGCCGATGATGTCTGGTGAGGACCTGCCTTACAACAGGCCTACAAGCCCTCAGTCCAGCCTCTCTCAGCCTATTGCGGACAGTCTGAGCACTGACGTAGGGATTGTGCATTTCTGGTGTAACTCGGGCAGTTGTTGTTGCCATCCTGTACCTGTCCCACAGGTTGTGATGTTCGGATGTACCATCCTGTGCAGTGTTGTTACACTTGGTCTGCCACTGTGAGGACGATCAGCTGTCGTCCTGTCTCCCTCTAGCGCTGACTTAGGCATTTCACAGTACAGACATTGCAATTTATTTACATGGCCACATCTGCAATCCTCATGCCTCCTTGCAGCATGCCTAAGACACATTCACGCAGATGAGCAGAGACCCTGGCCATGTTTCTTTTGGTGTTTTCAGATGCAGTAGAAAGGCCTCTTTAGTGTCCTAAGTTTTCATAACTGTGACCTTAATTGCCTACCGTCTGTAAGCTTGAGTGTCTTAACGACCGGTCCACAGGTGCATGTTCATTAATTGTTTATGGTTCATTGAACAAGCATGGGAAACATGTTTTACGAAAAACTGTTCAGAAAAAATAATTAAGTAAAAAAGAAGAATTGAAAGTAAAAGTTATGTTATCAGTAACAGCTTGTATGCCAAGAGCATTCACAACAAAGCTGCTAAATGTGATCAAATGGACAGGTGAGTGGTACTGCAGTTAAAAGGGCTTAAATGTAAACATGTCCAAATATTTTAGCTGCGCATTGGCAGCTACATAACGGAAAGCCAAACAATTATGGATCAGTCATAACATTATGGATTTAGCCCTGGTTCAATTTGTGGAGGTATTGAATTTGTCAGGGAACTCTCAATGGTAGCTACTAGCTACACAGGGTCACTGTTGGTAGGCCAGCCACCCAGCTGTATGCCTAAGGGTTGGTTGGATGTTGCATTCTCTCTGACTATGAAGGGACGATTGAATTAGACAGCAGTGGAAGCCTGAGGACCTTTGTGGCTGTCCTAATTTGGACAYCGTTTATTGACACTCCCTTCGTTGGCCCCAAGACTCAACACATAACTCCATAGGGACTGCTCTAGTACTGAATATGCTGCGCGAAGACTGACAGTGGCCCGGACATGATAATTTCATTTTTTTTTTTGCAGATGTGTGAATGGATATGAGTCCTTGGCCTATTGCTCCACCAATACTCTCACAAACCATACAACACCCCACACAATCAAAAACCATAAAATAGCCAGTTCCATTTGCAGTGTGTTTCCCGATAAGCATAMGCTGCTTTAACCTTTACCCTTCCACTGGTATCAAGGAACTGGATTTTCCCGCTCTGGTAAACAGTCAAATCTTTATCATCCATATTGACCCATTTCCACAAGGCTTTTTGCATCACTTCACTTCAGGCATCAATTGAAACTTTTCTGGACTTGAAACAGACTGTATCATCAT
Source organism: Salvelinus sp. IW2-2015 (assembly GCF_002910315.2). Classification (NCBI taxonomy): domain Eukaryota; kingdom Metazoa; phylum Chordata; class Actinopteri; order Salmoniformes; family Salmonidae; genus Salvelinus; species Salvelinus sp. IW2-2015. The sequence continues at coordinate 16,081,811 of NC_036874.1, read as the reverse complement.
TATTATAACATCTCCTATATTCTCTTATCCAGATGGGTGCGTTTCATTGATCCATGAAGTGGTCATTGGAGTGTCACTCTGTGAATAGAAGCCTGATCAAGCAGAGGCGGTTGCCATGGAGACGGATAGGAGGGAAACACAGGTAAGGGCATGGATGATTGCCTGAATGGAAGTGCTGGTTGATGAGACGACGGAGCTTCACTGTACAATCACAGCCAGCGAGCATTGAGCGTTCTGTCATTTAGTGACAGAAAAAAACACCGAACAGTTTGGATAGAGCCGTGATGGAGCCGTGATTTCCAAATGGCCTAAAATCTGAAAGTGAAAGTGATACCTGCCTCCATCCAATTAGAGAACATCTGATTACCATATGAATTGCCACGATTCCAAACAAAATCAATTGGAGGCAACATGTAAACACATTAGTCTAAAAAACACAATACATTTTCCTCTTGGTACAGGACGTCGTGACGCATCTGTGTAATGAAAATAGCATTTCACAGTGTGCTCTTAAAGATGATCCGTGAATCACCTATGGGGAAAGTGCTTCATGTAAAATTATGCCCCTAATAGTCCTCTACAGATGCCCCATTATCGGTTCCCATCCACAGCCAATACTAAGCTTAATCTAGCAAGGCAGTGAAGCAGCACAGGCATCTTCCCACCATGTCCCACCTTCTACGACGTGGCTCATAGAGATAAATGGCTTCCCAAACACAGCATATTATTTTTTAGGTCTCAACCCTCTCTGCTGACAAATTAATTGTAGCAAATAAAATCTTTGTCCGGCTCCTTGCTATAACCTGTGGCTGAAGCCATACAAGATGTACATTTAAAGGGCGGAGAAAAAAAACGCTGTACTGCAGCCAGCCTTGCCAGGGAAAGACTCTTGTGTTATCTTCTCATGCAGGTTCTGTAAGTGTGAGTGGTCTTGTGGCCATGGTGTCAGGTGTTGTCTGTATAGTAGGCACTCGAAGCCACTGGCAGCAGGMTTGTGAGAGAGACAGCATGTCAGAGAGAAGAAGACAGGAAAAGGGATGTGGTTGACATTGGAGGTGAAGGGTGTTTGTGAAAGGTGTTCAAACCTCAAAAACACATAGTAGAAMATTGAAATAGCCTGCCTTTGTCATTTTGGCTCATTAAAAAGCAGGATTCAGTGTTTAATATGCAGTTCAGAGGTGGGGTGAGGGGTGTACCCGGGGCTTATTCCAGCTGCAAAAAATGTTCTGTCGATGTGGAGATGGTTATTTTTAAAATACAGAGAACACAGGCTTTTGCAAATCTCATTTCTCTAACCTGTGTGCACAGCATGTCACCTTTGCCATGATTTACTTATGCTGTAATTATGATAAGTCAGATTTTTCCATGTTCCACAATTTTTCTGTTATTCATGCCTCGCATGGCAAACCGAATTTTCTGGGTCAAGAAAAATATCTGAAATTCCCTCCTTGACATTTGCGCCTGTAGCGCTTGTTTTATTCTGCTCGTTTCTTTTATATAAGCCTGATTTATTACCTTAAAGGSCCAGTGCAGTAAAAATTCAGTTTTTCATTTGTTCTGTATCATATTCTACAACAGCTGATCTAACTAACACTGTACAAGTGTGAAAACATTTGTGTTATTTCCTGATGGTAGAAAATACAATCTACACAGGATTTTTAATCAGCAGGTTTACATGGTCTTGCCTGGTGACATCACCAGCTGGTAAATTGGTTAATAGACCAATAACGAAGAGAGTTCCAACCCCCTTCTGCCAATAACAGCTAGTCTTCAGTTTTCCCCTCCCCACTCAGACCACTCCCAGACAGTCCTGGCAAAATTCTTGTTTGAGAAATAGTTTTTTGTTTAAAAGCTATTTTTTGCCAATTTTAATGGAAAACTACTACCTTAAGGTACTTAATTGTTACCCAGAAATGATTTGATATTGATATAAAACAGCTGCATTGGGCCTTTTAACACTTACATKTTTTCTAATTCAGTTAGTTGATTGTGCAAATTATGAAAAACTGAATGTGTACAGAAAAGATACCAAAAACAAGGACACAACATACTGCATATTACHCAGGTCTGGTATTTATGCAGCGGTTATATATGAACTATTTACTCCTTGTTAAAAAGGTTTAGAATGGACTGACGTTACTGCAACTCTTGTAAATGAAGGAAATAATTATGTACAATCAGGGGGCCTTTCCATTATGTTATTGGCCAGGCAATCTGCCAATTTGTAGTTTAATTTATTCATACATTCAGTGTACAGTATACACTGTATAGCTCCTTGCCTGGTCGCAAACAAACCACGTACATGTAAATAAATGGGAGATATACACTGAGTGTACAAAACATTAAGAACACCTGCCCTTTCCATGACAGACTGACCAGGTGAATCCAGGTGAAAGCTAGGATCCCTTATTGATGTCACTTGTTAAATCCGCTTTAATCAGTGTAGATGACGAGGAGAAGACAGGTTAAATAATTATTTTTAAGCCTTGAGACAATTGAKACATGCATTGCTAATGTGTACCATTCAGAGGGTGAATGAACAAGACATAATATTTCAGCGTCTTTGAACGGGGTATGGTAGCAGGTGCACCGGCATGTGTCAAGAACTACAACGATTCTGGGTTTTTCATGCTCAATAGTTTCCCGTGTGTATCAAGAACAACCCACCACCCAGAGTACATCCAGCCAACTTGACACAACTGTGGGGCCAACATCCTTGTGGAACACTTCCGACACCTTCTAGGTTGACACCTCAACATTAAGAAGGTGCTATTATTGTTTGGTACACTCAGTGTATGTCCCCTCCAAACAAGCTATTTATGGTCTGTACATTAGCCGTGCTTCTATATTGAGACCAAGCGGCGATTCAATTATGCAAGCGACGAACACATGCCAAGTTCAACATCCAATGATAAATACAGTACATAGCTACATCCCCAAGTGCACATGCATATTCATTTAATTTCAAGCCCAGTGGACATGCATTACTACTCTATATTTATTTCCTGTCACACCAGCCTTCGCTTTGGCTCCCCCTGCTAACCAGCTCAGGCGTTCGGCGTCGCCGGCCTTCTAGCTGATGCTGAACCTGCTGCTGGCAAACGCCCTTCACTCATCAACCCCAGACTTGTCTCGTCATCATTATACACACACCTGGTTCCAATCCCCACTCTATCACTGTGTATATGTACTCCCTCTGTCCTTTGGATTTGTCGGTCATTGTAAATGTTGCTTGTTTTCCTGAGAGGAGTCTCCTACCCCACTCTTCGACCAAGGMACCTGTAAGTTCCCAGATTTTTCTGGGGGGAATGGCCCTAGCCCTCACCTTCCAATCCAACAGGTCCCAGATGTGCTCAATAGGATTGAGATCCGGGCTCTTCGCTGGCCATGGCAGAACACTGACATTCCTGTCTTGCAGGAGCAGTATGGCTGGTGGCATTGTCATGCTGGAGGGTCATGTCAGGATGAGCCTGCAGGAAGGGTACCACATGAGGGAGGAGGATGTCTTCCCTATAACGCACAGCGTTGAGATTGCCTGCAATGACAACAAGCTCAGTCCGATGATGCTGTGACACACCGCCCCAGACCATGACGGACMCTCCACCTCCAAATCGATCCCGCTCCAGAGTACAGGCCTTGGTGTAACGCTCATTCCTTCGACGATAAACGCAAATCCGACCATCACCGCTGGTGAGGCAAAACCGCGACTCGTCAGTGAAGAGCACTTTTTGCCAGTCCTGTCTGATCYAGCGATGGTGGGTTTTGCCAATAGGCGACGTTGTTGCCGGTGATGTCTGGTGAGGACCTGCCTTACAACAGGCCTACATRCCCTCAGTCCAGCCTCTCTCAGCCTATTGCGGACAGTCTGAGCACTGACATAGGGATTGTGCGTTCCTGGTGTATCTCGGGCAGTTGTTGTTGCCATCCTATACCTGTCCCACAGGTGTGATGTTCGGATGTACTGATCCTGTGCAGGTGTTGTTACACGTGGTCTGCCACTGCGAGGACAATCAGCTGTCCGTCCTGTCTCCCTGTAGCRCTGWCTTAGGCGTCTCACAGTACRGACATTGCAATTTATTGCCCTGGCCACATCTGCAGTCCTCATGCCTCCTTGCAGCATGCCTAAGSCACGTTCASRCAGATGAGCAGGGACCCTGGGCATCTTTCTTTTGGTGTTTTTCAGAGTCAGTAGAAAGGCCTCTTTAGTGTCCTAAGTTTTCATAACTGTGACCTTAATTGCCTACCGTCTGTAAGCTGTTAGTGTCTTAACGACYGTTCCACAGGTGCATGTTCATTCATTGTTTATGGTTCATTGAACAAGCATGGGAAACAGTGTTTAAACCCTTTACAATGAAGATATGTGAAGCTATTTGGATTTTTACGAATTATCTTTGAAAGACAGGGTCCTGAAAAAGRGACGTTTCTTTTTTTGCTGAGTTTATATGTAGTGCTTTAATAAATTCAGTAGTTCTAAACCTGCGACTGCCTCCTGCCTACTCCTCTCTACATTTGTGACATTCCCAGATGCTTCCGGCGTGGTTAGCAGGTTGAGGCGCTGCCGTTAGAGAGAATGTGTTTACAGAGGCAGATGAGGATCAGGACATGTCGTAGTAATCATTTATAATACTCCATGACTCAAGTTTTGTGGAAGGGGTCCAGTGTTGCGCAGGCAGCCTGGGGAGTCCCCACTGGCCTCTTCTCTCTGGGCAAAGCCCGAGGCGTCAAGCTTAATCCAGCTCTCTCCTGCCAGAGGGGATATCTCAGAGATTGATAAATGATGAATTCCTGACGGATTGCCCCAAGTTRGTCAGCAGGACAGAAAATAGCACTGCGCCATGATAGACATGAGGGATGTTGTCTGGCGCACACCGTACTGCATCTGACCCCCAGTCAGACAAGATAGACGACGTCCTGCGTCTTTGTTATTCTGTTCTGTCATTTTTTTTTATAACACACTTGATCTGTCAATAGTGCTTAACAATTATGGTCTCGAGCCAAGCGGTTACATTTAAAGTGACCGGGTTTCATTTCTTTATTAACATACACATGAATTGATTGTTAGCTTCGTAATCGTTCAATAAGGCACAGGACATTTCCTGKGCAAGCCKCACATTGATGGAGAGAGAATCATTAGTTGCCCTTTGGGTGCTTTTAATATACTCTCCCAACAGTGGCCGATTCAGCAGTCACTTCGGGGTGGGGGGAGGGTTAAACCCGCAAATCAACCTGCTTGACCTGCAATTTGCACTGGGGGAGATCAGTAGCAGTAAAAGCAGGCGACGCCCCCCGGTGTTTCCCTACTATTGCTTTTCTATTATCCAGCCTTTTATTGTCAGCAAGAGAAGAGAACGCTCCACATAGCAGGCTGTGTTGTTATAGGAAGTCATTGACAATGGTAGCATAAGTTGAGGTAGAGTGATTCCAGGTTTTATGCAAAGTATCCCAGTCGTTTACTTATTGTCATTTCTGTATCTATTCATCTCCTCCTTTCCAGCCTTTATTGTCAGGAAGAGACAGAGCCACATATCATGAAGCAGTAATAAGAAGTCATTGATAATAGTTGTAGTAATATAGAGTGATTTTTATTTTGTGCAACCAACCCTGCATCACAGCCATTTATTTATTGTAATTTCTGTATCTTTCCATCTCTGTACCAGCTGTTCCTTGATTAATGTGTATTTATTCTGATAACATTAGAAATTGCATTGTGGGCCATGTTAGCTCAATAAGAAATTATCACCTGCCCTGGAATCTATTATACCTTTATTTTTTTAACTTGTACATATTGGAAAATTGATAGATCTCATAACTTCAGGCAATCACATGTAATTATGAGGACTGTAAGGACTTTGGTGGCCGAGTCCATTGCATTTTAAAAACCCTCGCTTCATCCATCCATATGCCTACATTTCTTCACAAAGAGAGGCTGTTTGATCGCATCGATCTCACCTTGAGTACATAAAAAGACTGGCTAGTAAGATGTTACATTAAGCCGACTGTCTCCGATATATAACACACCGTAAAAGGCCAGTGACCTTTATATGACGAGGAAGTGCTTACACTCCATCGAGGATGAACTCGGCATGACGGCAAAAAATGACAAGCCTTCTAAAAAAACTAAGAACAAGAATCAATAGGTCTTCCTATTCTCAAAGGGAATGGTAGTCTACAGGGCCAAACTTTTGGGGTTGGCTTTTCCCTCGTGTGCCACAAGACCTGGTGAACAGAGGCACCTCGGGTCACAAATCAAATGAAGCGCTTGATTGCATCTTCAACCGACATTGATTTCCTGGGTCGGAGGATGACCACAAGTCAATGTTCTCCCCCCTGATTAAACATCAACGTCTCCTTTGACAAACTGCTGGAGGTTATCTCGACCACTATCTCCCTTACTGGGAATCCATGGCTGATTGTTAAGTGGTTGAATTATTTGATTGGTTCCATACGGCTGGTCAGAGGAAGCCTTAAACAAGGCCCCTCCAACAGTATGGAAATGATGGTAACACTTAGCTGTGTGCTATAGGCAAACACATGTAATACCTTCTGAGTACATGTACAGTTGAAGTCGGAAGTTTACATACACCTTGCCTTAATGTTGCTTGAACCCAGGAAGAGGGAGATCCTTAATTACAAATAGTGCACATAAAAATAACTTTTGCTGATAAACGTACCAAATAAAGAATACAAGTTAAGTAGGTTTCCAACTCTACTGATGGTTGTCACAACAAATGTTGCATCATATAGCGAATGTTCCCACTCTGGTCTTGGCACGTGCGCTCTACACGTGCGCTCAAGCCAACAGTTTGCAGATACAGTAGGCTACCTACATGATGAGATTATTATGGATAAGAGCAAGATTATTTTTATTTATCCAACGGCAGCCAAGAAACAATCATCATGTTACCAGAATAAGACTCTATTGGAAAGTACTGTTGTATCAAGCTCATGACCTTGCACTTTCACCACCCTGTGAAGTTCATCATGATTTATTCAATCTGTAGCCTAATAAACTGAATGCTTTCCCAAGTTATAGTGGGAGGACCACACAACTTATCATCAGGTGACTTTACACACTAAAAGATCCCACCTTGTCTAGTGTATTTTGTTTTGTCGACACTTGGAAAGTTTACGGACAATTGTGCTGTTTCCATCAGGCCTGTCGTGACAGTTTTTATCCAACATGTACTATACTCGCATTAAAAGGATGAATGGAAACCTGGGTAGTGCTTAAGGAATTTGGCCTTACTGCTATTAGCCCATAGAAACACATTGAATAACAGATTCATACATGGAAAAACAGAGAGTCAAAATATAAATCAAACAAAAGGTTTGTTTTGAAGTGTCTCTCATATATATAAGCAATTCAAAAAATATCAGGAAACTATATAGATTTTTTAAAAGACCCATATTTAACCCCTTTTTTTTTAGGCACTAAACTACTTCCATATACAGTTGAAGTCGGGAATGTTTACATTCACTTAGTTTGGAGGGAATGAGTCCCGTCTGGTCCGTCAAGTCTACACCAATACAAAAGACTCATTTAAAAGTCAGGATGGACATACACTTTTCATAAACCCTTAAAACATTGGAAATAACTTCAAAACAACTATTATTTTGCGTGGGTTGTATTACCAACATAAATGATCACACACACAATATAATACAACAAAAATTAGCTCTGGTTCCTCAAAAGTCCAGTACCTCGGGCCTAAAAGAGTCCAGCCCTGTAAAGGAGTTCAGGGAACTCAAGTGACCTTAGTCACGCAATGTTTGTCCATTCATAAAAGTGTAGCGTAAACCCAGTCTCAATCATACAATCAACTCTTTTACCACACAACCATAAAGAGTATCAAATCTCAATAAGTCTTCAACTACAACTGACCACATAAATCATCACGGTATACACGGCTCCATCACAACCCCACTTTTGCGTAGCTGATGCTGGCTATTTAATTGGGAATTAAAGGGGAAGCGCCCTATTAGAAGGAGAAGCASTGAGACGKTTCAGACAAATTCAGGGCCGTCACAATGGGGACAAAAGTCATACTTTTTGGAGAAATATCCTATGGTCTGATGAAACAAAARTAKAACTGTTTGGCCATAATGACCATTGTTATGTTTGGAGGAAAAAGGGGGAGGCTTGCAAGCYGAAGAACACCATCCCAACCATGAAGCATGGGGGTAGCAGCATCCCCCTACCTCCTGCAGGAGGGACTGGTGCACTTCACAAAATAGATGGCATCATGAGGAAATAAAATTATATGGATATATTGAAGCAACATCTCAAGAYATCAGTCAGGAAGTTAAAGCYTGGTCGCAAATGGGTCTTCCAAATGGACAATGACCCCAAGCATACTTCCAAAGTTGTGGCAAAATGGCTTAAGGACAACAAAGTCAAGGTATTGGAGTGGCCATCACGAAGCCATGACCTCAATCCTATAGAAAATGTGCGGGCAGAACTAAAAAAGCGTGTGCAAGCAAGGGGGCCTACAAACCTGACTCAGTTACACCAGCTCTGTCAGGAGGAAGGGGCCAAAATTCACCCAACTTATTGTGGGGAGCTTGTGGAAACGTTGGACCCAAGTTTAAATTGTTTAAGGCAATGCTACCAGATACTAATTGAGTGTGTGTATGTAAACTTCTGACCCATTGGGAATGTGATGAAAGAAATAAAAGCTGAAAGAAATCATTCTCTCTACTATTATTCTGACATTTCACATTCTTAAAGTAAAGTGGTGATCCTAACTGACCTAAGACAGGGAATTTTTACTTGGATTAAATGTCAGGAATTGTGAAAAACGGAGTTTAAATGTATTTGGCTAAGGTGTATGTAAACTTCCGACTTCCACTGTATACTTCCATCCATTTTTTAAACTGGTACCAGGCTACCTTCATAAGAGTCTTGTGAGGCGGAGAACACCATCGTGTTCGCAAGAGACGTTTTCAGACGTTTAGGGTTGATGTTATTCAAGATCAACGTTTTCATGAGAAGACAGATTTTTCAGGATGTCTCATGGTCTGACAAACACCGCTGTAGCTCGGCCACCTTTCACTGCAGATGGGAAATGCCGCCATTGGCGGATGCGGTCTATTCAAATCAAATGTATTGGTCACATACACGTGTTTAGCAGATGTTATTGCAGGTGTAGCGAAATGATTGTGTTTCTAGCTTCGACAGTGCAGTAATATCTAACAAGTAATATCTAACAATTTCACAACATATACCCAATACACACAAAGATGAGATGAGTAATGAAAAATATGTAAACATTATTAACGTGACTAGTGTTCCATTTATTCAATTGGCCAGTGATTTCAAGTCTATGTACATATGCAGCAGCCTCTAATGTGCTAGTGATGGCTATTTAACAGTCTGATGGCTTTGAGATAGATGCTGTTTGAGACACAGCCCGTGCAAAAAAGCTTAAACAGACAGATTTTTTATGGGGATTTTTCTTCTCATGCTATTTCGATTTCTGTGGGGGGCGTAGACATGGACTCTAGGGGGTTAGTTAGAATTGAGGAAAGTTACAATTGGAATTTAAGAATTTCAATTCAGCCTTCCTGAATTGATAAGTGATGGGTTTGGATTGCTGAACTTTAAATATTAATAATCATTAGTTATAATAGAGACATGAGGGGTGCCATAGTCGAGGGTTTACACCAGGAGTTAATGGTTATCTGTAGGATGAAGGTTTATGGTGGGTGCAATTAAGCTTGGAATGTGCTGAGTGGAGGGAAAACGATTACATGTGGCAGTACTGATAAGGGGAGAGAGCCGTGGATTAGTGATGAAGGGGGTCGAGGTCAGGTCACGTTAAGGGAGCAGGAACAGTTTATTGCCTGTATCACTTTGTTTCCTGCYAAGCAATAAAGATACAATGTGGAGGGTAAGTCTCRTAGCTTTAACGAGGGTAAGTCCTGAGCAGGATAGTTCCTGTGGAGGGTAAATCCCTAGCGTAGCGGTTTATCAGCCAGACCCGTAAGGAGGGTGAAGGTCTCAGCCGCAGTAGCCATGAGACAGTATAGTGTGTGTGGATGGATAAAGTGACATGCTTGTGTACTAGGATAAAAGGTTGCCATTCAGGGTTAGAAGAACAGCAATAAGATATTCGAACGATGTTGGATTTGGGTGTATTAGCAGTAGCAATAAAGAGAGRTTGGTTTCATGYCCTGTTGAGGTGGGGAACMATGACAGATTATGTGGAAATAGGAAGACAAGTGTGAATMATTTTGGTAATGTGTGTTATCAACAACTTTGATATTTGGGGCGCAACACTTGAATAAGACATTAGGTCATACGTATTCTCCAGTAGTACATTTGCAGACACTATAGTGTTGGTTCTAATACAAGGTATTAAGTGCTCCACAATTAATAGGCACAAAAACCATAACTTTTCTCCGTGGAAGTGGGTAGCGCTACCTGGGAAAATTGTGTGAAGAGTGAAGAAATCTAATCACCCTGGATACCGTCGTGAGAGATTTTGGAATAATAACTATTGAAATTGCGAAAGACAGCCTCGATTCTACCTGTAAAGTCGGAGCTAGGGGATTTTAATAAAGCCACGGAGGCGCTGAAAGAAGCACACATTTGAAGGTAAGACCCAGGTGCAGATGATGTCGAAGTAACAAAAGTTKATTAATTCGAACACGAGCAGGCAAAGGTACAGGACGGCAGGCAGGCTCAGGGTCAGGCGGAGGTTGGTAATCCAGAGTAATGGGGCAAAGGCACCGGACAGCAGGCAGGCTCAGGGTCAGGACAGGCAGAAAGGACAAAACCGGGAAAACTAGAAAACAGGAATATAGACAAGGCAGGATTAAGGGGGGGGAAACTGCTGATAGGTTTGAGCAACAAAAAGAACTGGCAACAGACAAACAGAGAACACAGGTATAAATACACAGGGGATTATGGAGAAGATGGGYGACACCTGGAGGAGGGTGGAGACAATCACAAAGACAGGTGAAACAGATCAGTGCGTGACATACAAGTGTTTTGATGTCTGCCTTTTATCAACAGAGGAGTATAACTGATAAAAACGAAATTAGTATATCTACTCAGCTGCAAAAAGACTGGGTACGTGAGTACATTGATATAATTTGTACGTCGGCTTTGATGATAGGTTTGAAACCTGTGATCAAAACRGCAATTGCGGGGGTTTGGGATGAAATAGAGCAGGTTGATTTGAGAATGGAATATAACTCCGATCACTTCGCAGAYGTGCGAGGGGTTAATACGGCCACAACGAAAGTCACTAACAGCTGTTTCAATGGCCAAGGTAAGACAAAGTAACATAGAGATAAAACATCAAAGCGTAGGGAGATAGATCCGTGTTTAAGATGTGGGGCCGTTAGGTATTGGAAGAATGAGTGTAGAGTGGGAATGGAGCCTGCTACATCCGGAGGTAATGCTGCCATGCAAGCGTTTGCCTCTTTTTTCAAAAGAGCAGCAACAAATCCTCCTGAAAGTAGCGGGACAGGAAACGTTCACATAGCGGTGTATGGCCTCGGTACAATCGATAGTGGTTCATAGAGATTACAGTTTCTATGTGAAGGAAGACGTATGAGATCACGTCTTACACAACTTTTTAATAGATGCCAATGATCAAATATCGCAGATTCCTTATGAGAAATTGGCTAAATTTGCCACAGGAAAAWGTATTTTTGGTTAAAGAATCTAGGCGAAATGCCAGGGAATGTATTCTGAAGAGGTAACAAATTATAATTATCTGGCCAAACACTCCTGGCAACTCAGAAAACCTTGGGAGGGTTTTAATCTCATGAGATATTTTATGTCGTATTATTATGAAATACATTTCTAGAATGAACGAAAGGGTGGAGGGGTCAAGTGGAATTAGCATAGGGGTTACCAAACCTAAAATGAAAATAMWTTTTTTTTGTTCATGAACATGGTGGTGCAGTGTTTATGGAGAATAATAGGAAAAGAGACCAGTGAATCGTTAGACTTGGTGGCGAGATAATGTCGCCTTGTCTAAGGGTAGTACATGCTAAATAAAGGATACATAAACGTTGGGGTGGATTAAAACAAATGATGAATGATTAGAGTAAGGACAGTGGATTTCCCATTATCATGTTTGGTTTATAATGAATACTTTTGGATTGCTGATTAAGATAGTGAATGCTAATGAAATKTACAATTTATTTTCCAGAAGAGGAGTTTCATTATCTCTCGTTGGAATGTTCCCTGAGACTATGGTCTTGGGGAGAGCAGTTAGTGATATTCGGCAATTTTAAGTATAAAAGAATCTGGATTTGGCCATAAACGGAGTTCCCAGATAAGTAAGGTCTGTTCATGTGTGTGTTTTTGACCTACGGTTTACCACACACCAGCAGCAACACACAATTTGCCGGTTATGAATATGCGTTAGTGATGTTGATACTGTGGGATTTATTTTGTTTGGGGTCTTTTGAATTTGGTTTTAAATTGGGTATGATAATGCAGAAGGATGGAATTTTAGAATATATTTTTAATTGTTTCTGAAGGACAGGGAAAGAAAACGGAGACGGAATATTTAATGGCGTCGAATGCCCTGTATTCTGACTTTCTGGTGAGCCAGATCAATTTCACCTAGAAATGATCGAAACAGGTGGGATGTAATTATAAAATGAATGAGAACACCAGCCTCTATTCTATTTTACCATTACTTTATGGGATATTATTATTTCTTAATGGATTAACAAGAGTTGTAATTCCATATTGATTGGTTATTCAAATGGTTTATTTTTGATTTAACATGCAGTGTTGTTTGTTTTTAATCACAATGTGAATCATGTGTTCAAAGGGGAATAACTAGCTGCCTGGGGCCTGGTCTTTGGGTAGATACAGTGGCTTGCAAAAGTATTCACTCCCCTTGGCATTTTTTCCTATTTTTTGCTTACAACCTGGAATAAAATAGATGTTTTGGGAGTTTGTATCGTTTGATTTACACAGCAACTTGGAACTTTGAAGATGCAAATATTTTTTGTTAAACAACAAGAAAAGACAAAAAACAGAAACTTGAGGTGTGCATAACTATTCACCCCCCCCCCCTCCCCGAAGTCAATACTTTTAGAGCACGTCTCTTGGGTATGTCTCTATAAGCTTGGCACATCTAGTCACTGGGATTTTTGCCCATTCTTCAAGGCAAAACTGCTCCAGCTCCTTCAAGTTGGATGGGTTCCGCTGGGGTACGCAATCTTTAAGTCATACCGCCAATTCTCAATTGGATTGAGGTCTGGGATTTGACTAGGCCATTCCAAGACATTTAAATGTTTCCCCTTAAACACTCAAGTGTTACTTTAGCAGTATGCTTAGGGTCATTGTCCTGCTGGAAGGTGAACCTCTGCCCAGTCTCAAATCTCTGGGAGACTGAAACAGGTTTGCCTCAAGAATTTCCCTGTATTTCCCGCCATCCATCATTCCTACATATCTGACCAGTTCCCAATCCTGCTGGATGAAAAAACATTCCACAGCATGAGGCTGCCACCACTGTGTTTGCTTATTTTTTCTTAAAGCAATGGCTATTTTCTGGCCACTCTTCTGTAAAGTCCAGCTCTGTGGAGTGTACAGCTTAAAGTGGCTAATGGACAGATACTCCAATCTCCCCTGTGGAGCTTTGCAGTTCTTCAGGGTATCTTGGTCTCTTTGTTGCCTCTCTGATTAATGCCTTCCTTGCCTGGTCCGTGAGTTTTGGTGGGCAGCCCTCTCTTGGCAGGTTGTTGTGGTGCTATATTCTTTCAATTTTTAATAATGGATTATGGTGCTCCGTGGATGTTCAAAGTTTCTGATATTTTTTTATAACCAACTGTCTGTACTTCTCCACAACTTTGTTCCTGACCTGTTGGAGAGCCCTTGGTCTTCATGGTGTCGCTTGCTTGGTGGTGCCCTTGCTTAGTGGTGTTGCAGACTCTGGGCCTTTCAGAACAGGTGTATATATACTAAGATCATGTGACAGATCACGTGACACTTAGATTGCACACAGGTGACTTTATTTAACTAATTATGTGAATTCGGGAGGTAATTAATTGGTTGTTCCAGATGTACCAGAATACATATGCATGCACCACTTTTCCGTATTTTTTCTTTTACATTTCTTGAAACAAGTAATTATTTTCACTTCCCAATTTTGACTATTTTGTGTATGCCATTACATGAAATCCAAAAAAAATCCATTTAAATTACAGGTTGTAATGCAACGAAATAGAGACAAACGCCAAGGGGATGAATACTTTTGCAAGGCACTGTACACAAATATTTTTTGTTCTGCATATAGAAGGAACATTTTATAATGAGGTTAATAGTTACTCCAAAATGGATTGTGATAGGTGCATTGCTGATTTCATTTTTGCCTTTGTTTCGATTCAAATTCACACCAGATTGTGTCTACTGATTGTTGGGATTCCTTCATGGGTTAGGGTGCCAACTCCTGATCTGGCAACTCTTCCGAGAGGTTGCAGAAAATAAACGGAGTATGAACTAATTTTGAAAATGGTTTCACCAGTAACAATATGTTGTTGGCTCTTCAACCGTGCCCGTAATTGTTAATTTTAGTTTGGTTTATTTGCTTTTTGGTAAATTCATCAGATGAATGGATAGGT
>NC_036874.1:16052639-16067191 GCF_002910315.2 Salvelinus sp. IW2-2015 | reverse complement strand
AAATATTTTTAATTGTTTCTGAAGGACAGGGAAAGAAAACGGAGACGGAATATTTAATGGCGTCGAATGCCCTGTATTCTGACTTTCTGGTGAGGCCRGATCAATYTCACTAGAAATGATCGAAACAGGTGGGATGTAATTATAAAATGAATGAGAAACACCAGCCTCTATTCTATTTTACCATTACTTTATGGGATATCATTATTTCTTAATGGAGTTAACAAGAGTTGTAATTCCATATTGATTGGTTATTCAAATTGGTTTATTTTTGATTTAACATGCAGTGTTGTTTGTTTTTTAATCACAATGTGAATCATGTGTTCAAAGGGGAAATAACTAGCTGCCTGGGGCCCTGGTCTTTGGGTAGATACAGTGGCTTGCAAAAGTATTCACTCCCCTTGGCATTTTTCCTATTTTGTTGCCTTACAACCTGGAATTAAAATAGATGTTTTGGGAGTTTGTATCGTTTGATTTACACAGCAAGCTTGGAACTTTGAAGATGCAAATGTTTTGTTGTTTAAACAAACAAGAAACAAGACAAAAAACAGAAAACTTGAGTGTGCATAACTATTCCACCCCCCCCCCCCCCGAAGTCAATACTTTGTAGAGCACGTCTCTTGGGGGTATGTCTCTATAGCTTGGCACATCTAGTCACTGGGATTTTTGCCCATTCGTTCAAGGCAAAACTGCTCCAGCTCCTTCAAGTTGGATGGGTTCCGCTGGGTACAGCAATTTTAAGTCATACCGCCAATTCTCAATTGGATTGAGGTCTGGATTTGACTAGGCCATTCCAAGACATTTAAATGTTTCCCCTTAAACACTCAAGTGTTCTTTAGCAAGTATGCTTAGGGTCATTGTCCTGCTGGAAGGTGAACCTCTGCCCCAGTCTCAAATCTCTGGGAGACTGAAACAGGTTTGCCTCAAGAATTTCCCTGTATTTCCCCGCCATCCATCATTCCTACATATCTGACCAGTTTCCCAATCCCTGCCGATGAAAAACATTCCCACAGCATGATGCTGCCACCACTGTGTTTGCTTATTTTTTCTTAAAGCAATGGCTATTTTCTGGCCACTCTTCTGTAAAGTCCAGCTCTGTGGAGTGTACAGCTTAAAGTGGTCCWATGGACAGATACTCCAATCTCCCCTGTGGAGCTTTGCAGTTMCTTCAGGGTTATCKTTGGTCTCTTTGTTGCCTCTCTGATTAATGCCTTCCTTGCCTGGTCCGTGAGTTTTGGTGGGCAGCCCTCTCTTGGCAGGTTTGTTGTGGTGCCATATTCTTTCAATTTTTTAATAATGGATTTAATGGTGCTCCGTGGGATGTTCAAAGTTTCTGATATTTTTTTATAACCCAACCCTGATCTGTACTTCTCCACAACTTTGTTCCTGACCTGGTTGGAGAGCTCCTTGGTCTTCATGGTGTCGCTTGCTTGGTGGTGCCCCTTGCTTAGTGGTGTTGCAGACTCTGGGGCCTTTCAGAACAGGTGTATATATACTAAGATCATGTGACAGATCACGTGACACTTAGATTGCACACAGGTGGACTTTATTTAACTAATTATGTGAATTCGGGAGGTAATTGGTTGTTCCAGATTGTAMCAGAATACATATGCATGCACCACTTTTCCGTATTTTTTTTTTTTACATTTCTTGAAACAAGTAATTATTTTCACTTCCCCAATTTTGACTATTTTGTGTATGTCCATTACATGAAATCCAAATAAAAATCCATTTAAATTACAGGTTGTAATGCAACGAAATAGGACAAACGCCAAGGGGGATGAATACTTTTGCAAGGCACTGTACACAAATATTTTTTGTTCTGCATATAGAAGGAACATTTTTTAATGAGGGTTGATAGTTACTCCAAATGGATTGTGATAGGTGCATTGCTGATTTCATGAAATGGATTGTGATATGTGTATTGCTGATTTCATTTTTGCCTTTGTTTCGATTCAAATTTCACCAGATTGTGTCTACTGGATTGTTGGGATTCCTTCATGGGTTAGGGTGCCAACTCCCTGATCTGGCAACTCTTCCGAGAGGTTGCCAGTAAAATAAACGGAGTATGAACTAATTTTGAAAATGGTTTCACCAGTAACAATATGTTGTTATGCTCTTCAACCGTGCCCGTAATTGTTTAATTTTWGTTTGGTTTATTTGCTTTTTTGGTAAATTCATCAGATGAATGGATAGACGTTGGGGTAATTGTACTCTGGACAACATTCTGGAGGCATTGATGTGAAAGCATATACAGTACTGAGTTACCTCAAGAGGATGTAGCATTGATTATGGCTACGCACTTGCTTATCAGGTGACGTGCCTATCAGGTGGCAATGGAGGAGATGGGGGAAAAAAGTGAAAATGACATGGCTTGGGAACACCTCTYGTAACCTGTGGCCGGAAAGGGGTGAAAGCATGAGGAGGTTCTCTAGGGCCTTCATTTTTGTGGAATCAAGCAGAAAAGTATCCCGGAGGCATAGAGTCAGGCGAAGAGGGAGTGGGAATTGTCATGTTATCAGWCTTTGGGTTTTCATGCATATGTAATTATGCAAAGCTTACCACATTGTTAATACTGTTATGTTTTGTGTTTCTCGTTGCTTTTCAAGTCTTGTGCTATCACTCTCTTAGGGACCGGAAAGAGAAAGTTGAAATGGAAGAAGTCAACAGCTCCAGCAGACAAGGTTATTATCACTGTTCTATGAGAAATGGAAAGGAGAATGTGCTTGGTGTGATCATAGAAAAGAGGCCGTAAGTCTCTGAGTTTGTAAACCTCACTATGAATGTTAATTATGTTTATTTTTTGTTCGTGTTTTATTATCATTGGTTGTCCATTTGTAAATAATGTACAGGTGTATGTAATGTTGAACAGGATGATATCAGATGTTCAAAAATGGGGGACAGATGAGTTTGGATTGCGGAACTTCAAATATTAATAATCATTAGTTATAATAGAGACATGAGGGGTGCCATAGTCGAGGGTTTACACCAGGAGTTAATGGTTATCTGTAGGATGAAGGTTTACGGTGGGTGCAATTACGCTTGGAATGTGCTGAGTGGAGGGAAAACGATCACATGTGGCAGTACTGATAAGGGGAGAGAGCCGTGGATTAGTGATGAAGGGGGTCGAGGTCAGGTCAGGTCACGTTAAGGGAGCAGGAACAGTTTATAGCCCGTATCACTTAGTTTCCTGCCTGGTAATAAAGATACAATGTGTAGCGAGAAGGAGGAGACTCCACCCAAAGTGGGTTATGTAAACCACCACTGGTGGAACCATGTTTCTGGTCAGTACAGATGGGATGAATAAACTTGGTTTAAGCTTTCATAGTGTCCGTCGAGTTCTTCTTCTGATAATTAGMACCTAACATAAGGAATTGACTACAATATTGCTCACCAGTAACCTTTATGGATTTTGTACACAGGGCAAATGTCTGGTATCCAGTATTTCAACCAGCCTAGGAGGTCGAAACCGACTAAAGTGTAGGAACTAGGAAAGTGTTTCTCGGTCTCTTTGACAGCCTTCCAGGAGGATGTGAGAAGATAGGAGGCCTAGGAGGATAGAGGATTTGGGGAGCCAGCAGAGGCTGACTAATCAGCGGCTGCTTGGGAGAGCATTAAGACCGACGTGTGGAGGGGAAATGTGACACCTGGAAATTATACAATGTAATGGAATCAGCCGAGTGTTAAATGTAGCTTTTAAATAGGTTTTGTGTTCTCCATTAACTTCCCAGACGCTGATTGACTTTGACAGTCGGGGAAAGTGCTGGTCAGCATGTTGACCCCCCACCTGACTCCCCCCACCCTCACCGATCCAATACACACCCCCTCCCACACACACACCTCCCACCCACCCCAAGACACAAACTTCTTCATAGTTAGTAAGGTTGTTGAGGGTCAAATGACAATCAGGTTGGCGGTTGGTGTTCTGTAGAAAAGTGTTATTGTCGGTGATCCCATTGGACAATGGGGCAATCGTTATTACAGGTCATTTTGTGGCTATAAAATATGAATTATKTTTGCGGATCTGACATGTATTGCACATTGTTGCATTGGTTATGGTGGCTTTAACAAAAGCTCTGCAGCTAATGACTACAGTGCCTTGCAAAACTATTCATYCCTGTCACGTCCTGACCATAGTGCTTATGTGTTTTGCTTGTTTTAGTGTTGGTCAGGACGTGAGCTGGGTGGGCATTCTGTGTTGTGTGTCTAGTTTGTCTGTTTCTGTGTTCGGCCTAATATGGTTCTCAATCAGAGGCAGCTGTCAATCGTTGTCCCTGATTGAGAATCATATATAGGTGGCTTGTTTTGTGTTGGGATTTTGTGGGTGGTTGTTTCCTGTCTCTGTGTTTTCTCTGCACCAGATAGGGCTGTATCGGTTTGCCACATTTTGTTATTTTGTATTTGTAAGTGTTCACTGTTTATTYGTTTAATTAAACATGTTGAGCACTGGCTACGCTGTGTGTTGGTCTGATCCCTGTTACACCCCCTCTTCTAGTGAAGAGAGGGAAGGCTGCCGTTACAATCCCCTTTGGCGTTTGTCCTATTTTGTTGCATTACAACCTGTAATTGAAATKGATTTTTATTTGGATTTCATGTAATGGACATACACAAAATAGTCCAAATTGGGGAAGTGAAATGAAAAAATAACTTGTTTCTAGAAATTCWAAAAAATTCTAAACGGAAAAGTGGYGCGTGCATATGTATTCTGGTACAATCTGGTACAACCAATTACCTTCCGAATTCATATAATTAGTTAAATAAAGTCCACCTGTGTGCAATCTAAGTGTCACATGATCTGTYACATGATCTCAGTATATATTCACCTGTTCTGAAAGGCCCCAGAGTCTGCAACACCACTAAGCAAGGGGCACCACCAAGCAAGTGGCACCATCAAGACCAAGGAGCTCTCCAAACAGGTCAGGGACAAAGTTGTGGAGAAGTACAGATCAGGGATGGGTTATAAAAAATATCAGAAACTTTGAACATCCCACGGAGCACCATTAAATCCTTTATTAAAAAATTGAAAGAATATGGCACCACAACAAACCTGCCAAGACAGGGCCGCCCACCAAAACTCACGGACCAGGCAAGGAGGGCATTAATCAGAGATGCAACAGAGACCAAAGATAACCCTGAAGGAGCTGCAAAGCTCCACAGCAGAGATTGGAGTATCTGTCCATAGGACCACTTTAAGCTGTACACTCCACAGAGCTGGGCTTTACGGAAGAGTGSCCAGAAAAAAGCCATTGCTTTAAGAAAATAATAATTCAACATGTTTTGTGTTAGCCAAAAGGCATRTGGGAGACTCCCCAAACATATGGAAGAAGGTACTCTGGTCAGACAAGACTAAAATTGAGCTTTTTGGCCATCAAGGAAAATGCTATATCTTGCGCAAACCCAACATCTCTCATCACTCTGAGAATATCTTCCCCAGCATCATGCTGTGGGGATGTTTTTCATTGGCAGGGGCTGGGAAACTGGTCGGAATTGAAGGAATGGTGGCTGGCACTAAATACAGGGRAATTCTTAAGGGAAACCTGTTTCAGTCTTCCAGAGATTTGAGACTGGGACGAAGGTTCACCTTCCAAAAAGAAAATGGCCTAAGCATACTGCTAAAGCAATACTCGAATGGTTTAAGCGGAACATTTAAATGTCTTGGAATGGCCTAGTCAAAGCCCAGACCTCAATCCAATTGAGAATCTGTGGTATGACTTAAAGATTGCTGTACACCAGTGCTTGAAGTAGCTGGAGCAGTTTTGTCTTGAAGAATGGGTAAAAATCCCAGTGGCTAGATGTGCCAAGCTTATAGAGACATACCCCAAGAGACTTTCAGCTGTAATTGCTGCAAAAGGTGGTCTACAAATGATTGACTTTGGGAGGGGTGAATAGTTATGCACGCTCAAGTTTTCATTTTTTTGTCTTAATTTCTTGTTTGTTTCACCCCCAAAAATATTTTGTATCTTCGAAGTGGTAGGCAGGTTATGTAAATCAAATGTTACAAACCCCCCCAAAAATCTATTTTAATTCCAGGTTGTAAGGCAACAAAATAGGAAAAATGTTAAGGGGGGTAAAKACTTTCACAAGCCACTGTAGATTATTTGTGACAGGGAAGAAAGTTTGCTCCTCCTTAAACAGAGGCTCATCATGCAAACTTTCATTTTGGTACTACCAATTTAACAACAAAGTCTACAAATTAGCTGATTGATAGAAGGATTACTTGTGTGTTCTGATTTCTTCGGAAGGCGATAGTGGAGAAGGATGTGACATTGTGAAAAGATCTCACGACTGAGGTTTAGAACCAAACGTAAGTATGCTCTCTGGCGGGGAATATGGTTATTGTGCATATAACACAAACACTACATCATCATTTGCTCAATCCTTCTCTCCAGTCAACAACTGAAACAATGGTTTTTGATCCCGCTTTGAAAATGGATACCATACTGTTTATGTTTTGTTACATCAAAGAAACATCAAMATATGTTTTTGGTCCAGTTAATTATTACTTCTGTGAACTGTTTTCAAAACGCTGGTACAGTTCCTGTCCCTGTAAGCTGTATGAATTTAATAAATGTACTACATTCAAATTAAAATACATAAATTATCAAGTACCTTTTGTAACTGCTGAAATAGCTTGGGTAGTCATGTGAAAACCAAACTCTTGGATATCGTCTGTGGGTCTAATACTATATTCAAACAGTATAGGTTAATTACATTACATATCTCTTGAATCCATACCAAGTCCCAATAGGTCTMATGTAATAGTTATCCTGCTTTTCTCCTCATAAATGTAGAACAGGCAACTGTTGGACTCACATTTGCCTTGAAATCCATTAACGTGTACTCTAACATGTGGGGGTGGGAGCTGGCCCAAGGGTGACAGTTCTGTGCCATGAAACAAGCAACCCTCAGCCTTCACTCTCACCTACAGCCTTTCAATGCAAATTAGAGGAGAGTTTGGTGTGCATCCATCTGCTTTCCCTTTTTGCATTTCTCGTAATGTGTACCTCATATTGGCAACCGTGTTTGAACTGTTATCAGTATAAAAGACACTGTCCACAACCTCAACAGTCACTCCAAACTCCATAGGCAGAGAAAAGAGCTGTCAAAGGACACCAGAAACAAAATGTAGACCTGCACCAGCTGGAAGACTGAATCTGCAATAGGTAAGCTGGTTTGAAGAAATCAACTGTGGGACGATTATTAGGAAATGGAAGACATACAAGACCACTGATAATCTCCCTCGATCGGGCTCCAACAAGATCTCACCCGGTGGGTCAAAATGATCAAAAATGAGCAAAAATCCAGAACCACACGGGGGACCTAGTGATGACCTGCAGAGAGCTGGGACCAAAGTAAAAAGCCTACATCAGCAAGGGCATTGAAGATGAAACGTGGCTGGGTCTTTCAGCATGACAATGATCCCAAACACCGCCCGGACAACGAAGGAGTGGCTTCGTAAGAAGCATTTCAAGGTCCGGAGTGGCTACAGCGTCTCCAGATCTCAACCCATAGAAAATCTTTGGAGGGTTGAAAGTCCGTGTTGCCAGCAACCGCCCAAAACATCACTGCTCTAGAGGAGATCTGCATGGAGGAATGGGCGAAATACCAGCAACATGTGTGAAAACCTTGTGAAGACTTACAGAAAAGTTTGACCTCTGTCATTTGCCAAAAGGGTATAAACAAGTATTGAGATAAACTTTGTTTGGACAAATATTATTTTCACCATAATTTGCAAATAAATTAATAAAATCCTACAATGTGATTTTCTGGATTTTTTTTCTCATTTGTCTGTCATAGTTGAAGTGTACCTATGATGAAAATTACAGGCCTCTCTCATCTTTTTAAGTGGAGAACTTAGACAATGGTGGCTGACTAAATACTTTTTTGCCCCAACTGATTTAGCACACACTCTGAAGGCACATTAAAGTAACATTTTGTTGACTGGTCCCTGTGGAATCGAACCCACAACCCCGGGTTACGCGTCATTGTCTACCCAGTGTTCAAAATGAGCTAGTGTGTGTCACGCCTGACTTAGGATGTCCTTTTATGTCTCTATTTTGGTTTGGTCAGGGCGTGAGTTGGGGTGGGCATTCTGTTTTGTGTTCTATGTTTTCTATTTCTGTGTTTTGGCCGGTGTGTGTTCAATCAGAGGCACCTTCTATCGTTGTTTCTTGATTGAGAACATACTTAGGTAGCCTTTTCCCCTGTGTTTTGTGGGTAGTTGTTTTCTGTTTTGTGTTTCTGCACTGGCAGAACTGTTTCGGTTTCGTTCGTTCTCTTTGTTGTTTTGTTTCGTGTTCAGTTTTATGAATAATCATAACACTTACCACGCTGCGCTTTGGTCCACTTCTTCATGCAACGATGGCCGTTACATAGTGTATAGGATGTTCATCGTTAGAGCAACATTGAATTCAGATATACTGTGTTACAGTGTTCTGCTCAGTTAGAGAGACCCTGCCTGTTACGTGGATGTTAATATGGAGGGTCCCTCATTATGATAACATGAACCACACAGCACTGAGCACTGAAGCAATGTAATAATTGCCACAAAAAAAGTTTTAACTGGTAAATTAGCCACTTGCAATGTGTTTCAGATATTGTGCCAAAGCCACTTGGCTTTATAAGGGGGTAATAACTATGGGGCTCTGGGAAAGTGACAGCAAAACGATGCAAAGAACATCAATAGTCATAATTAAAAAAATAATCATTTGATGATTATAATACACTTCATCTCAGAGAGAGAGAGAGAGAGAGGAGAGAGAGAGAGACGAGAGAGAGAGAGAGAAGGAGAGAGAGAAGGAGAGAGAGAGGAGAGAGAGAAGAGAAGAGAGGAGAGAGAGGAGAGAGGACTGGCTGAAAGTGGGCTTTTTTCATTTAGTCATTGAATGCAAAAAGGGAAAGCAGATGGATGCACACAAACTCTCCTCTAATTTGCATTGAAGGGTAGGTGAGAGTGAAGGCTGAGGGTTGTGTTTCATGGAAGATGTCACCCTTGGGCAGCCCACCCACATGTTAGAGTACACGTTAATGGATTTCAAGGCAAATGTGAGTCAACAGTTGCGTTCACATTTATGAGGAAAAGCAGGGATAACTATTACATGAGACCTATTGGGACTTGGTATGGATTCAAAGATATGTAATGTAATTAACCTATACTGTTTGAATATAGTTTTAGACACAGACGATATCCAAGTTTTGGTTTTCACATGATACCCAAGCTATTTCAGCAGTTACAAAAGGTACTTGATAATTATGTATTTTAATTTGAATGTTAGACATTTATAATTCATACAGCTTACAGGGACAGGAACTGTACCAGCGTTTTAAAAACAGTTCACAGAAGTAATATTAACTGGACCAAAAACATATTTTGATGTTTCTTTGATGTAAAACATAAACAGTATGGTATCCATTTTCAAAGCGGATCAAAAACCATTGTTTCAGTTGTTGACTGGAGAGAAGGATTGAGCAAATGATGATGTGAGTGTTGTGTTATATGCACAATAACCATATTCCCAGCGAGAGCATACTTACGTTTGGTTCTAAACCTCAGTCGTGAGATCTTTTCACAATGTCACATCCTTCTCCACTATCGCCTTCCGAAGAAATCAGAAACACAAGTAATCTCCTTCTATCAATCAGCTAATTTGTAGACTTTGTTGTTAATGGGTAGTACCAAAATGAAAGTTTGCATGATGAGCCTCTGTTTAAGGAGAGCAAACTTTCTTCCTGTCACAAAATAATCTACGAGGGCTTGTGAAAGTTTTACCCTTAACATTTTTCCTATTTTGTTGCCTTACAACCTGGAATTAAAATAGATTTTTGGGGGGGTTTGTAACATTTGATTTACATAACCTGCCTACCACTTCGAAGATACAAAATATTTTTGGGTGGTGAAACAAACAAGAAATAAGACAACAAAAATGAAAACTTGAGCGTGCATAACTATTCACCCCTCCCAAAGTCAATCATTTGTAGAGCCACCTTTTGCAGCAATTACAGCTGAAAGTCTCTTGGGGTATGTCTCTATAAGCTTGCAGCATCTAGCACTGGATTTTTACCATTCTCAAGACAAAACTGCTCAGCTACTTCAAGTTGGATGAATTCCAGCTGGTGTACAGCAATCTTTAAGTCATACACAGATTCTCAATTGGATTGAGGTCTGGGCTTTGACTAGGCCATTCCAAGACATTTAATGTTCCGCTTAAACCATTCGAGTATTGCTTTAGCAGTATGCTTAGGCATTTTCTTTTTGGAAGGTGAACTTCGTCCAACCTCAATCTCTGGAAGACTGAAACAGGTTCCCTTAAGAATTTCCCTGTATTTAGTGCCAGCCCCATTCTTCAATTCCGACCAGTTTCCCAGCCCTGCCAATGAAAAACATCCCCACAGAATGATGCTGGATTGTATTCTCGGGGTGATGAGAGATGTTGGGTTTGCGCAAGATATAGCATTTCCTTGATGGCCAAAAAGCTCAATTTAGTCTTGTCTGACCAGATTACCTTTTCCATATGTTTGGGGAGTTCCCATCATGCCTTTTGGCTAACACAAAACATGTTGAATTATTATTTTCTTAAAGCAATGGCTTTTTTGGGCACTCTTCCGTAAACCCAGCTCTGTGGAGTGTACAGCTTAAAGTGGTCTATGGACAGATACTCCAATCTCTGCTGGGAGCTTTGCAGCTCCTTCAGGGTTATCTTGGTCTCTGTTGCATCTCTGATAATGCCTCCTTGCCTGGTCCGTGAGTTTTGGTGGGGCCTGTCTTGGCAGGTTGTTGTGGTGCCATATCTTTCAATTTTTTAATAAAGGATTTAATGGTGCTCCGTGGGATGTTCAAAGTTTCTGATATTTTTTATAACCCTCCCTGATCTGTACTTCTCCACAACTTTGTCCCTGACCTGTTTGGAGAGCTCTTGGTCTTGATGGTGCCACTTGCTTGGTGGTGCCCTTGCTTAGTGGTGTTGCAGACTCTGGGGCCTTTCAGAACAGGTGAATATATACTGAGATCAGTGAAGATCATGTGACACTTAGATTGCACACAGGTGGACTTTATTTAACTAATTATATGAATTCGGAAGGTAATTGGTTGTACCAGATTGTACCAGAACATATGCACGCGAACTTTTCCGTTTAGAATTTTTTAATTTCTAGAACAAGTTATTTTTTCATTTCACTTCCCAATTTGGACTATTTTGTGTATGTCCATTACATGAAATCCAAATAAAAATCCATTTCAATTACAGGTTGTAATGCAACAAAATAGGAAAACGCCAAAGGGTTGTAACGGCAGCTCTCCTCTTCTTCACTAGAAGAGGGGTGTAACAGGGATCAGACCAACACAAGCGTAGCCAGTGCTCAACATGTTTAATTAACAATAAACAGTGAACACTTACAAATACAAAATAACAAAATGTGGCAAAACCGATAAGCCCTATCTGGTGCAGAGAAAACACAGAGACAGGAAAACCACCCACAAAACCCAACACAAAACAAGCCACTTATTATGATTCTCAATCAGGACAACGATTGACAGCTGCTCTGATGAGAACCATATTAGGCCGAACCAGAAACAGACAAACTAGACACACAACACAAGAATGCCACCCAGCTACCGTCCTGACCAACACTAAAAAGCAAAACACATAAGCACTATGGTCAGGACGTGACAGGATGAAAGTTTTGTGCAAGGCACTGTATCATTAGCTGCAGAGCTTGAAAGCCACCATAACCAATGCAACAATGTGCAATACATGTCAGATCCGCAAAAATAATTCATATTTTTAGCCAAAAATGACCTGTAATAACGATTGCCCCATTGTCCAATGGGATCACCGACAATAACATTTTTCTACGAACACCAACGCCAACCTGATTGTCATTTGACCCTCAACAACCTTACTAACTATGAAGAAGTTTGGTCTTGGGGTTGGGAGTGTGTGTGTGGGGGGGTGTGATTGGATCTGTGGTGAGAGGTGGGGGTCACATGCTGACCGGCACTTTCCCCGACTTGTCAAAGTCAATCAGCATCTGGGAAGTTAATGGAGAACAAAACCTATTTAAAAGCTACATTTAACACTCGGCTGATTCCATTACCTTGTGTAATTTCAGGTGTCACATTTCCCTCACACGTGTCTAATGCTCTCCCAAGCAGCCGCTGATTATTCAGCCTCTGCTGGCTCCCAAATCCTCTATCCTAGGCCTCCTATCTTCTCACATCCCTGGAAGGCTGTCAAAGAGACGAGAAACACTTTCCTAGTTCCTACACTTTTCGGTTTCGACTCCTAGGCTGGTTGAAATACTGGATACGACATTTGCCTGTGTACAAAATCCATAAAGGTTACTGGTGACAATATTGTAGTCAATTCCTTATGTTAGGTTTAATTACAGAAGAAGAACTCGACGGACACTATGAAAGCTTAACAAGTTATTCATTCATCTGTACTGAAGAAACATGGTTCACCAGTGGTGGTTTTACATAACCACTTTGGTGGAGTCTCCTCCTTCTCGCTACACATGTTATCTTTATTACCAGGCAGGAACTAAGTGATACGGGCTATAAACTGTTCCTGCTCCCTTAAGTGACCTACCTGGACCTCGACCCTCCCTTATCATCAAATCCACGCTCTCTCCCCTTATCAGTACTGCCACATGTGATCGTTTTCCTCCACTCACGATCCAAGCGTAATTGCACCCAGGTAACCTTTCATCCTACAGATAACATTAACTCCTGTGTAAACCCTCGACTATGGCACCCCTCATGTCTCTATTATAACTAATGATTATTAATATTTGAAGTTCCGCAATCAAAACTCATCTGTCCCCATTTTGAACATCTGATATCATCCTGTTCACATACATAACCTGTACAATATTTACAAATGGACAACGATAATAACAACGAACAAAAATAAACATAATTAACATTCATAGTGAGGTTTACAAACTCAGAGACTTACGGCCTCTTTCTATGATCACACCAAGCACATTCTCCTTTCCATTTCTCATAGAACAGTGATATAACCTTGTCTGCTGGAGCTGTTGACTTCTTCCATTTCAACTTTCTCTTTCCGGTCCCTAAGAGAGTGATAGCACAGACTTGAAAAGCAACGAGAAACACAAAACAAACAGTATTAACAATGTGGTAAGCTTTGCATAATTACATATGCATGAAAACCCAAAGTCTGATAACATGACAATTCCCACTCCTCTTCGCCTGATCTATGCCTCCGGGATCTTTTCTGCTTGATTCCACAAAATGAAGGCCTAGAGAACTCCTCATGCTTTCACCCCTTTCCGGCACAGGTTACGAGAGGTGTTCCAAGCCATGTCATTTTCACTTTTTTCCATCTCCTCCATTGCCACCTGATAGGCACGTCACCTGATAAGCAAGTGCGTAGCCATAATCAATGCTACATCCTCTTGAGGTAACTCAGTACTGTGTATATGCTTCACATCAATGCCTCCAGAATGTTGTCAGAGTAAAATTACCCGTCTATCCTTCATCTGATGATTTACAAAACAAATAAACCAAACTAAATTAAACAATTACGGGCACGGTTGAAGAGCATAAACATTTGTTACTGGTGAAACCATTTTCAAAATTGTTCATACTCGTATTTTACTGGCAACTCTTCGGAAGAGTTGCCATGCAGGGAGTTGGCACTCAACCATGAAGGAATCCAACAATCAGTAGACCACAACTGTGGTAATTTGAATCGAAACAAAGTCAAAAATGAAATCAGCAATGCCTATCACAATCCATTTTGGAGTAACTATCAACCCTCATTAAAAATGTTCCTTCTATATGCAGAACAAAAAATATTTGTGTACATGCTGCAAAGTATTCATCCCCTTGGCGTTTGTCCTATTTCGTTGCATTACAACCTGTAATTTAAATGGATTTTTATTTGGATTTCATGTAATGACATACACAAAATAGTCAAAATTGGGAGTGAAAATATTACTTGTTCAAGAAATGTAAAAGAAAAAATACGGAAAAGTGGTGCATGCATATGTATTCTGGTACAATCTGGAACAACCAATTACCTCCGAATTCACATAATTAGTAAATAAAGTCCACCTGTGTGCAATCTAAGTGTCACGTGATCTGTCACATGTGATCTTAGAATATATACACTGTTCTGAAAGGCCCAGAGTCTGCAACACCACTAAGCAAGGGCACACCAAGCAAGCGACACCATGAAGACCAAGGAGCTCTCCAACCAGGTCAGGAACAAAGTTGTGGAGAAGACAGATCAGGGTTGGTGTTAAAAAATATCAGAAACTTTGAACATCCACGGAGCACCATTAAATCCATTATTAAAAAATTGAAAGAATATGGCACCACAACAAACCTGCCAAGAGAGGGCTGCCCACCAAAACTCACGGACCAGGCAAGGAAGGCATTATCAGAGAGGCAACAAAGAGACCAAAGATAACCCTGAAGGAACTGCAAAGCTCCACAGGGGAGATTGAGTATCTGTTCATAGGACACTTTAGCTGTACACATCCACAGAGCTGGACTTTAGCAGAAGTGGCCCAGAAAAAGCCATTGA
>NC_036874.1:15915789-16052614 GCF_002910315.2 Salvelinus sp. IW2-2015 | reverse complement strand
TTTGCCAAAGCCACTGGCTTTATAAGTGGGTAATAACTATGGGCTCTGGAAAGTGACAGCAAAACGATGCAAGAACATCAATAGTCATAATTTAAAAAATACTTTAAAAATAATTAAAAATAATGGTCCCGTGTGCTCAGGTGGTAGAGCATGGCGCTTGCAACGCCAGGGTTGTGGGTTCATCCCACGGGGGGACCAGGATGAATATGTATGAACTTCCAATTTGTAAGTCGCTCTGGATAAGAGCGTCTGCCTAAATGACGTAAATGTAATTCATTTGATGATTATAATACACTTGCATCTCAGAGAGAGAGAGAGAAGAGAGAGAGAGAGAGAGAGAGAGAGAGAGAAGAGAGAGAGAGAGAGAGAGAGAGAGAGAGAGAGAAGAGAGAGAGAGGAGAGAGAGAGAGAGAGAGAGAGAGAGAGAGAGAGAGAGAGAGAGAGAGAGAGAGAAAACTGGCTGAAAGTGGGCTTTTTTCATTTGAGTCAGAGGAGCCTCTTAAAGAAGAAGTTACAGGTCTGTGAGAGCCAGAAATCTTGCTTGTTTGTAGGTGACCAAATACTTATTTTCCACCATAATTTGCAAATAAATAAATTAAAAATCCTACAATGTGATTTTCTGGATTTTTTTTTCTCATTTTGTCTGTCATAGTTGAAGTGTACCTATGATGAAAATGACAGGCCTCTCTCATCTTTTTAAGTGGGAGAACTTGAACAATTGGTGGCTGACTAAATACTTTTTTGCCCCACTGTATGTCAAATGTAACACTGAACACCCTACACTGAAGTCAGTGTTAGCTTTTTTTACACTGAATATCCTACACTGAATTCAAACTTAGCTCTTTAACACTGAATATCCTACACTGAATTCCCAGAGACAAGCAGGGAACCATCTCCACCATTTTCTCCTCTGCTCTCTAACATTAGCAGCCTCAGGTAAACAGTGCAGTGTGCACAAATCTATAAAATAATGGGCCATTACTGCTTCTGTTCCTGGTAGAATGTCGAAGTCCACCACCGCAATTTTAGAATGGTGGGAGTGTACGAGTCAAACTGCGGGTTGCCTCATGGGATGTGGGGGTGTAGAGGAGTGTATGYTTAAGTCAAACACCAATTACTGTAGGCACTGAACTCTGGATAATCCAGAGCAGGAGTTGAAACTCTGCTGCAGATCCACCATGGCTAGGAATGACAGGTAACTCCCACAACCTGTCCTKATTTTACTTTTTATAAATACATCTCAAAACRTAATATGTGAATTCATGAATGATGTATGAGTTATGTATAATGTGTTATTCAGAGTGGGTAGGATATTAWTGTTTAGAGCTGTATCATATACCTAGGGAATAAGCATATGGTCCCCAGTCAGTCAGTACACTCAAATTCGACACTTTAAATKATTAATGTGCGTTTGCATGTGAAKGAATGTTCAGCATCCCATAGTACTCAACAACACACATGGTGATGAAATCAAAAACTTTCAGTGTTTCCAACACGTTGTTTAGTTTGGCCACAGACTGGTTTGAGAGCACACAAATCTAGGACAAATTCATTCATTATTAATCTCATTTCTCATTTGATTATCTGCGTTTTTAAATGTCTGCGCTCGATGCTGTTGGATATTAATAATTCAGAAACTACGCTTGCTCACAGACACAGATATTTTGATATCCATGCTGTTTTGGAATGACAATGGTTTGTTTCACATCTGAGCTCKAACAAAATATAAAAGATTGAGCTAACACGGTATGTGTATTACCGCATCACCTTTACTCTATATGTGATATCAAATATTTTGAGGTTTGAAAGTGATAAGTTATAAAATATATGCTTTTAAGTTAGATATATATATACACTGCTCAAAAAAATAAAGGGAACACTTAAACAACAAAATGTAACTCCAAGTCAATCACACTTCTGTGAAATCAAACTGTCCACTTAGGAAGCAACACTGATTGACAATTAATTTCACATGCTGTTGTGCAAATGGAATAGACAAAAGGTGGAAATTATAGGCAATTAGCAAGACACCCTCAATAAAGGAGTGGTTCTGCAGGTGGTGACCACAGACCACTTCTCAGTTCCTWTGCTTCCTGGCTGATGTTTTGGTCGATGCTGGCGGTGCTTTCACTCTAGTGGTAGCATGAGACGGAGTCTACAACCCACACAAGTGGCTCAGGTAGTGCAGCTCATCCAGGATGGCACATCAATGCGAGCTGTGGCAAGAAGGTTTGCTGTGTCTGTCAGCGTAGTGTCCAGAGCATGGAGGCGCTACCAGGAGACAGGCCAGTACATCAGGAGACGTGGAGGAGGCCGTAGGAGGGCAACAACCCAGCAGCAGGACCGCTACCTCCGCCTTTRTGCAAGGAGGAGCACTGCCAGAGTCCTGCAAAATGACCTCCAGCAGGCCACAAATGTGCATGTGTCTGCTCAAACGGTCACGAACAGACTCCATGAGGGTGGTATGAGGGCCCGACGTCCACAGGTGGGGGTTGTGCTTACAGCCCAACACCGTGCAGGACGTTTGGCATTTGCCAGAGAACACCAAGATTGGCAAATTCGCCACTGGCGCCCTGTGCTCTTCACAGATGAAAGCAGGTTCACACTGAGCACATGAGCACATGTGACAGACGTGACAGAGTCTGGAGACGCCGTGGAGAAGGTTCTGCTGCCTGCAACATCCTCCAGCATGACCGGTTTGGCGGTGGGTCAGTCATGGTGTGGGGTGGCATTTCTTTGTGGGGCCGCACAGCCCTCCATGTGCTCGCCAGAGGTAGCTTGACTGCCATTAGGTACCGAGATGAGATCCTCAGACCCCTTGTGAGACCATATGCTGACACATGCACATTTGTGGCCTGCTGGAGGTCATCTTTCACGACATTGTTTCTAATTTGTCGTATTTCACTTTTTTGAGCATTATCTGAAATCAGCGATGCCTTGTGAAAATTCAGAGACCGTGGCGCGAAATGGTCTTATCAGCAAAGGCAGATGGGATTGTCGATAGTTGACAGACATGCTGATAGCGGGATTAGTTTTTTAAAGTCTCAAATCACTTTATAGGATGGAATTCCAGGCAGGCTGCATCTTCAAAGCAACACAAGGCCAGCCACCGAATGCAGGCCTGACAGACGGAGGGGGCTATGTTTTTAATAACCTCAGTGCCACAGAGGCCTCGGGATGACGCCAGACACCGGGGCCCCAACAAGGATACTGCCACGTGCCTCCATGCCAGGACACCGGCCCTTGGCCCTTACACACGCAGGACAGCAAATACAACAGACTGCAGGCCTGAAACAGGTGATAATGTCTTTGCGTGACCGCCGGTTCCACATGAGGAAAAAGTCAACAGTGATAGTGGAAGGTATCTTGGTATCTCGTGGGCTGTGACATTTAGCTCCCTTTTTTTCACACTCTGGAGCAAATGTTTTTGATGAAAGCTCAGTCGATTCAGTGAGATGTCTCTAAATACTGTACTTCAGTTGTGAGCTTCAAGGTTATATTACTTTAGCTTTCCTTACCAATGTTGAAATAGCAGTTTCTGTTCCAAGCTAGTGATCGAGGTCCAAATATCTATCAACAATCTAAAAGGTTGAGGGATGTTGAAAATAAATGTTTTGATGAACAACTACATTCTTAATACTCAGACTAAAGTGCTAAAAACCTTTTTTCAGGTACCAACCACATGAAGACCTTGTGAATATTTCTCAGGATTACCATTAGTTACCAATGAGTGTTTACAATACAGTATGTGCTAGCCATCATGCTATTGAAGAGAGCTCACCTATAAAGTGAAAGATTTCTGACATCCACTTGCTCTTTCCTCACCCACATCTCATCCACCTATCTGGTTCTRCCCATCATGGATCCCTTCCCTTCAACTGATGTT
Organism: Salvelinus sp. IW2-2015; assembly: GCF_002910315.2. Taxonomy (NCBI): domain Eukaryota; kingdom Metazoa; phylum Chordata; class Actinopteri; order Salmoniformes; family Salmonidae; genus Salvelinus; species Salvelinus sp. IW2-2015. The sequence goes on along the minus strand of NC_036874.1, from coordinate 16,048,728 downwards.
GAAGGACGTTATGTTGACAAGGTTATGGCAGACCCTTGTACTTAGAGGCTACTTCAGCTGCCATCCTTCTCCATTTCGGGCCCTGCTCTGCTTCTGAGACCAAGGCTTGTTATTCTGGTTCTGTGGTATAATTTAAAAAGGGAAGGAAGTCCAAGYAATGGAATACTTGTTGAGAAACAGTGAATCACACATGCCGAGCCATAGTGTTCCATCAGGGCTCAGAAATCCAGTATATTTTAGAGTAAAAAATGACTATTGACATGCTATTGATAAATAATGCATAGCTCCACAGTGCAATGCGAGGAGAATCGCAGACTAGATGTAGCGCTCAATGTTTCATGGGAACATGGTTGAGAATGTGATGATATACATGCTCAAAGGATCTAGCCTGTAATTGTTTTCAGCCGCATGCACTGTCACTGTTTTTCTGGAATATAGCAGTGGGTGAAAACTGGAGGATTAACCCAGTTCTTTATAGCACATACATTGGAAAATTGTGTCATACAATTCTGAGAAGATTCAGAGTCGATGCTTTTATTCAGATATCATGTCGACATGCGTTCATGGACATCAGGCATAAACATCGATGGGACTATGTGCTTAGTACTGCAAGCTCCTGTACATCRAATGTTTTTATTTTCACATGGTTGTATCTCAATCACTTCTTTATCATAATAGATGTACAGCTGTTGTGATATACTCCCTAAAAAAACTAACAGCAGACTGTTCAGCAACGGTGCACCTCGGGCTCAATTTATGCACATTTGCCAGACAGGTTTAGCAAACGCCTGGTACATTATTAATGATGCTCCCCTAAGAGACAGGCCGTGGGCCAGGCCTAGAGACGACATCTGTCAAGCAGAACTACTTCTCTCTTTTGGTTGGAATTTCGTACAGGGCCTTAAGAAAAAACAACTAGACAGCCCAGGAGCATCCCAAGTCCAAAGAGATCCCTGTTTGAAGGGCCTCTAATTTGACATTCTGGAATATTCCGGAATTCCTTCACTATTTCCATGTACCTCTTTCTTATAAAAACCCTTGGCAGCCCAGGAGTATCTCAGYTCCAAAGAGATCCTATTTGGAAAATCTTTTAAGGTGACATTCCAATCAAAGTTCCTGTTTTGGGGGGAATTGTTAAGAATTCTCCCTCTACTTTTATGTACCTCTTCTATATATACACATCTCCAGTTTTGTCAAACAGAACACTTGGGGGTATTTTGGAACTCATTAGTTTAATTGGCAATAAACTGCAATTATTTCTGCAGCTGGAATCAGCTTGACGGTACTGCAAACATTGTTGGGAAAAAGGAATGAAAGAAAAAAGGAAATGGAGCGCCAGCTTTGAGTTTTCTCTCTCCATCCTCCATAGCTTTTAGGAGCGATATAATTACTTACTGTGAGGCAGGGAGGTTCGTCTTGAAAAGTTACTTGGCACCACAACGTGTCAATTTCTCTTTCCTCAGTTTAATAGTTATACATTTGTGGGCTTGTTTATTAATACCCGTGACTCAATAAAACATGTATGAATAAATAATACGGTCAATTTAAGGGACTTGCTCTCTCGTTCTCTCTCAAACACATACTGTAGCTCGCTATTCCCTGACCATATCCATAATTCAATAGGTTTGTGGAATGCAAGTGTTGGGTTAGACATCTCACAGAGGAAGGGCATCTCAACTAGAAATAACTGGAGAATATTGAACATTTTGTGAGATAAAATAAAAAACATACAGAATATACAGGAGAGAGGGTAAATCTTATGAGGCTGAGGCCAGAAGGATGGTAATTTATTCGATTTTTCAGTGACGAGACTCATGGAATGTCTCACATGACAATACTGTTACGACTGTTTTATTACGCCATCTTTAGGGATTACAGCAATGGAACAGGCGAGTGTGATGTAATGTTTGAATGTTGAGTAAGACAGGGATATGTAGATGATGGGGGTCATAAAGGGTGGCAGAGGACATCCATCCAATCGCGGGGTCAGACAGAGACCTGCAGTTACTCTGTGGGGCTTTGCAGTACACTATTACGGGGAAAAGAGGTTGAGTTGAATTAGCTCAACTGACATTCAGGCACACAATAATTCAGAGTATGAGGTGTATACTGTTTGTGTGTGTGTGTGTTAGTGCACTGATGTGTGTGTGTGTCCCCGTGTGCGTGCACTGAAGCCTATGTCTGTGTCTGTGTGCGTGGACTTATTTTTGTGTGTGTGTGTGTTCGTGCACAGGCCCTATGCATTTGTGAGTATATCTCACAGGCAATGAGATCTTGGACAGGAGAAGTAATTGATTTAGAGAATCTTAAAATCAATTGGTRGACAGCTGGGGCCGGGGAGATTAGAAGTGAAGCGCAGGCGGGCCGGAGTGAAGTCAGACATGGCCCCAGAGCAAACAGTAATCTCAGGATTATAGGCCTGGGGGAGATGTACCTGTATTCTCTCATTTCGCTCCCTCTCTCTCTCCCAGCAGTGACAGTCTATTCACTAACCACTTTCCCCCGTAACCCCGCTCTCACTCCACCACACTTTCCTCCTTATTCTATCATTCCCCTCTGGTGTCTTACAACAAGAGAAAAGAAGTAGATGTCCCCTGGCATTGCTGCAATGGCGAAATATTGAGAGAATGGCTGTGGTAAAAGGACAAGGACAAGTCAGGCACGTGATTTAGCGTGATTTCACGTGTTCTACGCTCTACGTCATTGTCATTTTCCCCCCTAAAGTACATTTCTTAAGACGTCAAGTCAGAGAGAGGCAAGTGGGCATTCTCTTACTGTACTAACTCAAAAGGGAACCACTTAACCTAATGAAGGAACTAAGGCAATGCGTTCAAAGGTCATTTGTATAATTGTTTTTGTTGACCGAGCTTTCGGAGAATGATGCAGACCTTAGTCCCAACTCGGGTGTATATCTTGTGCCCTTTCCGATAGATTGGATTAAATCACAAGAGTAAATCTGTCAGCTTAATGGTGGAAAGATTGGCTTCGGAAGTAAAGGGAGAGTGCACGGAGAGGTAAAGAGGAGTCATTTGAAAAAAGAGCATTGGAGCAGCCAGCATTGCAGGCTGAAGTTGTCACAAACATGTACCACTTCGCTTTACAATTCCCTCCCATGTTTGCAGTTCCACCTTTTACTTTTTTCAGTCCCAGAGCGGCCATGACAAAGTACAATTTAGTAGGCCTAATTAACTAGGGTTTGCTTKGTCCATTGGTCCACTGCAAGCATTTTCTGTGTACATAAAGCGATATCTATGAGTGGGACAGAAAAATCTAATTCTATTGCCAAAAGTATTTTAATCATTTGTCGAGGGATTTTAATTAACAATGGCACAGCTGCATGAAAGGCAGTGTAGCACTGCACTGTTCAAAATCGATCCAATAATTCAAATTGGCTTATTTCAACCGAAAACGAAATACCAAGCTTGTTTTTCATTACAGCATTTAATATTTAATGAACACAAGCTATTAAAAAATGGAAGGCGAGAAAACTCCTGTTTTAGGGACTGCATTGTATTTTGTCATCACCTCCAAATGAGAAGTAAACACATTTGCCTCCAGCTTATTGTTCCACTCACTCATGACACTGTTAAATGCACAAAATTCACTTCTGACCATTACAACAACATAAAAAAAATGAAGACATAACCGATTTGCAGTGGATGAAACATGACCAAACACTCCAATTAAAAGACGCTATCTGTTGAGCTGTGTGCAGTCCCCTTAATGTTTCTTTTCCCCAGCAGTATGACAAATGAGTCATGCTGCTGTCTTATCAGTCTGTCTGTTCGTCAAACTCCCAGAACTACTATTCGACTCTGCTCTTTGTCTGTCTGTTACATCACAAACTCCTCCCAACAATGTCAATGGCACTTTGCTGCCTCTTCTTCCATTCCCATTCCGGTTTCACGTTCACTGACATTAGTGAAACAGTCGTGAGAATTGGTCCTTGCTGTACCGTATAGAAAGCAACTGTCAGACTTGGTTTGCAGAACTCTCAGAGGAGTATTCAGTACTGCGTACTACTTCAGCACATGAGCCTTGTTTGACGTCAATAGGGAACCAAGGAGACTGCATGGTCCTGGAGAAGGATACATAAGGTGTCACTTTGCTGTGTGTGTATCAAAAATTGTCCAAAGACAGATTTGAACTCAGTGTGCTGGAGGCTTTATGAACAATATTATGATCCAATTTTGATGAAACATTGAGGCTGAAGTAAGCGCAAGGACATCGGGATTTAGACAAGTGTCTCTACTGCACCTTTTAATTGGCTTATAGCAGTACATGAAGTCATCGACCCTGAACGGTTTGAACATTTTACTAATTTGCAATTTACCATAGCCTCTCTGAAATAGTTAATATCAAGAGTGTTCTTTCTCTCAGTGGAACTCAATGGTCAGAAAGAGAGTTAGACAAAAGGCAAAGCTCTCTCAGTGATTCACTGTTTCCCACAGCCCTGCACAGTGCACAGACCGCAGACCTAAAAACGAGGTGCTCTAACTGGTCGTGACTCTTTTCAGCTGTGTCGTGACATTGATGGAAGTAGTGGCTGGCTCGCTGCACGCGGCTCCCAGACCTCTTCACTGGGCTTAAGGACGAATTCCCTCTGATTAGCATTGTAAGTCAACAGATGCTTCATGGTTTAGAAGTAATGGCCGCTCCTTCAGTTCATAACCTTCCCATAGCCCTCATTTATGGTCACTGAGGAAAATCAGTCTGGGCAGGGCATATTTAGAACCGTGGATGAGATCTAACCTCTGACTTACAATAGATCTCACAGGGGACTGATTAATATAGTCACATGGTGGTGTCATAGTAGGCTGATTTCCTTTTCATTGTTACAGTGTATGACAGCTGTGGTATTATAGACTTTTGATCTAATTAGGATATCGTTGCAGAGTTCTTTTGTTATGGACTGTTAAATGCAACCTTTTGCTGACTGGTTCTTGGGGTAGCCTGGATATCACTAAATTGGAGGACCTCCCATTAAATTKTGAAAAATATGAGGGCTTTGGTGCTGGTCCAAATCTAAATCTAATAATAAATCGACATCAAATTACTGACGGAATACAGCACTAGTTGCTACTATCACACTGCTGTTAATGTTTCGACARACCCTTCAATTTATATGAAACCACAATTTTGACAAAGATGCACAAGTCATCAAAATATATCCAGATCTCTTTGTGGTTGGTGGAAACCCTTAGTTTGCCTACTAATTTTCTCCCTTTGCTGAGCTCTCCCAAGACTGCTGTAGATTTCCTGAGGATTTGCATTTCTTATGAGTGGCGGAGGGTAGGTTTGGCACCATAGTAGAGAGGCTCAGGGAGGCACATGCATGGTTTCCTCCAGCAATCACATGGGCTGGGATGGGGAAGAGGATAGGGATTCGGCAGAGGCGAGGAGGGTGTGGGGTTATATGTGCTCACCGATCCAGAAGATGTGGGGGATCAGATCAGGGAGGGAGAAGGGAAAGCTGGGAAGCTTCTCAGTGTRTTTCCCAGCTCTCCATGCCGGAAGCCTAAGATTTGACAAGGCTGGGTAATTTATGCTTGTCAGAATGAGTATGCACAACATGTAAACCGGACCTGACAAAGAAAACAGCCGTTGGGTAGTGATGAACACCATGATTTAAAGATAGCTAATGCAAAGTAATGTACAGTATGTACATGTACAGTAGCTTGCGAAAGTTTTCACCCCTTTGGCATTTTTCCTATTTTGTTGCCTTACAACCTGGAATTAAAATAGATTTTGGGGGGGATTGTATCATTTGATTTACACAACATGCATACCACTTTGAAGATGCAAAATATATTTTATTGTGAAACAAACAAGTAGTAAGACAAGAAAACAGAACTTGAGCATTTTTTTTCTGGCCACTCTTCTGTAAATCCCAGCTCTGTGGAGTGTACAGCTTAAAGTGGTCCTATGGACAGATACTCCAATCTCTGCTGTGGAGCTTTGCAGCTCCTTCAGGGTTATCTTTGGTCTCTTTGTTGCCTCTCTGATTAATGCCCTCCTTGCCTGGTCCGTGAGTTTTGGTGGGCAGCCTTCTCTTGGCAGGTTTGTTGTGGTGCCATATTCTTTCCATTTTTTAAATAATGGATTTAATGGTGCTCCGTGGGATGTTCAAAGTTTCCGATATTCTTTTATAACCTGTACTTCTCCACAACTTTGTCCCTGACCTGTTTGGAGAGCTCCTTGGTCTTCATGGTGTTGCTTGCTTGGTGGTGCCCCTTGCTTAGTGGTGTTGCAGACTCTGGGGCCTTTCAGAACAGGTGTGTATATATACCGAGATCATGTGACAGATCATGAGACACTTAGATTGTACACAGGTGGACTTTATTTAAGTAATTATGTGACATCTGAAGGTAATTGGTTGCACCAGATCTTATTTAGGGGCTTCATAACAAAGGGGATKAATACATACGCACGCACCACTTTCCCGTTTTACATTTTTTAAACAAAGTTGGGTTTTTCATTTCACTTCACCATTTTGTGTATGTCCATTACATGAAAACCAAATAAAAATCATTTTAAATTMCAGGTTGTAATGTTGTAACAAAATTAAAATAACGCCAAGGGGGATGAATACTTTTGCAAGGCACTGTACATCTTGTTTACAGTAATCCAAAGAATAGATTTAAACCACGCAAGTGGTTGGAGTAGGCTTTTATTTATTTTTAACAAAAAATGAGCAGGTGCCTAAAAACACCTCCCTCGCTGTTTTAGCAGTGCCATCGGCAGAACAGAAATCAATAGCTCAAAAATAAGGCCGCTGTATCTCACAATCCTCCATGATTACTCCCATCTTACCAATAACCATTGTAAAGCCCTTTATCCGATGTGTCTGACACACATTTCAGAATGACCTGCCTCTGAATGTACTCCCTCTAGACTCCAGACACAGTTTCTGATGGTAAAAAGAATAGACAAATAAAATGGTGGCGGCACAAGCAGCGCTGTTATCTACACTGCACCATACATCAGTTTCTCCTACCACCTCCATGGTAACCATGGTGTTACACAAATACAGTGTACATCTTCCTGGCCGTTGTATAGCACTGTGGCGGATTCTCTGGCTGACTTATTGCTTCTTTTATCAGGGGCCTAAAGCAGTTGCAATTGCCTGGTTTCGTCATAAGCCGGTTGAGTCACGCAGGTTTGGAGGATTGGACCGGCAGGGCGGGGTCCCCTTCAAACAGACACGAGGCATATGCTGGCTGGCAATGCTGTCACACAGCCGGATGCTGGGAGGATTTTGCTGGCAAGAAGATGTGGCAAGAGTTCAAAAGGCTGTGGGCGAAAATCCTCATCACCTTTTTCGTGATCAACCCCAACGTCAAGTTACAGCTCAGACGGCTTAAACCTCCATAGAAAACAAKGCACATTGCAAGTTATTTAAGAATAAAAGTATATTTTTCAAGGTTACACAAAAGTAAAGTATGAAATACTTTTTGTGAAAGGAAATGTTGTCTTCCCCTCTTGTTGAAACGTTCCACTTCACCTTCCATCTACTCATTCCATGAGTTCCAAATTCATGCATGCGATCCAACCAATTTAGAGAGAGAGAATGCATTATCGTGATTAGCAGGTGGCCCAAAATGTTGATTAAGGTGATTTGATACAGGCAGATAATTCCGCCTGATGTCTAATATTTGGCTGATCCAAAAGACAATGGACATTAATTATCGTCGTTACACATGCTCCTGGCATGAAATTTGCTCATTACCTGTTCCCATCTCATTTACCAACAGTGACGCAGAGAACAAAACAGAGAGGGGGAGAGAGAAATTGAGAGAGGGTGGGGGGTGGGGGGGGAGAGAGAAGCTGAGAGAGAGTCAATTTATTCAGAATTCCTGGAATCATCTATATAAATGTGAAACGAGAGGGTTGTCCACATACAGACGAGAATAAGAGAGCCATTTCGGTCAGTAAGTGACTGAGCATATTATGGATGTTCAGTGGCGACCCGCCATTCAGAGCAGGTGGGGCAGAGGCACATTTTTAGCAAAAAATGTGGTATAATATGTGTCACATATCAGTTTGCAAACAATGTAAAATAATATATATATAATTGAGTTAATAAAGCCGCATACACACATGGTCTCTTTTTTGTTTTCTTGAGTAAGGCAGCACCAAAATACAGGTGTTTCAGCCTAGCTCAGTGCTGTCTGTAGTGGTGGGGCAAGCCAGCAGAAAATACGTAGCGTTGCACTGTGATTGGCTCAGTGTTCTGTCACTCATGTGGACACTACGTCACTGCCAAGTCTAAGAGTAGAGCTACAAAATTCTATCCCCTTGGGTGCTGCCATAGAGTTAAATTAGAAGTGCTCATCCAAGAAGGCTCAAGGTCATTGACCAGAGATAAAATGATGTCATATCACGTTATATGTACAGTAGCTTTGATTGGACTGATCATGTCAACATCATACTTTCAAAATCTTAGCTAGCAGTCATCATCATGAATCAAGTCGACAATCTACTGTCAAATCCTTTTTAAACCTTGTCATATGAAGAGAAATAATGAAGAGAAATTATAGATAAAATGTATCGTAGCTCATCGGCCATTGGAAATAAACATTACACAACAAGTTGGAAATCGCAAATTCAACAATGAGGGGTTTGTAAGGAATCAGTGGCAGTGGCTAACTGCAAGCATCGCAACGCAATCACTAGCCTGCTATTCAGTGGAGTGGCTGTGTGGTCCCAAATCTGGCCATGATGTCAATGAAGCATGATTTGTGCCACGCTCAAAACAACTGTTAACTCAGAAATCTGACTTCAATGAGTTCAAGACAACTGGGAAGTCGGGAATAAATGAGCACCGACTGGGAAAATACGTTTTGAACGGTCCTCCAACTCAGAATTGTAAATTCGGCCTCTTTCTAGAGCTACAACCTGAAGATCAATGACGTCATCATGATTCGACCTTGTTTTTTCAGAGTTCCCAATTGTTTTTAAAGCACCCTAAATCATGAGAATACCAGACTTTGATGACAAAATTTACTCACGAAGGACCGCCGCGCCACCTTCCTGTTCAAGTGAGCACAGCACAACAAGGTGAGTCCAAAAATGTCTTGTATGCTGCTGCATAAATTATGTAATATGCCAGGGAGATATGTATACTGTAGCTAAGAAAGTAATACTAAGTATATGTTGTGTAGTAAGCTGTTAGTAGCCCATGTGCCTCACCCTAATAATTTGGTCTATTTTCCCCTCTTAATTTGCCTACTGTTCTGACTTGTTGGTGCATGTGTAGCCTATAACCTATTTTAGAGAAATGTAAACATTGAATATTTTAAGAGCTTTCATAGTCTGCTTATATGCCGCCTTTATTTATCCTACGGTTCTGACTTGGTGTACAGGGAGAACATTGTAAGAACGGCCCATGTTCAGAATTCTGTCGCTGTACATTTCAAAAGTGCTAAACAAATAGTTATATTGACTATTGACCGTCCTAGCTCGCTCATTAATGTCTTAATCGAAATTACGTATTGCCTCTTATTCGCTTGTTGTCMCCTTATGCCATAGTTTGTACATCTCAATTGTCAGTAGAGACCACATTTGTTTAAGCAAGTCAGCCATATCAACTATGTTTTTTTGAAGGCAGTAAATGAGGCTGAATTAACTGTTTCGCTATCAGACAAGGCTCCGCTGATAGCCAGGTGTAGTAGCAGTGGTAAGATGTTGGGACTGCTGTTGGGACAGCTTTATGTAGGCCGTAACAGTTTGTTGGCACCGTTTGTCACCGTTACAGTGCAATTAATGTATTGTTTAGTGTTGTGTAGTGGCTTTGCTGGCATGCATCCCACTTTTTTTTGCTCCACCAATATTTACATACTACGATCACCACTGTGGATGTTAGTGGATTTCTAAGGTCTCCACCATTTCAAACAACAGAGTCCAACAACAGTCAGACTGTAAGCATTTTCCTAAAGGGTTCATTCAAACATTTCTGGGTTCATATGCAACGTTTAAGTTAATCCTGAATTTCTCTCCAATAGTCCCCTTTTTTATATTCATGGCAACCTGTTGGTGGTTATATAACTGTCAAAAGGGCCAGGTTAACTTTGAATACAATTTAGACATACTTTTCCAAATTATTTTCCCTTTCCCTTTAATAATTCAAAAGTAATGTGCCTTTCAGATTTAGAACATGGAAATTGTCAATGAAATGGCTTCCCATTACCGTATTCTTGCTAAAAATGTACTAGGTCCCTCTGTCCCAGCTCAATTTTAAAAGTCCATAGTCTCAGACAAAGTGTCACACCAAGCAAGAGAAATCGCCATGTCACCACTATGATCTGGAGCAGTTTCGAGCTTTCCCATTCAAAGGGTTTGGGTTAGGATAAAGATGAACTTATCCTACATCAGAGCTTAGAAACCAAACCCTTCCACCCTTAGGCCACATAAAACCTGACTGGGTGCAATGTTTTCCTCTAGCGTTCAATAAGAGAACAATGAGTGGCCCAAGGGAGAGGCTGTGAGATTGATAGGCGTGTCGCTTTGATCGCTCGACCAAAGTAAGCCGCTTTGTACACATTTGTGTTTATGAAATTGCAATCGATTGTTTCAATTACATGAGCAGTTGGACCATGGCATTGTCACCTTTATGATTTCATGTTTTTTGCTGCAAATAAAAAGGAAGCTCCTTTTTTACTCCACACTCATTAGGCTTTTGTGGGCTTCGCATGGATACTCTACCTCAAGTACTCCATATAAAACAAGATGCGTCATTCTTAAATGATTACTCTCGCTAGTGCTGTCGATCCCATTGAGGTGAATCAGTTTTCAGGTAATGCTGTTGTCCATGGTGCTGAAATTATATGGGGAAGTGTGGTTGTTGGAGGCAGATGCTTGGTGTTGTTGCTCTCCATGGTTCTGAAGTCTTTGGCCAGTCTATCAGTCTAGTGTTGGTGCTTTAAATGAAGAACATGAAATAAATAACATGGTCAATAACATTGAACCCCACACAAAAGCCTAATATGAATGAGTATGGAGTAAGAAAAGAGCTTATGTGAGAATGCTATTCATTGACTACAGCTCAGTGTTCAACACCATAGTGCCCTCAAAGCTCATCACTAAGCTAAGAACCCTAGGACTAAACACCTCCCTCTGCAACTGGATCCTGGACTTCCTGACGGGCCGCCCCAAGGTGGTAAGGGTAGGTAACAACACATCCGCCACGCTGATCCTCAACACGGGGGATCCTCAGTGGTGTGTGCTCAGTCACTCCTGTACCCCCTGTTCACTCATGACTGCATGGCCAGGCACGACTCCAACACCATCATTAAGTTTGCAGATGACACAACAGTGGTAGGCCTGATCCCCGACAATGACAAGACAGCCTATAGGGAGGAGGTCAGAGACCTGACCGTGTGGTGCCAGGACAACAAACGTTCCCTCAACATGATCAAGACAAAGGAGATGATTGTGGACTACAGGAAAAGGAGGACCGAGCACGCCCCCATTCTCATAGACAGGGCTGTAGTGGAGCAGGTTGAGAGCTTCAAGTTCCTTGGCGTCAACATCACCAACAAACTAACATGGTCCAAGCACACAAACACAGTCGTGAAGAGGGCACCACTAAACCTATTCCCCCTCAGGAGACTGAAAAGATTTGGCATGGATCCTCAGATCCTCAAAAGGTTCTACAGCTGTACCATCGAGAGCATCCTGAAGGGTTGCATCACTGCCTGGTACGGCAACTACTTGGCCTCCGACCACAAGGCACTACAGGGTAGTGCATACGGCCCAGTACATCACCGGGGCAAATCTTCCTGCCCTTCAGGACCTCTATACCAGCCGGTGTCAGAAGACGACCCTAAAAATGGTCGAAGACTCCAGCCACCCTAGTCATAGACCGTTCTCTCTGCTACTGCACGGCAAGCGGTACCGGAGCGCCAAGTCTAGGTCCAAGAGGCTTATAAACAACTTCTACCCCCAAGCCATAAGACTCCTGAACATCTAATCAAATGGCTACCCCAGACTATTTGCATTTCCCCCCCTCTTTTACACTGCTGCTACTCTCTGTTATTATCTATGCATAGTCAATTTAATAACTCTACCTACATGTACATATTACCTCAATTACCTCGACTAACCGGTGCCCCCGCACATTGACTCTGTACCGGTAAACCCTGTATATAGCCTCGCTATTATTATTTTACTGCTGCTCTTTAATTATTGTTACTTTTATTTGTTACTTTTTCAAGGTATTTTTCTTAAAACTGCATTGTTGGTTAAGTGCTTGTAAGTAAGCGTTTCACTGTAAGGTCTGCACCTGTTGTACTCGGCGCATGTGACAAAATTCAATTTGATTTGATTTGAGTATGATAGAAACGTTTTGTAGATGTTAGGGAACACTTTCTCTTTCCTCACCATGCTCGCACGCACGTGCACACCCACACACCCACACACACGTGCACACACACACACACACACACACACACACACACACACACACTGTGCTCAGTGTGATTACCAGTGCTGCACCTGTATTCGATTATAGCTATAGGTGATTGCTGGGATCATCAGCCTGTCAAGTGGAGCATGTCGAAGACAAAGATTTCTGACAATTAATATAATAGGGCTGGCAATCAAAAACGGTTCTCCTTAGTATCGGGTGGATGCGTCCCCTTGAATGCAAAGCACACATCGTGTAACGTAAAAAAGAGCTGCATGGAAGTCTTGCATAAGATATTAGACTTGATGTTGTTATACTCATTAATGCTGTGAGAACAGACCTCCTACTGGAGCCAACATCCCTCTGATTTGTCCCAGTCTTCTGTAATTATCACAACCAAGGACAAACAAATCGCCCAAAGTGAAATGAAAACCGAAATGTCTGCTGCTGAAGTGATAGCTAAAAAGCAAATATATATATATATATATATATCTATGTTTCTTTTTTTCAATGGTCTCATTAAAATATGTCATTTTTTAAATATTTAACCATTGTAGTTATATATCACTTCGGCTGACATGTTAGTTATATATGTCACTTTCGGTGACTCCGTTTTCGTAATCTATGCAGATACAGTATGTAACCTTTCTGAAGTTCAGACTTATGTACACATCAGCGCTCTTCTCACCACTCAAGTGTTTGTTCAAATGTTTTCTCCTCACCCCTCTTCCACTGTTCCCCTGTTTCACTCCTCTGTTCACCCGGCCGGAAATGTTATTGTTTTTAATCCTCAGTAACAGTCCGTTGCCCGCGGTCTGACTGTAATTGTTGTGTTTTCCTCTCTCTGTCTCAGTCAACATGTCCCACCATTCACCACGGGGGGATGACAGTTGGTTGAGATAACACACGGATAGTGTCTTGGGTTGAAGAGAGTTCATTGGTTCGGGTGAAACTTGGCTAAACTTGGCTTTCTGTAGATACATATCGATGTGTCATATGTACGGAAMGCTTTGACAAACTACACCATTCAGAGTGRGGGTTGCTACGGACAGTATACTGTATTTGGCAAAGATAATCTGCTATAAAAGATCATAGGGACAAACACCAACATAATATTGTTTTGTGGGCATCCCAAGAGGTACATTAATAGAGATTAGTTCAATCTTATACAGCAAGAATATTCCAACCAAATAGAAAAGTTCGCCAATATATTAATATATTGTACACATGCATTTCCCGCTCTCATAACATAGTCCATTTACAATTGCCATGGTAGATTGTCTTGGAAAACAGTGTTTGAAATTTCATTGACTCTACACAAATCCCTACTCTCTAATCCTTACAATTCGAGCATATTGTATTGTCATTAACTGCTCAGTGGCTGGTAAATACAAATCCCTTCACCTTTCACCATGCAGTGGACGGATAATTGCTGTATTCTTCTCTTAGAAGGGGGCCCATGGGGAAAACAAGCAAACAGTCAGAGAGAGAACCAGCAGCACAGTTGGGCTTGACACCGGTAATGGTGGGGTTAGCTCTGAAATGGCCTTGTCTTGTAGAGGTCTGCCATCCCTGACAGAACAAACAAAATGGCTAATTAGACCTTTGCAACCCAAGGTGGTGAAACACTTAAAGGGCTACTTTCTCAGCTCAAGCTTTAAGTCTTTAAGGCCAGTCTCTGGTGGGTTGGGGCAATGCATGATGCTCTGATGCATGACTTCATTCATCAGTGGTAGAATACTCACATGCTGTGACTTTGGCATTCTCTAGTTGCGCCGTGATTGGCTCAGTGTTCTGTCACTCACGGGGACCCTAAGCCACTGAAGATTCACGCCCCTTGGGTGCTGCCATAGAGCTACATTAGAAGTGCCCATCCAAGAAGGCTCAAGAACATTGGCCACAAATAAAATGCTGTCAAATCTTGTTATATCTGCATTCAGCTTTGATTGGACTGATCAATATCATACTTTCAATGTCTTCGCTAGCGGTCATCATGAATCAAGTCGACAAGCTACTTGCAAATCCTTTTTAATCCTTGTCAAATGAAGATAAATAATTTAGAGAAATTATAGTTACATTATATCGGTGGTCATTGGACATAAACATTACACAGCAAATTGGAATTCGCAAATTCAACAATGAGTGGTTTGGAGGGATTCAGTGGCTAACTGCAACATTGCAAAGCAATCACTAGCCTGCTATTCAGTGGAGTGGCTGTGTGGTCCCAATTCTCGGTTTAAGGTTCTCTTTTCCAAGTTTAAAATGATAAACATTCAACATTGGCCATGCTGTCAATCCAGCATGATTTCTGCCACGCTCAAAACAACTGTTAACTCAGAAATCTGACTCAGGAAAAAAACGAGCTCCAACTGGAAAAATACGTTTTGAACGGTCATCCAACTCGGAGTTGTAAGTCGGGAACTCCAGCCTCTTTCTAGAGCTACGACCTGAAGATCACTGACGTCATCGTGATTCAACCTTATTTTTTCAGAGTTCCCAGTTGACTTGAAAATAATTTGCTCTCGAAGGACCGCCGCGCCACCTTCCTGTTCAAGTGAGAACAGCACAACAAGGTGAGTTCAGAAATGTATTGTATGCTGCTGCATAAATTATGTAATATGCCAGGAAGATATGTATACTGTAGCTAAAAAAGTAATACTAAGTGTATGTTGTGTTGTAAGCTGTTAGTAGCCCATGTGCCTCACCCTAATGATTTGGGCTATTTTCCCCTCTTAATTTTGCCTACTGTTCTGACTAGGCACATGTAGCCTATAACCTATTTAAGAGAAATGTAATCATCGAATATTGTAAGAGCTTTCATTGTCTGCTTATATGCCCCCTTTATTTATCCTACAGTTCTTACTTGGTATACAGGGAGAACACTGTAAGAAGGCCCATGTTCTGAATTCTGTCGCTGTACATATCAAAAGTGCTGAACAAGTAGTTATATTGACTACGTCCGTCTTAGCTTTCTCATTAATGTCTTAATCGAAATTACGAATTGCCTCATATCCGCTCGTCTTCCCCTTATGACGTAGTTTGTACATCTCAATTGTCAGTAGAAACCACATTTGTTTGAGCATGTCAGCCATATCAGCTATGTTTTTTTAAAAGGCAGTAAATGAGGCTGAATTAACTATTTCGCTGCCAGACAAGGCTCCGCTGATAGCCAGGTATAGCAGTGGTAAGATGTTGGGACTGCTGTTGGGACAGGTTTATGTAGGTCCTAACAGTTTGTGGGCACCGTTTGTCGCTGTTATAGTGCAATTCATGTATTGTTTAGTATTGTGTAGTGGCTTTGCTGCCATGCATCGCCCCAAAACATATTTGTTTGCCCCACCAAGATTGACATCCTAAAATCACCACTGTAAAAGATGGTAGGATTTTAACATCTGGAAGTCTTTACTATTGATCCCCTCTTTAGGGCCAGTTGAACTACGGGATGCCGAAAAACATATGAACGACATAGTTTAATTAATGCTTAAGAGTTACAATTGAACTGCATTGTTGTAAGCGCTTGAAAGTAAGCATTTCATGCATGTGACAAATAAAATGTTATTTGATTTGATGGTTCACAATGAACCTTTTCACAGAAATATGAGTAAGAATGAAATAAAAATCATTCTCTGAGGTTTTTTATGAAAAGAAAAACACAAATGCGACGTACAATATGTTTCAGGAAAACACCAATTGTTCTATGAAGTCCTATAGCAAGATTCCCAATTGATTTGAATGCTTCCTTTCATCAGTATTGTCAGTACATCCTATTGATCCCTGGTGCTAGAAACATACTGTCACGACTTCCACGAAGTCGGTCCCTCTCCTTGTTCGGRCGKCGTTCGGCGGTCGACATCACCGGCCTTCTAGCCATCGCCGATCGCCGATCCACTTTTCATTTTCCATTTGTTTTGTCTTTGTTTTACACACCTGGTTTCAATTCCCCAATTACATRTTCATTATTTAACCCTCTGTTATCCCCATGGTTTTTGTGCGTGATTGTTTTATGTATGTTCGGTCCGTTATTGTGGGCTCGGTATTAGGACATGTTATTGGAATATTTGAGTAAAGTTACTTGTGTTACTCATCTCTRCTGTCTTGCGTCTGACTCCTCTGCACCAGCTACACTCAGACCATTACACATACGCATATGAGCCTGCAACTACAGTACAAGACACAGAAATGAGGTAAAACTGAAGGTACTTGCAGGTCTGTTGGTATGGTCAGGATTTCCCCCCAAAGCTTTAACATTCAAATTTAAAGAAAGCTGTGGTTTTTGAGTCATGAAATTCTAACATTTAATACCTAATACTCAACCTAGTACACATGGAGGGGAAATGGTTTAGATACATGGAGATTAAGTTGTAACACATTGATGGGTAGTTTACAGAAGTCAAATTTAAAAGTGCCAAATTGTTTAATTAGAAGCAATCGAAGATTTTTCTCTCTCCAAATCATGTATATATTTACATTTCATCAAATGTTTTCCCTCTCTGTCTGTTAGCAAAAAAATTCTACCATCATATTCAACATTGACATTTGCATCCGGTGCAATTTGAATAAAATTATCTTGATAATGGGCTTGAAATTGTTTGCTGGCTCTCAATTGGACAAAAAAAAAATCAAACGTCCAAATCTAGGCATGTTGAAGTGTTACAAATGGGTTGATAAAGGCGCTCATATCCCCTCTGATGTGTTTCAGCCTCCTCCAGATAACATCAGAAACGGCGATTCATCTGATACCGTCTCAGTGAGACTGACTCCTGTAACTCAATATAGGTTAATGTCACCCAGGCAAGGTTCACTTCTACTGATTATCTCTGTACCAGATCTTTGATTAAACCAGTGCAGTGCCTGCTGCTGTATGCATTGAATGAAAGAGCAGGTTTTCTGACGAACATATTTATCTCGTTCTATCTTTTTTCTTTAGATCGCAGACCGTGATAACTTCAATGAGGGTGCWACTCATTTCCCACTGTGTTTTTGACTTAGACCGATTCAGTCAAGCATTAAATCAGTGTTAAATACTGAAGCACAGGAAGGCATCTCTTTTTATGCATTGTGTTATAGAAATTGTGTTATTATACAGACAGACACAGAGAAACTCAACTGCAAGAACATTTCAGAGGAGTTCTCATGCTCCTGCTCATGCTTTCACCGATGTTAATGTTTGGAATAAATGTGTCTCCATTCAAAAGGTTTATTTGAAATTTCATCCCAGCCCGTTGCATTTTAGTACATGAGATTCAGAATGAAATGGATGTTTAGACTGAGCTGGATCTGTAGTGTGAAATAGAAATGACTAAATGGTTACTGCTCTTTCGTAAAATCACAGACCAATTCAAGCTCTGTAGCCTCTGTTAATTAAGAGAACGGTGCGTGTCATTCATTGGCAGATTGTGAATAATCACCTTGGCATGTTCCTGTTCAAAGAAGAACGATTACACAATGTAATGTTTCTGAGGAGCCATACCTGATATTATGAGGATACCATTGCAGCGAGAATAGTTTACAATAGAGTTTAAAACTATTCACTGAACGTATAGTACTTTGTACAAAGGAAAGTATATTGAAAATTGCCTTCATCAGTGACACAGGAGACGCTCTCTGAGTGTTGTTTCATTTCCTTTATCAATGACCGGTACGCTTTTGATATTTTCTTGCTCATTCAAATAAAATCATATCAAATAGTATTTTGTCCCGTGCCGAATACAACAGGCGTGGACTTTACTGTGATATGCTTACTTACAAGCTCTTTCCCAACAATATGGAGTTAAAAAGTAGATAAAAAATAAAAAAAAGGAAATATACTGAACAAAAATATAAACTCAACATGCAAAATGTCAAAGATTTTCGAGTTACAGTTCATATAAGGAAATCATTGAATTGAAATAAATTCATTAGGCCCTAATCTATAGATTTCACATGAATACAGATATCCATCTGTTGGTCACAGATAACAATTTTTTTAAAGTAGGGGCGTGGATCAGAAAACCAGTCAGTATCTGGTGTGACCACCATTTGCCTCTTGCAGCCCGACATGTCTTCCTCGCATAGATTTGATCAGGCTGTTGATTGTGGCTTGTGGAATGTTGTCCCACTCCTCTTTAATGGCTATGCAAAGTTGCTGGATATCGGCTGAAATTGGAACACGCTGTCGTACACGTCGATCCAGAGCATTGCAAAAATTCTCAATGGGTGTCATGTCTAGTGAGTGTGCAAGCCATGGAAAAGCTGGGACATTTTCAGCTTCCAGGAATTGTGTACAGATCCTTGCGACAGGGGTCATGCATTATCATGCTGAAACATGAGGTGATGGCGGCAGATGAATGGCACGAAAATGGGCCTCAGGCTCTAGTCACGGTATCTCTGCATTCAAATTGCCATCGATAAAATGCAATTGTGTTCGTTGTCCGTAGCTTATGCATGCCCATACCATAACCCCACCGCCACCATGGGGCACTCTGTTCACAACGTTGAAATCAGCAAACCGCTCTCCCACATGACACCATACACTTGTCTGCGGTTGTGAGGCCAATTGTATGTACTGCCAAATTCTCTAAAACAACGGTGGAGGCGGCTTATAGTTGAGATATGAACAGCAACTCTGGTGGGCATTCCTGCAGTCAGCATGCAAATTGCACGCTCCCTCAAGACCTGAGCCATCTGTGGCATTGTGTACTGTGACAAAACTGCACATTTTAGAGTGGTCTTTTATTGTCCCCAGTACAAGGTGCCACTGTGTAATCAATAAATAAAATGTATTTATAAAGCCATTTTTATATCCGTCAATGTCACAAAATGCTATACAGAAACCCAGCCTAAAACCCCAAACAGCAAGCAATGCAGGTGTAGAAGCACGGTGGCTAGGAAAAACTCCCTAGAAAGGCCAGAACCTAGGATGAAACCTAGAGAGGAACCAGGCTATGAGGGGTGGCCAGTCCTCTTCTGGCTGTGCCAGGTGGAGATTATAGCAGTACATGGCCAAGATGTTCAAACGTTCATAGATGACCAGCAGGGTCAAATAATAATAATCACAGTGGATGTAGAGGGTGCAACAGGTCAGCACCTCAGGAGTAAATGTCAGTTGGTTTTTCATAGCCGATCATTCAGAGTTCCAGACAGCAGGTGCGGTAGAGAAAAAGAGTCGAAAACAGCAGGTCCGGGACAAGGTAGCACGTCCGGTGAACAGGTCAGGGTTCCATAGCCGCAGGCAGAACAATTGAAACTGGAGCAGCAGCACGACCAGGTGGACTGGGGACAGCAAGGAGTCATCGGGCCAGGTAGTCCTGAGGCATGGTCCTAGGGCTCAGGTCCTCTGAGAGAAGAGAAAGAGAAAGAGAGAAAGAGAGAGAGCGAGAATGAGGGAGCATACTTAACTTCACACAGGAAACCGGATAAGAAAGGAGAAATACTCCAGATATAACAGACTGACCCTAGCCCCCCAACACATAAAATATTGCAGCATAATTACTGGAGGCTGAGACAGGAGGGGTCGGGAGACACTGTGGCCCCGTCTGACCATACCCCCGGACAGGGCCAACCATGCAGGATATAACCCCACCCAATTTGCCAAAGCACAGCCTCCCACACCACTAGAGGGATATCTTCAACCACCAACATACTACCCTGAGACAAGGCCGAGTATAGCCCATGAAGATGATCATGCTGTTTAATCAGTTTATTGATATGCCACACCAGTCAGGTGGAGGGATTATCTTGTTTTGTAAGAAGTGCTGACAAGCTGATTGTACCGAGCTGTCTGTTTGAACACCCATGCATACCCCACAAGACATGCCACCAGAGGTCCCTTCACAATCCCTAAATCCAGAACAGACTATGGAAGGCGCACAGTACTACAGAGAGCCATGACTACATGGAACTCTATTCCACATCAGGTATCTGATGAAAGCAGTAGAATCAGATWAACAWTTTTTTTTGTAAAAATACACCTTATGGAACAGCGGGACTGTGAAGAGACGCACACATATGCCAAGCACACACTCTACAGTCACGTACGTTGTAATATTGTTGTACTATACATTATACATTATATATTGTATATGCAGTGCATTCGGAAAGTATTCAGACCCTTTATATTTTATGTATATAAACTTTGGAATGCTGATGCTATGTATTGGCCAACGAGAGGGTTTGAAGCCACCGATCTGCCATATTGGCACTCCCCAGAAGAAGCAGTCCTCCATAGGAATGAATGGAATTCTACAGTATTTCAATTAAATGTTTCAAGGACAAAATTCCATGTATTTAAGTGCTTTTTGTTGTGGTGGGGACAGTAACATTGGAACTTTCAATAAAAGTATACTTAATGGAACTTCCTAAATATTTTCTACAAAGTGCCAAGATGGAGGCACGGTTGCTTCAAAACAGCTCCCCCTGTCAGTCATCTAGGGTATGTATAAATCATTGGTTATACCAGGTATACATCCAAGTGAAAAAATATTCCCAAAATGACTTTGTAAACCAATATTCACTAGTGTTTTAATGTTTTACCACCCTTTTACCTTTTCCAATGTTGTATTACGTTTGCCAGCAGGCCATTCATGTTTAGCACAGGATTTAGTAATGCCTCTTTCCTTATTATTGATAACACCTCATAGAGAGAGAGCGAATCAGGGGGTGCCATCAGAGAAGTAGTTATTAACCCAGCATGAAATAATATGAGCATCCRCTGTTGTTTAAATTTCCACTCATTACCCCTGTTATTCAAGAAAGTACAGTGCATTCAGAAAGTATTCAGACCCCTTGACTTTTTCCACATTTTGTTACATTACAGCTTTATTCAACAACAACAAAAAATCATCAATCTACACACAATACCCCATAATGACAAAGGGAAAAAAGTTTTTTTTGCTAATGTATTCAAATAAAAAACAGAAATATCTTATTTGCATAAGTATTCAGACCCTTTGCTATGAGACTCGAGATTGAGCTCAGGTGCATCCTGTTTCCATTCATCATCCTTGAGATGTTTCGTCAACTTGATTGGAGTCCACCTGCGCAAAATTCAATTGACTGGACATGATTTGAAAAGGCACACACCTGTCTATATAAGGTCCCACAGTTGACAGTGCATGTCAGAGCTAAAACCAAGCCATGAGGTTGAAGGAATTGTCCGTTGAGCTCCGAGACAGGATTGTGTCGAGGCACAGATCTGGGGAAAAAATGTCTGCAGCATTGAAGGTCCCCAAGAACACAGTGGCTTCCATCATTCATAAATGGAAGAAGTTTGGAACCACCAAGACTCTTCCAATAGCTGAACACCCAGCCAAACTGAGCAATCGGGGGTGAAGTGTCTTGGTCAGGGAGGTGACCAAGAACCCWATGGTCAATCTGACAGAGCTTCAGAGTTCCTCTGTGGAGAACCTTCCAGAAGGACAACCATCTCTGCAGCACTCTACCAATAAGGCCTTTATGGTAGAGTGGCCAGACAGAAGCCACTCCTCACTAAAAGGCACATGACAGCCCGCTTGGAGTTTGCCAAAATAAATCTAAAGGAGTCTCAGACCATGAGAAACAAGATTCTCTGGTCTGATGAAACCAAGACTGGACACTGGAGGAAACGTTTGGAGGAAACCTGGCACCATCCCTACGGTGAAGCATGGTGATGGCAGCATCATGCTGTGAGGATGCTTTTCAGCGGCGGGGACTGGGAAACTATTCAGGATTGAGGGAAAGATGAACGGAGCAAAGTACATAGAGATCCTATATGAAAATCTGCTCCAGGGCACTCAGGACGTCAGACTGGGGTGAAGGTTCAACTTCCAACAAGACAATGAACCTAAGCACCCAGCCAATACAACACAGTAGTGGCTTTGGAACAAGTCTCTGAATGTTTTTGATTGGCCCGGCTAGAGCCCGGACTTGAACCCGATCGAACATCTCTGGAGAGACCTGAAAATAGCTGTGCAGCCGACGCTCCCCATCCAGCCTGACAGAGCTTGAGAGGATCTGCAGAGAAGAATGGGTGAAACTCCCCAAATACAGGTGTGCCAAGCTTGTAATATCATTCCCAAGAAGACTTGAGGCTGTAATCGCTGTCAAAGGTGCTTCAACAAAGTTCTGAGTAAAAGGTCTGAATACTTATGTAACTGTGATATTACTATTTTAAATATTTATAAACATATGCAAAAAAATTCAAAAACTGTTTTTGCGGAGGGTGGTTGGGATTGTTCAAAACGTTGTACTTACATTGATGTACATTTTGTAAAACTTGTGTAAAAATATATATATATAAAAAAAAAGCTTTTGTTTTGTCATTATTGCGTATTGTATGTAGATTGATGAGGATTTTCTTTCTTAATCCATTCTAAAATAAGGCTGTAAAGTAACAAAATGTGGAAAAAGTCAAGGGGTCTGAATACTTTCCGAATGTACTATATGTAGTGGTGTAATAATGTTAACTGATGCACTGTTTTATCTTTTGTTTTCTATGTCATGTAAATTCCTTAATGTGTTTGGACCCCAAGGAGAGTAGCTGCTGCCTTTGCAGCAGCTAATGGGGATCCCTAATATTTACAAATACAAATGCTCACTAACAGGAATGTAAACAGGAATGTAAACAAAATTTGAGATAAGTTAGCTTTTTGTGTGTATGGAACATTCCTAGGATCTTTTATTTCAGCTCATGGAACATGGGACCAACACTTCACATGTTGCGTTTATATTTTTGTTCAGTGTAGTAAAAATGTGGCTGGTTGGAAG
The DNA here is from genome assembly GCF_002910315.2 of Salvelinus sp. IW2-2015. Lineage (NCBI taxonomy): Eukaryota > Metazoa > Chordata > Actinopteri > Salmoniformes > Salmonidae > Salvelinus > Salvelinus sp. IW2-2015. The sequence continues at coordinate 16,025,600 of NC_036874.1, read as the reverse complement.
TGATCAAGAGATGTATTTGTAAAGCCTTTACTACAACCAGGACATTGCAGGACAGCCTGGCCACCACTGGAGGGTACAACAGATAGTTAGTATTGCCAATCTACAGGTCTCCTCAAGCCTACTTGACCCACTCACTGACTCTTGTCTTGTCCATTGAAAGACTTGTGTCTTTCCCTAAACTACTGAGATGGAGTATAAGGTCCCATGATGCCAGTGATGTCTTAAAGGTGTGTGTAGCTCCTGTCAATGTGCAGGGGTACGAGGTATTTGAGGTAATGTACGTGCAGGTAGGGGTAAAAGTGACTTAGGCAATCAGGATAGAGTAGCAGCAGCGTATGTGAAGAGTGTGAAAGAGTGTGAAAGTATGTCTGTGTCAGTGTGTGTGGCGTCAATATGCATGTGTGTGTGTGCTTTGTGTGTGTGAGCGTATGTAGTATGTGTGAGTGTGAGTGTGTATTTAAGGCAGTTATATACAATTTATTATATGTGGGGTATGCATGGGTGACCAAGCTGTCTGCTAGTAGTTTAAACAGACACCTTGGTGCATTCAGCATGTCAACATTTCTTAGAAAACAAGTAGTGATGAAGTCAATCTCTCCTCCACTTTGAGCTATTAGAGATTTGTTCTGAGCCAATTGTAATTATCTGAGGTCCCTCTTTGTGGCACCTGACAACACGACTGAACACTAGTCCTGGTACGACAAAACTAGAGCCTGTAGGACTTGCCTTGTTGATATTGTTGTGAAAAAGTCTGACTTCTTCCCATCTTACATACTGTAGTATCAACATGTTTTGACCATGACAGTTTCCCATCCTAGGTTACTCCAAGCAGTTTAGTCACCTCAACTTGCTCAGTTTCCATATTATTTATTGCAAGATTTAGTGMAGATTTAGGGTTTAGTGAACGATTTGACCCAAATACAAAGCTTTTAGTTTTTGAAATATTTAGGTCTAACTTATTCCTTGCCACCCATTCGGAAACTAACTGGAGCTCTTTGTTAAGTGTTGCAGTGATTTGACTCGCTGTAGTAGCTGACATGTATAGTGTTGAGTCATCCGCAGACATAGAGACTCGGGCTTTACTCAAGGCCAGTGTCATGTCACTAGTAAAGATTGAAAGAAGTAAGGGGCCTAGACAGCTGCCCTGGGGAATTCCTGATTCTTCCTGGATTATGTTGGAGAGGCTTCCAATTAAGAACACCCTCTTTATCCACAATACAGCAGGGGGTGTAAAGCCATAACAAATCTGCAGACTATGATCGATAATGTCAAAAGCAGCACTGAAGTCTAACAAAACAGCTCCCACAATGTTTTATCATCAACTTCTCTCAGCCAAATCAGTCATTTGTGTAAGTGCCGTGCTTGTTGAATGTCCTTCCCTATAAGCGTGCTGATAGTCTGTGAATTTGCTTACAGTACAATAGCATTGTATCTGGTCAAAAACCATTTATTTCAAAAGTTTACTATGTGTTTGTAACAGGCTGATTGGTTGGCTACTTGAGCCAGTAAAGGGGGCTTTACTATTCTTGGGTAGCAGAATGACTTTTGCGTCCGTCCAAGACTGAGGGCACACACTTTCTACTATGCTTAGATTGAAGATATGGCAAATAGGAGTGACAATATCGTCCTTTATTATCCTCAGTAATTTTCCATCCAAGTTGTCAGACCCCGGTGGCTTGTCATTGTTGATAGACAACAATCATTTTTTCACCTCTTCCACACTCACTTTACGGAATTCAAAATTACATTGCTTATCTTTCATAATTTGATCAGTGGATGTGTAGTGTCAGCATTTATTGCTGGCATGTCATGCCTAAATTAAGTAATTGGCAATATCAGTGGGTTTTGTAAAGAATGAGCCATCTGATTCAATGAATGATGGAGCTGAGTTTGCCTTTTAATCCCAAATTTTCATTTAAGCTTTTTACTATCATTCTTTATTTAATTTATTGTTTCATAGTTTCTTCTTCTTCTTATTCTGTTTAGTCAGATGATTTCTCAATTTCTCGTTTGCCAATTGGTTGTGCAGCCAGACTTATTTGCCATAACTTTTACCGCATCCCACTCAATCMWATTTTTTTTWWAATTCCTCATCAATCCACTGGGATTTAACAGTTTTTACAGTCATTTTCTTAATGGTTGCATGCTTATTAGTAACTGGAATAAGCAATTTCATAAATGTGTCAAGTGCAGCGTCTGCTTGCTCCTCATTACACACCACAGACCAACAAATATTATTTACATTTACAACATAGGTTTCACTACAACACATATTGTATGACCTCATACACTATAGGCCCAGCCTTTGGAACTTTGGTTTTCCTAGATATGGCTACTATATTGTGATCACTACATCCAATTGATTTGGATAGTGCTTTGAAGCAAATTTCTACAGCATTAGTAAAGATGGGATCAATACATGTTGATGATTTAATTCCTGTGCTGTTTGTAACTAACCTGAACCAGGTTGCAGGCACTACTTACAGTTTGAAGCKTTTTCTTTTTCTATTGAAATCCCATACATTATCCAGCATTTCACACGTGTTATCCAGATACTGACTGTTAGCACTTGGTGGTCTATAGCAGCTTCCCACAAGAATGGGCTTTAGGTGAGACAGATGAAACTGTAGCCATGTTACTTCAACAGTATTTAACATGAGATTGTCTCTAAGCTTTACAGGAATGTGGTTCTGAAAATAAATGGTAACACCTCCACCATTGGCATTTCTGTATTTTCTGTAGATGTTATAATCATGTATTGCTACCAGAGATTGTCAGAATATGAATGCCATCTGTTACTAGAAAATTATTGATTTTATGAACCTTGTTTCTTAAGCTACATATGTGGGTAGAGTCCAGTGAGTGTGCATAGAGCCAGTGCAAGAGAGTCAACGCAAATAGTCCGGGTAGCCATTTGATTAACTGTTCAGCAGTCTTATGGCTTGAGGGTAGAAGCTGTTCAGGAGCCTTTTGGTCCCAGACTTGGCGCTCCGAAACCGCCTGCCGTGCGGTAGCACAGAGAACAGTCTATGACTTTGGTGGCTGGAGTCTTTGAAATTCCATCTCTATTGAGAATTTCCCTCAGACCCTAATGCTCACAGTTTCAACTGAGTGACATGCTTTTGGTTTCGAGGGAGCCTCTGAATGAACCCATGATGATGGACAAAAAATACACGTTCATGAATTATTCCAACAGCAATTTTATGTGTAAATAAGAAAAACGGACCTGATCTACAGTGTTTGTAGCAGCCCTGGGTTCAAACACTATTTGAAATCTTTCAAATACTTTGAGCGTTTGTTCTAGCCTGCCTAGAGTGCCATATGTGCTGGGTTTTAAGACTATTTTGCTATTGGTCCGTTAAGTCAGGCAAGCTCAATCAAGCACAGATAAAGTATTTTAAATGATTTAAAATAGTATTTGAACCCAAGTCTGGTCTGTAGAGTGGGGTAGTCTAACATTGTTGACAAAAGTGGCCTCTCTCCACCAAAAATAAACACAGACTTTAATCTACAATTCACAACTGTTCCAAATATCGCATTATATATTACAATTCACTAATCCTACCCTGAAATCTGCAAATACCACGACCACAGTGCATGCCCCTAGGTTACAACAAACCAACAAAAACAGACATATTTACAGACATATTTTCATCATTCAAAAAGAAAAAGCCCTGTAAATACACAAGTGAGTCCAATAATGCAAGACTCTCGTGCTGACATTAATTCAGAAGAACAGTACGCTTTGTAACATAATTAAAAGTGGTCCAGGGGTAGGGAATGCTGCAGGGTGCAATTACTCATAACTGCCAATGTGATAACATGAAAGTCAGGGGATCACTGTATTGTTTAAATTCCAAAACCATTTTAAATTAGCGGGGCCCTATTCAGAAGGATTGTAATGTTTCACGCATGTATGCACAGACACAATCACACAGACACACACCCACGTACTGTTACATGCGCGCACACACACACTCAACACACACACACACACCACACACACACACACACACACACACACACACACACACACACACACACACACACACACACACACACACACACACACACACACACACACACGAATGCACAATATGTCAGGTTCGCGCACACACATGCTCACATTAGCACCCATTCTCACCACCCCCCCAACACACACACAGTACATGCAAAACACACATAAATGCACACTCACACACAAAACATACATCCATAAACACACACAATTCACACAAGCACACATCATTGTAGCTATTGCACAACAGTAGTATGTTGATTTTAAAGTATAAACCCTGTGTGACCTTTAACCACTACATTACAAATGCTCTCTCAGCTGTGCGCTGATTGAAGTCTTGTAGTATTAACCCACGTCTCTAGGGTCAGGTAAACATATAGTGCCTTCAGGAGGCATTCATACACCTTGACGTATTCCACATTTTGTTCTGTTACAAGCTGAATTCAAAATTGATTAGATTTATATTTTTTCTCACCCATCTACACAACAGCACTTAATAACAAAGTGAAAACATGTTTTTTGAAGGTTTTGAAAATGTATACAGGAATATCTCATTTACATTAGTATGCAGGCCTAAGTATTCACACCCCTGAGTCAATACTTTGGAGAAGCACCTTTGGCAGCGATTACAGCTGTGCGTCTTTCTGGGTAAGACTTTAAGAGCWTTCCACACCTGGATTGTGCAACATATTCTCATTATTCTTTTCTGAWTTCTTCAAGCTCTGTCAACCATTTTCAGGTCTTGCCATAGGTTTTCAAGAAGATTTAAGTCAAAACTATAAATCGGCGACTCAGGAACATTCACTGTCTTCTTGGTAAGCAACTCCCATGTAGATTTGTACTTGTGTTTTAGGCTATTGTCCTGCTGAATGGTGAATTCATCTCCCGGTGTCTGATGGAAAGCAGACTGAACCAGGATTTTGCCTGTGTTTAGCTCCATTATGTTTCTTGTTTATCCTGAAAAAAAATCACCATTACTTGTTAGGACCGACGCGGGAGATGAGAAACAGGTACGGGGAGTCAACATTTATTCCGGAACAGACAGGTAACAAAACAGGAACAGCGTCAGCACACGGGTAAACAACGACAAACGACAAATAATGCAGGAGCAGGGAACAGAGCGGGGAACCAGACAGATATAGGGGAGTTAATGACAGAGGTGATTGAGTCCAGGTGAGTCTAATAATCACTGATGCGTGTGACGGGGGGAAGGCAGGTGTGCATAATGACGGTGGCAGGAGTGCGTGATGCTGGGRAGCCTGGCACCTTCGAGCGCCCGGGAGGGGGAGGGGGAGCGGGAGCAGGCGTGACAGTACTTAACGATTACAAACATCCCCATAACATGATGCAGCCATCACTATATGGAGAGTGGTACTCAGTAATGTGTTGTATTGGATTTTCCCCAAACRAAATACTTTGYATTCAGGACTAAAACTGAATTGCTTTGCCACATTTTTTGCAGCGTTACTTTAATGCCTTGTTGCAAACAGGATGCATGTTTCGGACCTTTTTCCATACAGTCTTCCTTATTTTCACTCGGTCAATGAAGTTATTATTGTGGAGTACTACAATTTGTTGATCCATCCTCAGTTTTCTCCTATCACAGCCATTAAACTCTGCAACTGTTTTAAAGTCACTTCATGGTGAAATCCTTGAGAGGTTTCCTTCCTCTCCAGCAAATGAGTTATACTGTATGTTTGTAGTGACTGGGCATATTGATACATCATCCAAAGTGTAATTAATAACTGCTTAAAGGGATATTCAATGTCTGCGTTTTATTTTATTTTTACCCATCTACCAATAGGTGCCCTTCTTTGCGAGGAATTGGAAAACCTCCCTGGTCTTTGTGGTTGAATCTGTGTTTGAAATTCACTGCTCGACTGAGGGACCTTACAGATAATTATGTATGTGTGGGGTACAGAGAAATCATGTTAAAGACTATTATTGCACACAGAGATAGTCCATGCAACTTATTATGTGACTTGTTAAGCACATTTTTACTCCTGAACTTATATAAGCTTGCCATAACAAAGGGGTTGAATACTTATTGACTCAAGACACTTTTCATTTTTAATTAATCTGTAAACATTTCAAAAAACATAATTCCACTTTGACATGATGGTGTATTGTGTGTAGGCCAATGGCAAAACAAATCTCTATTTAATCCATTTTAAATTCAGGCTGTAACACAACAAAAATATGGGAAAAGTCAAGGTGTGTGAATACTTTCTGAAGGCACTGTAGCTTGTCTGAAGCCACCTCTGGAAGACCTTATGTACCACACACATCTGTACTCAGAAATACCTCATCCATTTCATGAAAGTAGAAATAAATGATTATGTATAGTCTGTCTTGTACCGTACTGCTCCAATATCCATCTTCAAACCACCCTCCCCCATCTCTATATTTATCTTAAAGAAAATTGTAGTTCTCTCACATGCACATGAGAGACTATCAATACAACTCGTCCAGTCCGAAAATATCCCATTTTGCTAATGCTATCCAGCTTTCATAAAACATTCTTTCTCATTATCTGCTCCCCTCCCAAACCTCCCTTCGTACCCCAGTCCTGACACCTGTTTTAGTTTTGAATCCTACTTTTCATTGGTGGAGAGAATTTTAATGGCCCATTGATTTGGAAGCCACAAACGAAAACAAAGTGGAATTGCATTCTAAACCATTTATAAGGTACTTTTGAGCCCACAAAGCCTGTCTGGGATGGATATTGCATACAATTAATTTCTCATTGTTTGTGTTAGACAGGGTCATTCAGGTTAATTGAGTCTTATTTCAAAATCCTGGCTGGGGGCCACGCGTGGAGCCTTTACTGTATATCACATTTAATTAAAATTAAAGGAGTAGGCAGCAACGAGCATTGCCAGCCTAATGATGGGCAAACACAGTGTAAACAACAACAAAGCCTGGCCTGTTAAACTGCTGGAGCGATATTAGCCGACGTAGCAGTTAATCGGACAGTCGCTGTCATCGACGTGTCTCCCTTTCGGTCACTGACAGACACTGAGTGGTGAATTATAGGAATATAGATAACCTCCCCACACAAAGCATTCGGTTTTTTGACTGGAAGTGTATTAGCTAGCTAAGCATGTTTATGACACAGTCCAAACATCTCATAGCACTTCTAGCATAGTATGAACCCCATCGAGATAATCAACACATTATTCTGAAAATGCGTTCTGCTGGTGGCATGTACAATATGTAATGATCAAAGTGAAAACAGTCATTAGCTATATGTATTAGCCGTTTGCTTCAATGTCGAGCCCTGTCAACACGTATGGATACTCATTATTTTCATTAGCTCCATAACATGCAAACAAGAAACATATGTGTAGGTAGTAGAGTTGAATTTGACTTTAGCTAAGAGGGATACATAATGCTGCATACATGTAGCAGCATCTCTGTAACTGATGTTGCTACATGTATGCAGCAAACCATTCCCAGAGGTTTAAATGTGTCTTTCATCGTAAGTGTTTGGTGAGAGTTGGATTACAAGTATTGAGTTGGCAAAAAAGTGGCACTTCACCGACTGCTGTGGGGATTGCGGAGTGTGCTGCAAGACAATGCTGATGATGAAGGAGGTCTTGAGTTCCACATGCTAATTAGGTATGCAAATTAGATTTTATCAGCATAAGTAAAACAGTGCATTACATTTTTTTCAAATCGCTCTCTGATGACAACCCTGAGTATAGATCAGGACAACATTTGATCTCTGACCTCTGTGGACATTTGCTCCCTCTTTGAAGCACATCGCTGCAGTCCAGGGTTAAGTATATTTCAGTCACGGGAGTTCTCTGAGATAATTAATCGCTCCTTGATTAATCTCGACAAGGTCGCCAACCGTCCCTCTCAAGTGTCCTTTTCATGCAATCCGACCATAGGTACTTATGTGGCACACATGCTGCTATTTTACCAATGACCTGACATTACATTTCATGTAATGTAATCACTGTGAGGAAACCAGTGGTAGAAATACATAATTTGAGAAACTAATCAATGATTTTGTAGGTCACTGGTGTCAGCTCTTGCACAGCAAACATGGCCTCATCATGTCTTGAAGCTATGCTGCTGGTATGTTTGGATATCGTACTGAAATCGGGATTCTCATCTATAACCTTTCGGATTGAAACCCTCGCAGCACCCATCTCCCAGACTGTCTGGATGAATGATCAGGCCAGTGATTGTCTGCCCTCTCACCACAGCACAACACATGTCAGGCGCACCACATAGATCTTCAGCTCAGTCTCCAGCTCCGAGCCAGAACGGGCCTGAGCCCAAAGTACATAAACGTTGTGATCAGAGCCAGAATTTGGCCAATTCCTCATAACCTCATCTGCCGATGGCACGTTGCCTTGAATCATACGCTACGAGGCCACGGCCAGCTTTCAATCTATCAACAGTGAGCAAAGCAGTAGGGCAATATTGCTCTAGTAAAGTTGAAGAGAGTAAATCGACATTTAATTATCTGTCTGCCCACTAAAGCGGCAAGGACGTTATGGCAGGGTGATAGAGTCGCCACAAACCCACAGCGTTGACAGGCTTACAGCATGTGTTAGGGAGGTGAAGTACAAGCAGTCGTGGTTCAGCGTGACCATACTAAACAATGTAGACTATAAAATGCTATTTTTAATTATTGAAAAGGTCTGGAGGGAGACACTATGGGCTCTTTCTCAATAATTTTTCTTCTATATTCCTCACATCCTCTCTCCTTACCTCCTTCTCAACATGCATTGGCAAATACGTTCAGAGAGGAGGGATAGAGGAGACAAGGCCTTTATCAAGATATATAGAAAGATATAGAAAGATATAGAAGTAACACTGTCTGAATGTGCAGCATAATGCAGCATATATCCCTTAGAATCCAGGGTCCAGTGACTGTCAACCCAAGACMTTAGCCGTTACGGCAAGAAATCCGAACCTCTTGACAAAGTTGCCAGGTGTTGAGTTAATAAGTTCGCTACATTGCCAAACAGTATGCAAAGAAATGACCATATCAGTCAGGCTAAACATACTTTTGAATTTGCAGCCCATAACTTTTTTTTATATTCTTTACATTTTTGTTTGAATCTCACATGAATTAATGCATTTCTATAACTTCCAAAATAAGAAGTTACAAGATGGAGGCACAGTTGCTTCAAAACAGTGCCCCCTGAYAGTCATCTAGTGTATATATAAATCACTGGTTATACCAGGTATACATCCAAGTGAAGACTACCAAATAAAATATTCCCAGAATGACTTTGAAAACTAATATTCACTCGTGTTTTAATGTTTTACCAACCTTTAATTCTTTGGGCCCAAACAATTTCCATTTACAGTCTGGAAAGTAGATTTTTTTGCATTTGATGAAACCAATCATAAGATTGTGTTTTAAACCACTTCACAACACCATTCAAAGTTTGTCGTCAAAGAAGTGGTTTCTTTCAAAGGAGACGCTGGGAAAACCTGACACCCAATTCATAACCATATTAGACTGTAGTCTTTCTGAAAGCCGGGTTCCTATTCACCTTTTGTTGTAGGGAGATGTTCGATCTCCAACATTATCTTCTGCCTGGTGGTGATGCCTTTTACAATCTTCTTAAAGAGAGAATGAAAATCAATGAGAACAAATGTTTCACATGATTCATTTTTGCAGCTCAATAGCAGCACAGCAATTTCTCAAAATAATTATGAACAATCTAACACTGTGGATTGCACATCTCGTCCTAGCCAATCCCAGGCCTGGGTTATAAGTAGCCACTGAAAGGAGCCTTGGGAGAAACATTGATCGTGTCTTTCTATTCTGTTACCGTCACTCAAAAATAAACAAAATGTGCTGATCAATCCAGTCAACTAAGTGCAACACTTGTCGATGTTTCTAGTTTTACAATGGGGACTTGGTGTTTTCTGAACCATTAGCTATGACTGACTCTCCTGACAAGTAATTGATCGCAAAAGTCTGCTAGCTTGTAAATGCGAAGGCAATCATTTCACAGGGAACAAAACAGGACAGAAGCACACTCAAACTGTTGTCATATCTGAACGTGTGACTTAACAGGTGTCAGGTTGAATTATCTTTTAATTTACTGCTTGGCCGATGTGTAATGATTTTTGGTCATATAAGGTAGCCTACATAGGCTGCCCAGTAACACCACAACAGTAGTGTTCATACAGATTCTGACCAAAACCCCAACCCCTCATACATAAACTCTGATGTATATAAACTCTGGATTGTTGATGCTACAGGTTGAAGTCTGAAGTTTACATACACTTAGGTTGGAGTCATTAAAACTCGTTTTTCAACCACTCCACAAGTTTCTTGTTAACAAACTATAGWTTTGGCAAGTCGGTTAGGACATCTACTTTGTGCATGACACAAGTAATTTTTCCACCAATTGTTTACAGACAGTTTATTTCACTTATAATTCACTGTATCACAATTCCAGTGGGTCAGAAGTTACTTTAAACAGCTTGGAAAATTCCAGAAAATTATGTCATGGCTTCAGAAGCTTCTGATGGGCTAATTGACATTATTTGAGTCATTTGGAGGTGTACCTGTGGATGTATTTGAAGGCCTACCTTCAATCTCACTGCCTCTTTGCTTGACATCATGGGAAAATCAAAAGAAATCAACCAAGACCTCAGAAAAAAAATTGTAGACCTCCACAAGTCAGGTTCATCCTTGGGAACAATTTCCAAATGCCTGAAAGTACCACGTTCATCTGTACAAACAATAGTACGCAAGTATAAACACCATGGGACCACGCAGCCGTCAAACCGCTCAGGAAGGAGATGCGTTCTGTCTCCTAGAGATGAACGTACTTTGGTGCGAAAAGTGCAAATCAATCCCAAAACAACAGCAAAGGACCTTGTGAAGATGCTGGAGGAAACAGGTACAAAAGTATCTATATCCACAGTAAAACGAGTCCCATATCGACATAACTTGAAAGGCCGCTCAGCAAGGAAGAAGCCACTGCTCCAAAACCGCCATAAAAACGCCAGACTACGGTTTGCATCTGCACATGGGGACAAAGATCGTGCTTTTTGGAGAAATGTCCTCTGGTCTGATGAAACAAAAATGGGACCTTTTGGGCATAATGACCATCGTCATGTTTGGAGGAAAAAGGGGAAGGCTTGCAAGCTGAAGAACACCATCACAACCGTGAAGCACAGGGGTGGAAGCATCATGTTGTGGGGGTGCCTTGCTGCAGTGTGCACTTCACAAAATAGATGGCATCATGAGGATGGAAAATAATGTGGATATATTGAAGCAACCTCTCAAGACATCAGTCAGGAAGTTAAAGCTTGGTCGCAAATGGGTSTTCCAAATGGACAATGACCCCAAGTATACTTCCAAAGTTGTGGCAAAATGGCTTAAGGACAACAAAGTCAAGGTATTGGAGTGGCCATCACAAAGCCCTGACCTCAACCCTATAGAAGATTTGTGGGCAGAACTGAAAAAGCGTGTGCGAGAAAGGAGGCCTACAAACCAAGCAGCGTGKTATCGGGCAGCAGTGAGTTCTGGACTCCTGGACATGGGAGGAGATTTTGGATGGTAAAGGACCCTGGGCACAGGCTGGGGAATATCGCTGCCCCAAGGCAGAGCTGGAGGCAGCGAAAGCTGAGCGGCGGCAATATGAGGAGGCAACACGGCAGCGCGACAGGTACGAGAGGCAGCCCCAAAATAATTTTTTGGGGGGGACACACGGGGAGTATGGCAGAGTCAGGTTGGAGACCTGAGCTCACTCCTCGTGTTTATTATAAGCAGCGCGTTACTGGTCAGGCACCGTGTTATGCGGTTAAGCGCACGGTGTCGCCAGTACGTGCCCATAGCCCGGTGCGCTATAGGGCAGCCCCCCGAAAGTGTCATGCGAGTGTGGGCATCCAGCCAGGGCGTATCGTGCCTGCTCAGCGTGTCTGGTCTCCGGTACGCCGTTTCGGTCCAGGGTATCCTGCACCGGCTCTGCGTGCTGTGTCTCCGGGGCGCTGGGAGGGTGCAGTGCGTCCTATGCCTGCGCTCCGCTCGTGCCGGGCGAATGTGGGAGTGGAGCCTAAGGGAGAGGTGCGCGTAGTAGGCACYAGATCTCCAGTGCTCACCCACAGCCCAGTTCAACCTGTGCCTGCACTCTGGAGGGTCCGGGCTAGAGTAGTTATCCAGCCTGGGGGAGTGGTGCCAAGGCTGCGCACCAGAGCTCCAGTGCTCCCCCACAGCCCGGTCCTTCCGGTGCCTCCTCCAAACACCAGGCCTCCTGTAGGTCTCCCCAGCCTGGTGGGTCCTGTGGCAGCCCCACGCACCAGGCTGTCTCTCTGTCTCCTCCCTACAGGTGCCTTGTCTGAGCCGCTCTTCTGTCAAGCGCCGTCTGTGCCGCCCGTCTGTCCAGCGCCCGTCTGTCCAGCGCCGTCTGAGCCGCCCGTCTGTCCAGAGCCGCCGGAGCCGCCGTCTGTCCTGAGCCGCCGGAGCCGCCCGCCAGTCAGGAGCCGCCGGAGCCCGCCAGTCCAGAGCCGCCCGCCAGTCAGGAGCCGCCGGAGCGCGCCGCAGTCAGGAGCCGCCGGAGCCGCCCGCCAGTCAGGGGCCGCCCGCCAGTCAGGAGCCGCCAGAGCCGCCAGCCAGTCAGGAGCCGCCCGCCAGTCCTGAGCTGCCCTCAGTCCTGAGATGCCCCTCAGTCGGGAGCTGCCCCTCAGTCCAGTGGGGCCCTTTAGTAGGGTTGCCAGTCCAGTCGGGCGAGGTGCCGCTCCTAAGAAGCCACTGAAGCGGTTAATGACTATGGTGGGGTCCACGTCCCGCGCCAGAGCCGCCACCGCGGACAGATGCCCACCCAGACCCTCCCCTATAGGTTTAGGTTTTGCGGCCGGAGTCCGCACCTTGGGGGGGGGGGGGTACTGTCACGCCCTGACATAGTTTGCTTTGTATGTTTCTATGTTTTGTTTGGTCAGGGTGTGATCTGAGTGGGCATTCTATGTTGTATGTCTAGTTTGTCTGTTTCTGTGTTTGGCCTGATATGGTTCTCAATCAGAGGCAGATGTTAGTCGTTGTCTCTGATTGGGAACCATATTTAGGTAGCCTGTTTTGTCATTGTGGGTTGTGGGTGATTGTCTATGTTAGTTGCTTGTGTCAGCACATTCCTATATAGCTTCACGTTTGTTGTTCGTTTATTGTTTTGTATAGTTTGTTCAGTGTTCTCTGTTTATTAAATTCATGATGAACACATACCACGCTGCGCTTTGGTCCTCCTCTCTTTCTCCCAACGAAGATCGTGACATACCAGGTATACATCCCAGTGAAGACTACCAAATAAAATATTCCCAAAATGACTTTGTAAAACAATATTCACTAGTGTTTTAATGTTTTACCACCCTTTTACAACCCTTTTACCTTTTACAATGTTGTATTACGTTTGCCAGCAGGCCATTCATGTTTAGCACAGGATTTAGTAATGCCTCTTTCCTTATTATTGATAACACCTCCTAGAGAGAGAGCGAATCAGGGGGTGCCATCAGTGAAGTAGTTATTAACCCAGCATGGAATAATATGAGCATCCGCTGTYGTTTAAATTTCCACTCATTACCCCTGTTATATTCAACAAACTGTCTGGCAATATTTATTTAGCATTATATTCACCTCCTTTTGTTTCAGAGAAGGACTTACATCTTGTCAGGGGAGGAGTGCTGGGTGATTGTGATAACAGACCTGGGTTGAAGTCTTTCAAATACTTTGAAGGTTTGCTTTAGGGTGCCTGGATGGGTGGGGGTTTCACTTTTGAGACTTTTCTATTGGTTCCATTGCAACAGGCAAGCTCAATCAAGTACAGCTCAAGTATTTGACATGATTTCAAATTGTATTTGAACACATTTTCTTTCTATGTGATAGCTTGCGTGTGTCTCATAGCAGCCCATAGCTTCCAATAGCATCCCACCATGTCTTGGGTGATGGCACACACCTGTCTGACCATTGATCATGGTCATCGATCAGATCCATAGATCAGTCTGGTTGATGGAGAGCACTGCCACAAGGCTCTCTATAGAGGGCACCCCCAGACCCCCAGAATGTCTTGTTTGCTGAAGCTGTGTACATTTTGTATTTGAAAGAGCAGCAGTCAATTAATCTTGATAATGTGAGAGCAGGGCCACATAACTCACATTGATAGTCCTTGTATTGTGCCAAGGGGTCATAGATCTGCTCTTCAAGACATGAATATGCAGTGGCAGAGACAGTTATAGTTATTTTAGCTCGCATGCCCTCTCATACAAGCAGTTTCCCCCCCCATTCAAAATAGGAATATAAAACCAATGGGSCAAGCCATTCTCCCATCAGTGCATTCATAAGCTCATTAAGACTAGATCGCCATTTTGCCATCTTCAGACTGAGTATCTTCAACAGAATCTTTTAAATCCCTTTATATTTCAATATAAAATCAAGTGCAGAGATAGAGTTAGAGACTCAGTCTAGAGATACCAACATTTCACTCTCAGCCTTTCCTTCATTGAAATATAAATTCAATTTCTCACAAGGGACAAACTGATATATTAATTTACATTTTCACTGGAGTGCTTCGTGGCAGTAAGTAATACAGTACTGTGTGTCATCGAGTAGATGAATACATGTGTGATGTGACTTGATACTTCCACACAGTCACTACTGTACCTACAGCAGAGAGGAAGTGGCGGAGAGAGGGCCTGTGCACTGCAGGCGGTGGCACACTCTCTATGCGATTGCAATCATGTTTCACCCACCGTCTTGTGACTGACGGCTCCATATAAAGCATGACAAATTGACAGACAGAAAGGCACTAAGCAGTTATGCGAGTTTAATGTACTCATTGACACAGACAGAGCGCTCCAAATAACCGTGATGAGCAGTCTGCTTTGTCAATGGCCCACACCCCACTGCCAGACCATTATTTTCCAACATGTACATACACAATTCAACCCGTTCAATTGTTTCCTGCTACAGGCTTTCTTTGTCATTAAACATGTTGATTAGGCCTGAAAGGAGTGAGGACATGGCTGCACGTTTTACCTTAGAGACAACTATAAAGCAGGCTATGCTTTCCAAATGACTCAGTGGGACAGGTAGACTACACACTGTTAGATTAAAAGGGGMAACTTTTGTAGTGTGTATCGTTGTAATTGTTTAGGTAGAATTGGCAGAATATGCATGTGAAGCAATTGATTGTTTTTGACACACATGGGGAAGTTATTTATACTGAACATTTTAATTGGTTTTCAGGGAGCATTAATCTAACCAAAAAAAGTGCATCATAAACACATAGATGTAAAATAAGTAGAAATAAATAATAATTGAAAATGTAATAATCTAGTGGTATAATCTCACGTGTCAAATGTTTCATGGACATAATTGTGACCTTTGCCTAATGATTCAAGTGCCTCTAGTGGCACTATTGAATAAGGCTGGTGGCGCTCGCTCTCACAACACAAGCTTTGCTCAGTACCAAAAAAAATCATCACCAGTGAATCTGTCCAACCACGCGCAGGTTGTGAGTTGAACAAGCATTCAATTTTAAAAAAGCCATTCTGGTCGTCCACGGATTTTTTGTTATTGATTTTTCTAAAACTTGAAGCGCATTAGGCTATTTCTTCATTGCGCTGAGAAAAACAGACAGCAACGACTGGTGCATCATGAAGAAGCTTTTCTTAAACATTTCGAATACTTTTTCTAAATTAACAGTTATTAACATTTAGACAATATCATCATGATAATAACTGCTATTTGGCTATATCAACATTTTTGACTAATTTAATATTTCAAATCAGCACTGATATTTTATATATTTGAAATATGTAATGAGCTTGCATGAATTCTGAAGAAACGTATTAAGAAACAGGTTTTCAAGGCTTCTTGTGGCTAACACCGGTCAGAGCATCGTTGGAGGCGACCAAAAGTACCGCAGGCGCAGTTCCCTTCCACATTTGTACGGGAATCCAGCCCGGTTGTTCTCCAGCCAGCAGACAAATAGCATCTACGGTAGGAGGGGAAGGGATACAGACTCGTGCAGGCTAATTGTAGCAGCCAGCATTCGCAGGTGTAACACTGATCCGCCTGTGTGTGGAACTGGTGGGGTATAATCTTGAAAAGCCGTCCAAAGTATTGAGAGTGAAAAAACTGGGAGAATGTTGCACCAAGTACAATGAGCGCCCATTTGTCGCAGACACATAAACCCACACATGACTCCGTCGAATTCAAATTTGATGAGCAACACTGAAGCGTATTTGGAATCTTAAAAAGTGGATCCCTCGACTTTACAATCATGCGAAACACTTGGTTGTCTGGCGGGAGTTCGATTTTGGAATACTGGACATCGGCCATTCTATGTCTCTTTTGGATTCAGTACTCTTGTGGGATGCCTCATGTCATTCGAATAGGTAAGCGTTATTATTAAGTGTCTATTTATGTGTAATATGGACCGGCTATAGGTAAAGCATCAGTATCGTTCTTAGAGTGGAAATCCTATCTATTTAGGAAAGTGAAGGTATCTATCTGTGCTTGTGCAGCATCTGTKGGTTTTGGAGTAACGGTCTGCCCGTCATCTATAAAATATATATGTTTACGCTCTTTTCACGGGTATGCTATCAGATGACTGTGTGCATCTAAAACAACATTGCAGAGACTATAGCCCACAGTAGTTTATACGACAGTGATACTTTGGATTAAATGCTGTGCAACTATTGTGACTTCATGTCAGGAGGCTTTGAGGCAACCACATTGTAGCCGGCAGGTGTAAAAATGACCCCTACCCATGCTTGTTTGTTTCTCAATGCCATTATTTTCTTATAGTCTATTATATGTTCCCTATGTGGTTATCATGTGGCAATTGACATTGTTGATGCGTTATAAATACATCCTACATCAATACACATGATTAGTCTTCATCTCACGTCAGTTATTCATTTTGGAGAAGGTTGACATGCTTAAAAATGCTTGAAAAAGTAGAGAATGTTTGCATAGCAACACAATATGAGTATGCACAACCCAAACATATTATTTGTAMTTAAGAGGGCAAATAAGGAACAACAACGTATATTAAGGTGCCCCGTGTGCTGAGRTGGCACAGGTGTCGCCTGCCTTGGACAGCCGCATGACGCGTACTGTAGGCCTATGGAATGAAGGAAGTTTGTAAGCAACTACTGCGTTGATCTCTAGTGCCTTTTTTCACAATCTTTCCCCTTTGCTTTACGGTTAATGTGATGACACAAGTGGGCGCGTGATGCTGCYCCTGTCTTTTGGAATCACTCCAAGTAAAACAATGTGAGAATTCTCATTCTGAGCGCGGAGATGTGATGAAACGTTTTGTGCGGCGAGGAGAGAGGGACAGAATGAAGATCAATACGTTTTTGTCCCGAGGCAAATCGGTTTTGACAAGTGGCTCGGTGCCATGCAGGACAATTACTCAAAATGGCATTAGCCGGAAATTAACGTAGCTTTACAAGGCAAAATGTAAACGATGGAGAGCAATATGATAGGGCCCTGGACAAATGTGTGTATTTTGTCTCAACGGATWACCTAACAAGTCATTATGTAAAATAGTGAACAAACATATAAGAATATAAAATATAGTTTACATTYTTTTCAAATTGTGGGGTATAATCTATTTCGCCCAAATCCAATCCATTTGTTTTTAAAGAACAGGCAGGCATATGTCTTACAGTAAAATATATGTTATTACATAGTTATTAGGCTACATCATAGTCTAGTTTTTAACCTGTCAACAAAGAACCACTAAGACAGCCATATAGGCCATACTGTYCCCATTCTAAATGATCAGATATGTTGATTTCTGGTAGTTGAAATGAGTTGCCTATATATGTMTTTTTTCCTATACAAATTATTAGAAAAATATTGAGAGCAAACAAAACCATGATGCCTCACTAGAAAACTATGCGTTGTATTGAGTATTACAGTTTGTCATCACTTATTCTGKCCGGTCATGTCTTGATGATTGACTGCGGCATTATGAACAGCTATGACATTGTTGTGGAGAGTTGTGATTTCTTAGATGCTGTGTAGAGTCTGCTTTGTTTTAGTGATGCAAATTGAAGACTTTTGTCTGAAAATAGCCTGTGACAGGTCTTGTTGTTGAAATGCCACAGAGCTGAGACAAATGTACCTTGAAATGTGCTACAGCTGCACTATTGCCTTTTTTTGGTGAATATTATTTATATTTTTATTCTAGTCCAGGTGCAGTTCTTTCTGTATCCGTGAGTTAGTCTTTTGACAAAAGGCAGATGAGAAGGATGTGCCAAGAAAATGTGCTGAAATTGAGTTGATGTCCACATGAACAAAGACATACACATGCTTTAGAACAGAAAAATGAAATGCATAAAAATGTGTCTGAATGTGTGTGAGAGTGTGTGTGTGTGTGTGTGTGTGTGTGTGTGTGTGTGTGCGGGTTGTGTCTACTGCGCTTCTTAGGCATGTTTTATACGTTAATAACATAGTGACATCTATGTCAATAACACTGTGTCTCTGTGTAAATCTGAATTTTTAAGTTCATTTCTGAGTGCCTTTTAATGGGTTTGTATATCTGTCTGCACGTAATCTACTGTATGTTTGTCTGTGACAGGACTGTCCAACCCTCTTCCTGGAGATGTACCGTCCTGTGGGTTTCCAAGTCCAACCCTAATTTAACACACCTGATTCTACTAATTAGCTGCTCAACAAGACCTTAACTAGCTGAATCAGAACTGCGAAATTAGGGTTGGACTGAAAACCTACAGGACAGTTTTCTGGAAGAGGGTTGGGCAGCCCTGGTCTATGGGCATCATCGCGTGCTCATATATGGTTTGTGTTATCCTAGGCCTAGACTATATGTGCATGCGGGGTGTCAATTGGCAGTCGCCATACTCTAGCTCCACATCAACAATTAAAAATAGGCTACTAAAATCATTCCAACCCTGATTAAAAGCCAAATGCAGTTTAGTAGGTTGACTTTAGGACCATGTGGTAGCCTGGCTGGCGGGAGTTATGGAGAGCGCATCAATGCAGCTGCAGGGAACAGCGCGTAAAGATGTCTGTAGTAGATGGCTTTGGCTAGGTAACTGCTGTTTGACTTGACATGAAACTAAACTAGAGTTTTAATCCCGGTGCGTAGCAGCGAATTCTTGCATAACTTGTTTGTAGAGTGTTAATAAGGATCTGCCCCATTTTTTCCAATTTTCACCTTAAATGACATACCCAAATCTTACTGCCTGTAGTTCAGGACCTGAAGCAAGGATATGCATATTCTTGATACCATTTGAAACGGAACACTTTGTTTGTGGAAATGTGAAAATAATGTAGGAGAATATAACACATTAGATCTGGTAAAAGATAATGCAAAGAAAATCATCTTTGATTTTGCAAGAGAAAGGCCATAATGTATTATTATGTCTATGTCCTGGGAAATGTTCTTGTTACTTGCAACCTCATGCTAATCACATTAGCCTACGTTAGCTCAACCGTCCCGCGGGGGACCCACTGATCCTGTAGAGGTCCCCTATTGACTGAGGTGAGTGAAACTACAGCAACAAGGTGACAATGTCTGGAGTCAATTTAGCTTTCCATACCCTCAGTTTAGCTGAAATGACTCCGCTGTGTRCATGTACATTATGTGTGACGTTAAGAGAGTGTATCCGTGAGTATRTGTGTGAGTGTGTGTTGTGCTTGTGTATGAGTATACTATTCACACACTCACACTCTGGGTCAAAGCCATTTATCAACAGACCACCAGAGGGCCCTGTTGTAGTTCATGGTCACCGGCCAGCATCGAACAATACTTTACAATACCAATCAAGCAWSSAACATTCACTGGAAGTGGGTGGTGGTGGCGGGCCAGTAGCGTGGGGTGTTCTGTCTGTGCAGTGTCTGCTCTTCGTTAGGTAGCCTAAGCAGTTCTCTCCAAGTACACCATCTGTGTAATGGTGGGCATCCAAAGTGGAGTTGTTTCCATTGATTTGAGTGCTTTTACAGTGCATAGCTCCATACTGAGGGCCAGATGGTCAATAGCACTCCTTCTGCAGGCCTGTAAACGTCTGAGGGAAGAAAAGAGAAAAGACTCTTTCTACTGTATCTAGGCCTATTTTTATTCCTCCTAACCTTCAGTGTTCTCCCTCTTCTCTTCTTTTTCTTGTCTTTGCTAAACAAGTAGTGCTCATACCATCATTTCTATGGTATATAGATAATGTATTGGATAGAGTGATTTTAGTATATTTTTGCTAGGCTACCCTGGTTGACAATGAGGTCTGGTTTTAGCTTATAATCAGTGAAGCTCAGACGCTGATTGTGTCTACCGGTGCTCATGAATAAATGTATTCTCTCAGTCATACGTGGAAACAAGGACCATGTTAAACGGTGCAACACTGTATAAAAGTCATGAATGCAGGCATTTGTTTGTGCTTTGTCAGAGACTAGACCAACAGCCTGCTGTCTGTTTCTCTAAAGCATGCCATTGAGAAAATTCTAAACAAATCGAGACATGATCTCTTTCAAGGACAGTCTCGCAAAAAGAAGCAGTCTTGCATTCTAACTACCCGCTACTCAAAGTGCTCTGAACAAATTAAGGGAATCGTTCACAAACATTGGCACATTCTACGATCCGATGACTGTATCGGTAATGTGTTTTCTGACCCTCCTTTGGTCGAATTCTCGTGAGAGATTCTCAGAGATCAATTGGTAAACTCTGATTTACCACCCCAAAATATCCCTGCACAACGTCTATTTGCGCCTCTACCGGATGGAAACTACAAGCGTAGATTCCAATCAAAGGTGTTATCACGTGCTCCACTAAGGCAGGTATTTATCTTTTAATAACTTCTCCTTGTGGTAAAGGAGATAAAAATTATGTGGGTAAAACAAAGCGCAAATTAAAAGTACGACTCTCGGAGCATCGGAGCACCATTGGATGCAAAAACTCGACTTACCCAGTTGCGGCCCACCTTTTGGAGCGRACCATTCAATTTCGTCCTTACATTATATCGGCATCGAACATGTCACCCTCCCTAGGAGAGGGGGTGACCTCGATAATTCATTAAATGAGAGGATGCCTGGATCTTTAATTTAAAGACCCTTTCTTCCTTCTGTCTCAACGTAGACTTTGATCTGAAGCCATTCTTGTGATTATTRTGATTTTGCTATTCATTGTAAATGTTTGTAGGCCTATGTAGCCAAATTGTATCTATGATCGTATGCTAATCATTCATGTTTTTTGTATGTTCTGTTTATATCTGAGAATTAACCAATGATATCAGGCCACACCCGGCCATGATTACAGACACCCGTGTGTGTCCTTTGACTCTATATRCAGTAAATGAGTGACCCGCAGTGTCTGTCGTTATACCCTGATGAAGACAGCTTGTCTGTCGAAACGTTGGTTAATAGGTTATTCAATTATTGCATCTGAGCTCTTAGAGTTTGCGGCTCTCCTTTTCTTTTTCAAGTGTTCTAAGTTTCTAAGTTTCTTTAACCTCCAGATTTCTCTATAGCATCCTGTCTGACTTAGGGTCTAAAGCTTTACATCCAAAGCTATAGTTGTTCATTTTGTGTGTCTTCTGTTAAAGTGATGCTCCTGAACAATTGTGTAATTTCAACCAGTAGCTTTGAAAGTGGTGCTCATGAGCCAGAACGGGTCCTCATTTCTTGCGTACTACGTCATCCAATTGTGCACTACGTCATCCATTTTGTTTGATGTTACGTCCTGGAAATGTTTTTACAGTATATATATATATATATATATATATATATATATATATATATATATATATATATATATACTAGCAATTTGTATGATATGTGATGAGTCCAATTCGTAGAACATGTTGTTGTGCTTAAGATCCTGGACTTCGTCTTTCAATTATGCCAACTTCAATGGATGCCAATGGTTATGTAACAAATTCAGCCAACCACTGAGCTTTGAGTATACTTCATTTGACATGAGGTAGGCTATAGCACCCATTTTAAAATGTAAAATGACAAAATTTACGACAGTTAGAGGGAAGTTACTGAAAGCTATGTGATGCAATGCAACTATATAAATACCTGAACAACCGGTAACGGAAAATATGGATTTTTCAACAGCTTAGAACAATGGCAATGATTATATATATATATATATATATGAATGGCTCACTCTCATGCTTCACTGTCATAGAGCAGCCCATGCTTATGCTGAGAACCAATGAAATTACAAACCAGCCCACAAGCCATTTAATAGATACTTATAGTTATGCTTATTTAATTGTTGTTGGAGGCAGAAGATTGATTAAACTAATTTATAGTCTCTTGTCTCTTATTTCTTAATGCTGCTTTTCAGTGCCAGACAGGGATGTATTGAATATTCAATTACTTTGTCTACCTAATACTTCATCATGGCCAGTTAATCAATCTTCCTCATGATATGACATCGCTTTCATTTCTTTTGCTCCCTTTTACCCCTCCTCCTCAAACAGCCGGTGTCTGCATTGTCATTTTGTCTCCCCAAATGTAATTTATGCTTTGGGGAAAACACTACCTAAATACCTTTTGTGTGTGAAATAACAGTCGAGAAGTCTCAAGATGTATTTGCTGCTGTATGCAATGTGACTGTTCCAAAGCCACACTTCTGTGAGGAGAATTAGAGCTGCGTTTGCTAGCTGCTGCTCGGTTGAAATTCTCCAAACACGACGAGTCACTTCAGAGRCTGGTCTTTATCCCTCCCAACCAGAAAATGTTCTTCATGTGATTAGCCTCTCCAGAATGCAGGCGAGAAGGAGAGCGCTCTCCGTTCACACTCTCTCTCACACACACACACAAACACACACTTGCCTAGATCCTCCTCACCGGGGTTCACGCAAACTTCTCATTTTAAATGACTCGCAAATATTTCAAGAGGCTGCAAAAAGGGCCGTGGTATAGTACTTCGCTTCCATTTATACAAAAGTTGAACTCAAGACCGTGTGCAAAAGAATTCACCGCAGAGTTCCGACAACAGAAAGAAGAGAGAGAAATAGTTGTGCTAGATAAAGAAAGGCAACAGCGAGTGGTGAACACATCAACAGTTGTGTGAAGTTAAGATGGCCGTCAATTGCCAGAGTGGAAAACATATATTTAATTTTCATGTAAATGTAATCTGTCCCTAGACAGAAGAGGAGGAGGCAAGCAGGGAGAATCCTCTTGGCAGAGAGCTAGGCTAGCAGCCTGGGAGTTGTTGTGGTGCATACGAACAAAGACTGGGAGAGGTCACAGTACAATTGTATCCAGCGAGAGTGGGCTCCTTTGATGTGTGTGATGCAGTGATCTCTGTTAGTGACGCAGAGACAGAGGAGGAGATTGAAAGGGAAGAAGRATACAACAGTTATTCAACCTGTACAAACACACTTCACTCGCCCACTCGTACACACAGGCACAATATACACAACGTCTTCACTTAATAACTCATGCCAGCAGGCTTCTCTCTCTCTCTCTCTCTCTCTCTCTCTCTCTCTCTCTCTCTCTCTCTCTCTCTCTCCTCTCTCTCTCTCTCTCTCACTCTCACTTCTCACTCTCACTCTCACTCTCTCTCAACTACTACATCCATAGTGACACTTCAACTAACACACATAAACGCACGCTCAACAAAAACTCCATCCACAAACACACTCCAGAACATATGTCTGGTCTCACAGGGGCTCTTGTACACAATCCAATTCCATTCGCTGTCAGCACACTTGCGGCCCGTCATTAGCTTCAATATAGCTGATGAGAAACGGCAGATGTTCATTTTGTTCAGGAGAGGGCCCTGTCTCAGAATGTGTTTCCAGTTCTCCGCTGTCAGCAGGACACACTGTCTCTGCTCCATAGGAGACAAAATGTTACCTTACAAACAAGCAAACACTCCAGGCAATATACTGAAATATAGGGCTACCGTTAGGAATTTTCATATTAATGTGTTCTGAATCCAGACATATGTCACTGTAAGTGACATATAACTAATATGTCAGCTTGGGTGACATATAACCACAATGGTTAAATGTCACCATTTTGACATCATCTAATGAGATTCTAATGAAAGACAACAATAGGAAAGGTTTAACATCATGCCTTATGAAAACGCTGACGAGGTCAACAAGAGGTCATACAGAGACACAACGTGTCAACACCGAGATGATTATATGCTATACTTAGCAGCGAACGCTGTCTCAAGAAAGTGTACACCTGCCCGTGTACATTAGTAGAGCTCTGTTGTATTATGCACGCTAGGTAATGATTATTAAATCCATTGAGGATTAATGTAACGGATATCCCTAGCAGTAAGGTAACCCTATGACACAGTAGGGCCTTTTAGCTACACAGCTAGCCTAGCCGTGTTCCCACACCAGATGGCGTTTTCATATCATACTACAAAGTGAGCGCTCCACAGTGAAAGATCTGCGGCAAGCATATGCTTCTGATACCTATTTCAGTGAWTAATACTGAGCAACCCTCACATCAATGCGTCCGTCTAGTTCTGAAGAAATTAGCYAAAAACTTGAGTTTGGGCAGGAGTTTTATTGAGTAAGGTTTCAGTATTTACTGTTGATGTTTTTCTAGATTATTCTTCTGTATTCGGTATGAAGAATTGAGGTAATGTATTSAATTGAACATAACCAAAAACTGCTTGCACACATGTGAAAGTCAGGCAAATTGCCACCTGATAAAGTCAGTTAACCATCTCCCTGTCTTTCCCCAGCAGCCTTCTGGGACTAAATGTCATTATAGCRGCCGGATGTGTGCTTTCCTGGATTTGTCAGTGTTTTAAAATTCATGGCTTGTCAATGTTTTTTTTTTTTGGTTGTAAATGTTGCTGTACCGAGGCAATGAATCAAATTTCCTGCTGTAGCCATTCGTCTTTATTACGTGCCCTTGTCCTTTCAGTTTGACTCCCTCTCTCAGCCTCCTCCGGGTTCTGCTGGAAAAGTCAAATCAAATTAAAACAGACAGGAAACCTTGATCACCAGCCATTTTATTTTGTGGGTCATGGAGCTCTATAGCATGGTTAATTGGAACTGATCTTGTTGGTGGAACATTTGGCAGGTATTTGTTACATTTCAGCGCGGGGAGCAATTTCTCTTTGGATTTGTAAATGTGCACCCATGAATGCGCCCAAGCACAACATGCACACACCAAGATGTGTTCACAGAGGGGTGGCAGGTAGAGTGTTGGGCCAGTAACCGAAAGGTCGCTGATCTGAATCCCCAAGCCGGCAAGGTGGAAAGATCTGCCATTCTGCCCTTGAGCAAGACACTTAACCCACAACAACAACTGCTCCCTGGGCTCCAATGACGTGAACATCGATTAAGGCAGCCCCCCGCACCTCTCTGATTCAGAGGGGTTGAGTTAAATGTGAAAGTCACATTTCGGTTGAATGCATTCAGTTGTGCAACTGACTTGGTATCCCCTTTCCATTCCCATCCTACACATGCATACACACACAAAACGCACACACCGCTATGGTCTCCCATTATTTCTCCCTCCACGCTGCAGTATAAGCGAAAGAGAGAGAAAGAGAGAGAGAGAGAGAGAGAGAGAGAGAGAGAGAGAGAGAGAGAGAGAACGAGAGAGAGAGAACGAGAGCGAGCAAGAGAGAGTGAGAGCGCACAGACGCAGCTCGGGAGACTCTTATTTAGTTTGTTAATTAGCTTGAACCTTTTGATCCAAGCAAGATTAAAAACAGAGCTTTTATTTCATCGCCTTTCAAATAGTCATTCAACGGAGCAGTTTCCCCTGGCTTCTCTATAAAAATACTGCCTTATCTGTCCACGGACTGTGTATACTGGTGTAACTATGCAGCTCTAAGACACCCCTTGTTACACAGGCATTACAACAGCGAGACCTTTTCTCCTCCTCTTTATAGTAATCAGGATTTGACACCGAAGGTATCAGTGGCCTGCACGGGTTTAAATCCTATTTAGCTTGGACTTAGTGCAATGTACAGGGCGTGGTATGATTTCATTCTGCCCTTTTAATCAGGCACCCTTTTGATGGGTGTGCTGCAAATGTCAGGTCTGGTCGTGTGATTCCTTCCCTGCATTGTGTGTGAGGTTTTATGGCTGGGGGGGGGTGTAATGTGTGTGTAGTGTGGTGTATATGTGACTCGTTTCAGGAAACTAGGCGTGTGTCACTACTTCACAGAGTCATTTGAACGTAAACCTTTTTTTAATCAAATTTCATTTTTTGTCAGAAATGCCTTCTGGAACATGTGAACTTTCATGTGCCTTAATAACAAAATAACAAACTTGTATGCCATCTGTAAATACAAATAACATTGTTAAATAACAAGCCTAGTTGGTTTAGCCAAGGAAAAAGTCAGGAACCTTCCCGCTAGCCATGATTGGCCGAGATAATGGATGGGCTGGACATGCCGAGAGATGAGTTGTAGCACGCTTCTGTCTATAACATGATCTGGTTAATACAGTATGTGTAGGTAATCCCTTCTCAAGCAGATWAAAAAAAAAAAGATATCATGTAATAGATCTGCAAAAGTGTCGCTCTCCACTTTCTGGAATTAGAGTATGATAGCTAAGGAGGTGAAGAAGATTCTGGCCTTCGATTGCAAATATGCAGAGGGAGTCGAAAAGAGAACACACAGTCTGTTGTATAATACAGCTGTTTCCGGATTACATCTTCAAACTAAGGGCAACCATGGCCTCCGTGACAGAGAGGGAGGAAAAGCGTCCATCCATACGGGTAAAATAGTCTAGCTAGCTACATTTTCAGATATTACACGTTTTTAATTTAGTCAGAAAGTCGTTTTCATTTCAAGTTCAAGCGTACTCTTAGCTATCTAGCTAATGTTAGCTGGCTGGCTCGCTAGCTAATGTTACATGTATGATCTGTTTAGTAATATTATTCACATCTCAGAGCCATTTGCATTGCTAGTTATAGCCTAATGTTAGCTAGCTAACATTGGACCTGTTTGGTTAGCTACCTACAGATTCATCCAGGGTAGTAACATTATGAGTTGGGATTAGGGTTAATTGTTTAGCATGTCTAAACAAAAGACTTCACTATGCAAGTAACCATTTCAATAGAATGTTCATGATGTCACTGCGACAACTGTCGATAGACGTAGCTGGTAAATTCGCTCTGGCTATCTAGAATAACTGATGAATTTACAAACACGCGTTGAATATGGCCGGTGTCAGTAAACGTTGGCAAAAAAGCTTAATTAAATTGTTGTCAGTAGCATAGTTACAGTCACCAACGCTCTGGACTCTCTCTCTACCGCACCTGCTGTCTCTAACGCTGAATGATCGGCTATGAAAAGCCTACTGACATTTACTCCTGAGGTGCTGACCTGTTGCACCCTCTACAACCACTGTGATTATTATTATCTGACCCTGCTGGTCATCTATGAACGTTTGAACATCTTGACCATGTTCTGTTTTAATCTCCAACCGGCACAGCCAGAAGAGGGCTGGACACACCTCCGAGCCTGGTTCCTCTCTAGGTTTCTTCCTAGGTTCTGGCCTTTCTAGGGAGTTTTTCCTAGCCACCGTGCTTCTACATTTGCATTGCTTGCTATTTAGGGATTTAGGCACATACATTTGATTGATAAAAACAGCCTAACCAGCTCTGCTAGGACAAGTAAAATGGTCAGAGTGAGCTGTTCTCTCATTTGAGTATGGAAGTAGCTAGCAAGCTAGCCAGTTAGCTTGGGTGCTTGACTGCCGTTGTGAGGTCAGAACGCTCGGATCAACTCTACTCATCGGCCAGAGTGTCCAGTGTGCGCTCTGAACACTCGAGAGCAAAACACTCTGAATTTATGAACAGACAATCTAACAATGCTCTGAGTTTACGAACGCCCAGAAAGCACTCTGAGCGCACTCTGGGACTCCAGATTGAGTTTACGAACACACCCATAGTATAAACCAGCCTTTAGTCTTTGGTTGTTTAGTACATTCACATGTGAATACTTAAAGAGATGGGTGGGGCTAAGGCTTACGAGGGTGTGAACGATGCTGAATGGGTGTAGACAAAGAAGTGCTCTCCAGGGCCATTTTCTCAAATGTGAGGTTACAAGTTTATCAACTTTCAAAGCAGAATTACTTTCCCATTGTTCCTCAACTGTAGTGTATGATATACCATTTCAAATGTTGATACATAGGACCGAATCGAGCTGGTCGGTTACATAAGTGCTAGCGTCTGTGTGTGCATGCTACCAATCAACAGTGGCAAGTGTGCTGGGAAGGACTCATCCTCCATTCCCCCCTTGGTGAGGGGGAGCAGATAAGACAAAGCTCCCTGGGCCAAACCATTGCAAATGTATGGCTATCACTCTGGGGAAACAGAGATCCCTTTAAGACAGTTCCGACCTCACACCTTTTTCCCCGGCGGCGACAGTCGGCAACTATATCAGGAGAGATACCGCTCGAGCTTCCGCGTTTACTGCACTCGCTCACTCCCTCACTCCCTCCATTGACTGATAGATTGGAGGTTGGAAGCCACTGTCAATTTAGTTAACACCGTGAAAGCACCTGGAGATCCTTCTCTGGTCTCTCTGTGTGCTATATAAGACAACCTGGGTATCCTCCTCTGTCTAAGGGAATGTTTAACTGTCTACTGTCCGACTGTCCCCGGGGTGCACTATGGTTAACCACAGAGTGTATGCTGTGAATCACTTAAGGGCTGCCCTTCTGCATGTGCCCAGACGAAGATAGATGGGACTCGAGATGGAGATTATCATTAATGGGGAGGGATGGGAGAGGAATTGAATGGGGGAGTGGAAGTTAGTGGGCGACTTGGGATTGTCGGTGCAGATCAGCTAAGCTATTAGCGATGCTTGCATGAATCATAGYATTAGCAGAAGGGCATTCCATCCAATGTTCAGAACAGTACCCTTCCCTCAGGTCACCACTACAGATGTTCTTTGCGAAGTGAGCGAGAATCTTAGAAGGCCTGGGATGGCTGTCATAGTAATGGCAGCTTATGTTGCCAATTTGCGACGTGATTGGATGACGGCGACCCTTTTTTTGGTCAAGAATGAAGTGTTTGATTGGTCCTCGGTCTAATCAGCATGCTTATTCTCCAAAATCAATTCTCTATCAGAGAGAGATTTAATGAGGAGTTTCGCTGCTGTGCTTTTCTCAAATATTATTTTTTTCACTCTCAACTTTCGCCTCAGTATTTTTATAACGTCTGATTCGTTCACTTATTAAACGGTTTCCAGTTACTCACAGTAGCGCTCAGTTTGGTTCTGCAGTGTTATAGTTCTGTTCTAATTCGCCAGTCTTTTTTGGTTAACCACAGTCTTCTTTGTCACGACATGGGTTTTGACTCCACACTTGGTCTTTGATTAGTTACATGAACCTTATTGTGCAGTAACACTGTCTATGAACCATCTGTGTACGATGCATTTTAGTGTTCATATCATGGCTCAGTCTATATACAGTACAAAGGTTATACATACATTCGTAATGCATCGCCTACTGGAGGCTTATAGACTTTGGTACTAAAATCTGTCACTGTTCATTTGATCACTAGTTGGGTGGTTTGCATATTGCTTGAAGATGTGATGAAAATGAGTACTGAATCGCTGGCTACAAGTCCAGCAGAACAGGAGTCAGTCAAGCAAAGAACAGTCAATCTCACGAACAAAAACGCTTGACCTTTTAACTTCAACCTGATATTACACGCAATATACAGAGAGTGAGAAATCTGGTCTATATTCTGCATTAAACAAAGAGCAATTTTGAAACTGGTTAATTAGGTAAACTAAGTGCACGACATCAAGGGTACACTTGAAATGATAAAATTTGCATGAGCAACAATAGTCTTTAATCAGCGACTATTATTTGCTTAGATGAAAAGAATCAGCTGAAGGATGTCACAACAATCACATGCAAATGTAACGAGACATCTGCAATGTATTAATTACTCTGACATCGGAAGTAAACAATGTTTATCATATTTGTCCATGGTTTGTTTATGCTAATCATTTTATATCAAATTCATTATTTTTCTATGTATTTTCTATACAGTGTATATATATATATGATTCAGCCCAGCAGAATATTCTATAACAGGACAGAGATGTTGTCATGTTGCCATGGCAATGTGCTCATTGTTTGTATTTCCTCTGTGTTCTTCGTGATATATATCACCACCTTCACCACCTTTTCATATAATCTTCAAGATTATAGTCTTCATATAYGTATGGAATCCTTTCATACAATCATCCCTTCGGCCATCCTGCTACCATCTAAAACATGACGTCAGCCAGGGATAGCAAATGTGCAGCTCTGTCCACAAGTGAGCACATTACACTGGAAATAGGGGAAATATGGAGAAATGTCAAAGGCACTGCTGAGTCATTCTGCTAAGGCCCAAGAACATTGAGGTGAGAGGTGCATCAGTGACCTCTAGGATTGGAGATAAACACAGGAAATAGCAGCTTAGAAACCGCCCTCTACGACAATGCGATGTCTAGACGGTAAAATATATTACGGAAATGTAGCGGAGCATTGTAGCTTAGAAACAGCAATACCCTGAATGTCTAAAGTGATCTATTCTAAATGTCAGACATTAGGGTTGAGGAGAGGGTAAGGCTACCTTTGGTGATAATACAGAAAATCCTCTGCTTTTTCATGGGATTGGTATTGTACTTCACCCTTACATCCTGAATACATGAAAACATTTACATATAATCCCAACATGGTGTCATTATATATGTCAAAATATTGAAATGTATTATTAGTTATGTAACTTCCTTTCACATTGCTTATCTCACTAATTATTTTGATTTCATTCAACCAAATTATACTTGTACCTACTATGTATTGTATGGCATTTTGCAAAGTACAGTATCTCCCATTAAAACAAGAGGCCCTCAACATTGCCAGTCTGCTTGTTGTACTGTAATATATGACCAACAGAGAAAGGCCACACTTAAAATGATTGGCATGCAGGTGGCGTCCCAGAATGAATGCTTGTTTAATGCCCTGCACTTGATCTCTCTGCACTGTCCACGTATGGATCTCCTGTCTGTCTCAAGGAGAAACTACTTTAAATGTGCACAGGCCCATTCCTGAAGTAGACATAGGCATTCTGTGGAGAGAAACCTGCAATGTAAGTCATGTTTGAATACTTTTCAAATGAATCCTTACTTCTTCCCTTCATTGGGTTTGTTTACATGCACACAATAATATGATTATTGTGAATACTCAGATGAATATGATAGTTCTATTAAAACGTTTACATGCTTTGCAAGAAGAACAATTTCCTTAATAATCCTTTTTACATGGACACATCTGAAATCAGGCTACCTGATGGGACTTTGATAAATTCAGAAAATTGGCAGTCAAAATAAACGTTCTACCATACCGACCATGTTATTTTTTGTTCGGACATATAAAGTTAGTGTGTGGAAACTACAGGTAACTGCCAAAATAAAGGAAACACCAACACAAAGTGTTTTAGTAGAGCGTTGCACCACCACGATCCAGAACAGCTTCAATGCGCCTTGGCATAGATTCTACCAGTGTCTGGAACTCTATTGGAGGGATACGACACATTCTTCCACGAGAAATTCCATAATTTGGTATTTTGTTACTAGTGGTGGAAAACGGTGTCTCAGGAGCTGCTCCAGAATCTCCCATAAGTGTTCAATTGGGTTAAGATCTGGTGACTGAGACGGCCATGGCATATGATTTACATCATTTTCATGCTCATCAAACCATTCAGTGACCACTCGTGCCCTGTGGATAGGGGCATAGCCATGGTAGCCAAAATAATGGCCTACCCAGCATTTTCATACATGGCCCTAAGCATGATGGGGCGTTAATTGCTTAACTACCTCAGGAACCACACCTGTGTGGAAGCACCTGCTTTCAATATACTGTATTAGAGGTCGACCGATTAATCGGCAGGGCCGATTAATTAGGGGCAATTTCAAGTTTTCATAACAATCGGTAATCGGCCTTTTTGGAYGCCGATTATGGCCAATTACATTGCAATCCATGAGGAGACTGCAAGGAGCCAAGGTAAGTTGCTAGCTAGCATTAAACATATCTCATAAAAAAATWATCAATCTTCACATAATCACTAGTTAACTACACATGGTTGAKGATATTACTAGGTTAACTAGCTTGTTCTGCGTTACATATAATCAATCCGGTGCCTGTTAATTTATCATCGAATCACAGCCTACTTCAACTTCGCCAAACGGGTGATGATTTAACAAAAGCGCATTCGCAAAAAAAGCCRAATCGTCGCAATAATGTACCTAACCATCAACATCAATGCCTTTCTTAAAATCAATACACAAGTATATCTTTTTAAACCGGCATATGTAGTTAAAAGAAATTCATGTTAGCAGGCAATATTAACTAGGGAAATTGTGTCACTTCTCTTGCGTTCAGTGCAAACAGAGTCAGGGTATATGCAGCAGTTTGGGTCACCTGGCTCGTTACGAACTGTTAAAAGGCCACTTATTCCTAACAAAGACCGTATTAATTTGCCAGAATTTTACATAATTATGACATAACATTGAAGGTTGTGCAATGTAACAGCAATATTTAGTCTTAGGGTTGCCACCCGTTCGATAAAATACGGAACGGTTCCGTATTTCACTGAAAGAATAAACGTTTTGTTTTCGAACTGATAGTTTCCGGATATGACCATATTAATGACCAAAGGCTCGTATATCTGTGTGTTTATTATATTAGAATTAAGTATATGATTTGATATTTGATAGAGCAGTCTGACTGAGCAGTGGAAGGCAGCAGCAGGCTCGTAAGCATTCATTCAAACAGCAGCTCTTAGCAATGCTTGAAGCACAGCATTGTTTATGGCTTCAAGCCTGAGATTAGGCTAGCAATACTTAAGTGCCTATAAGAACATTCAATAGTCAAAGGTATATGAAATACAAATGGTATAGAGAGAAATAGTCCTATAATTCCTATAATAACTACAACCTAAAAGTTCTTAACTAGGAATACGGAAGACTCAATACTGAAGACTCACCGGCTTTCATATGTTCTGAGCAAGGAACTTAAACGTTTGCTTTTTTACATGGCACATATTGCACTTTTACTTTCTTCTCCAACACTGTTTTTGCATTATTTAAACCAAATTGAACATGTTTCATTATTTATTTGTGACTAAATTGATTTTATTTATGTATTATATTAAGTTAAAATAAAAGTGTTCATTGTTCATTCAGTATCGTTGTAATTGTCATTATTACAAATATATATATAAAAATCGTCCGATTAATCGGTATCAGCTTTTTTTGGTCCTCCAATAATCGGTATCGGTATCGGCGTTGAAAAATCATAATCGGTCGACCTCTACACTGTATCCCTCATTTACTCAAGTGTTTCCATGAATTTGGCAGTTATCTGTATTTCTATGATGCGTACTTAGAGTTTTTCCGAACTCTCTTCACTCACGCAAAAGAGGGAGGCTCGCACTGCTGGTGTAGGACATGCACAGATCCAATACACTACTGGAACTCCAATTAAGGTGTTTACATGTCCCAATAATTCGAAAGATTGCTCAGAAATCCATTTTTTTTAATCAGCGTATGCTTACTTCGATTATAACCAATTAAGATAAGCAGAGTAAGGTGTTTACATGACTAATGCCATACTCGGCCTACTGCTGTCACGCCCTGACCTTAGAGATCCTTTTTTATGTCTCTATTTTGGTTTGGTCAGGGCGTGAGTTGGGGTGGGCATTCTATGTTTTGTGCTCTATGTTTTCTATTTCTGTGTGTTTGGCCGGGTGTGGTTTTCAATCAGAGGCASCTGTCTATCGTTGTTTCTGATTGAGAACCATACTTAGGAAGCCTTTTCCCACCTGTGTTTTGTGGGTAGTTGTTTTCTGTTTTGTGTCTGCACCAGACAGAACTGTTTCGGTTTCGTTCGTTCTCTTTGTTGTTTTTGTTATTCAGTGTTCAGTTTTAATAATAAATCATGAACACTTACCACGCTGCGCTTTGGTCCACTTCTTCATGCAACGATGGCCGTTACAACTGCCATCAAATTATTAGTGTGCATGTAAACATACTCATTGAAGTAATCACTGATCTGACCAGATTGGATAGGTAAAAGTAAGGGTTACAAAACACAGCTTCCACCAATCCACATTATGTCAAATTTGTTATTACTTCAAGGAAAGTAGGAAGGAAGGATGCATTTTTTTAGGTAATTGAACAGGGCAGTAATGCTAAAGTTACTGGAAATATACATGGTAGGCCTGTACATTATACTCTATGTATAGAATTCATTGCTTGATCCAGTCTGAATCAAATAAGCATGATTCAAAAGACTATTCACCGTTGCTCATTGTTAGACTTGAATAGTCTGTTTTTGCTCACATCAAAATCACTGATTGAACCACATGAGATCGTAAGTAGATTGAAAAGGGCTTTATTCCTATCCGGGGCACTCTTGGAGGCAAGGGTACAATCAGCGGGTCTTTGTGAGCCTCTGTCTGCAGCCGTTACTGACGGCTGGCACGAGCTGAGCAGAGAGATCAGAGCGTGCATGCTCTCCGTCAATAGACAGAGCAAGCACTCTGGAGATAACAGAGCCAGGACAGTGTATGTGTGGCTGTGAGTGACTGTGTGTATTTGCGAATGTGTATGTGTGTGTGTGTGTGACTTTGTGTGTGTTCCGAGTGGAGCCTATTAGAGCGGGGAGCTGCTCCAGCTGCTGTCAAACGTTACAAGAAAGGACCAGAGAAGATATTACCTGCAATGATGGCCTTTTGCCGATTAACTCTACAGTGTTCAACTGTAAAGACTGGGCTTTATCAAACTGTCAGGATGTCAGACTTTTGTTCATTTATTAATTCATTTATCCTTCGTTTCATGTTCGACATGAACATGATCGGAAAGGGCTCCTTTTCCCCTCTTAACAACCTCCCTCCTCCTCTTCCTCTCCTCCCTCATTTTATTCTTTGAGTGGTGAAACAACGGCTCATTTAAACTCTTGTTCCTTTCGGAGGAAAAAAATAAGCTTTTGTTTGGGGTTTCATTCACTCTCTATTCCAATTCCTGTCAAACTGGGGATGCAATCCTGTTCAGCATGTGCTCATTGTTGTAATCCCGACATTGGGGACAATGGCCTTTCCCCTTCCCCTCTCCTGCCCTCTTACGAATACCCCATTTTCCTCCTCTCACTGGATTATCGTCCTTTTCTGACCAATTACAGGGTTTTACATGCTGCCGGTTGTGAGGGAATTGATGACCGTTCAATCGTTTCCCATGTTTCCAATCGTCTTATGCTCATTTGAGAGTTGTCCAGTGCATGGGCCTGAATGTGATCTGACCGTATTGTGATCATAGGGACCATTCCAGACAACTTTGACAGCAAAAGCGGCGCACACTTTTTTGTCAAATAATCTCTACCATCCTGTCATATTCAACCCCATGAACGGTTATTTACTTGGCAGTTCCCGATTTCCCCATCCCTTGAATTCCTCCCTCCCTTCTTACCCATGGCTTGCCAGTCATCTGTACACCTTGATTTGTATGAATTGATAGAGGGAAGAAAAAACTGCACATGGAAATGGGCTGGTGATTGCCTCCCTGGGTGGTGATGGATGGTTTGAGAGGAGGGTTTGAGAGATCTCCCCACAGACGTAGTCCCTCCTTGGGGGTTGATTAGCTATGGAGCAGGGTGCCACGCTGGCTGAACAGCCCTGCTCAGCCTCACTCAGCCCCGTTAGGGACCCATTGATTGCAGGGTGCTTCAGAAATCAGCCTGCCGTTCTGCCTCGTCGTCCAGGGCTAACATGCTATCAGGTGGGAGAATGCACAGTGCATGACTTTTCCATTTGCCGGTGAATTTGCACATTTGAAAATGTTTCACGCACTTAAACTTGGGATGGTTGTGGGACGGCCAGTCAGCCTGTCTGGACGATCTAACCATTGTATGGTTGGGTCCAAACTGCATAGGAGGATACTGTCAGGGTGTCCTTGAGTGACGCACTATGACAAGACATTCTATATTATACACTATCAAAATAAAGTCGCACACTCCATATATAAACTCCAAGTAATTTAATGGGTATTTACCAATGCTTCGGCATCACTGCGCCTTCCTTCTGCTGGGAGTTTATATACCGAGTGTGCGACTTTCTTTATTTTGATAGTTTATTCGCCGTTAGTCAGCACCGCCACACAAACTAATATTTCTAGGTGTGCGCCAGCTCATATATTGTCCCTACGAATGTCAAAATGCCTCCGTTCTCTGTGGTTAGTAGTCCTCTTTCTGAAGCTTGAAAGACACATTACAGAGACACATTAAAGGCTGAGAGTTTTGGTGTCTGTGGATGAAATCTCTCAGAGATATGCTGTTATGTAACACAGCGTATGATTGTGCGAACAGAGAGCAGGGATGAATTAGTTGTTCTCCGTCGGGTGTCTGAACTTGAGCAATGGATGTCAGAGGGTGGCTTCTCTCACTGTCACCGGTGCCGCCAGCTGAAAATGGGACTCATGTAATGGCTTTTTTTTTAGCAAGGCAGTTCTAATAGAATATCTGTAATGTCATTCATAATAATTTTGTCATGAGACATGATTGAAATTAAAATGATTCTGAAATGAGAGTTCCTGCTCAGGTTATTGGGTCTTATGTCGCTCATTTATATCAACTATGGGAGGACTGCAATTTATTTAATCGCAGACTCTATTAATTCAGACAATCTTTTATGACCGTTGCAATTTGGCGGGCTGTTGGTGTTAGACACAAAACTACTGGAAATCCACTCGCTTCACACCACTTCAACGGCAACCTAGGACAAACCCAACACATTTGAAAGTCTGTATAACCGTACCGAAGAATGTTCTAGACTAGCCTGAATCATATCTACTCCATAACACTGAGTCTAGTAACACATGTAGGCTACACACTGTACATGCTGTCGAACAAACAAACACACAAGCACAGTCGCTACCTGGCAAACCGTCTCTGCCCTTCTGTTGTCCATCCTTCAGCCTCTAGTCAAGGGCCCAGCAGGCTCGCCTTGGCCACACAAGCATGTCCAGGCTTGTCCACTCACCGGGTAGCTGGGACAACCTCCAGTCACTCGATCCAGCAGCTGCTTTCACTCAACCAGGACAGGAACACACACGATGACACCGCGCTACTGTGTCTCTCATAGGGTTTTTCGTAATCCAAAACTTTATTGTCAGTTGAAGCGGAAGTGTGTATTTTTAATGTCTGTTCTGATGTTCCTCTGTCTAGACCTGTAATGGTATTTCAACTGCAAAAAGATGACAAAATCACTGTGACCCTCTTGATGTGTGCAATTGCATTTAGCTGGCTTTCCAAGAGAAGTGGGGGACTGTGACCACAGGCTCATTCATGTCCAGTCGGAAATATTCTCTTTATTCTGTCTCTTTATTCAGACAACACACAGTCATATTGTGGATAAAATCACTCCCCCCGAACCCCCATGTTTGTTGCTATCGACATCCTATATTTCCTTTTGCTTCTTTGAAGGGGAAATTCATGTTTTCCAAGTCATTTGGTTGGATGCCAGTCTCCCTCCGGCTACACCACTGTATAATCTTCTATATCTAGCTATGTTGTTCCGCCGCCATTAAAATGTCAGTCCGTTTAAGCCATTCCCAACACCGAGCTCCTACTATATGTTTACCAGACATTTCGTAGTAACCCTACTCTTTTCTCAGTGCTCCTTTGACAAAGATTAGTAGTGGTCACATCACTTGAATGGTATAGGTTTCACTTTCCTCCCTGCCGGTAATAGACATGTGGTCTACTGCGGTAGAATAGATTGGAAAATAAATCCACAATCATATTCTGCACCTCATTTCCACAAGAGGTGGAAGTGCTGTCGCAGACGCTTGTCTTGTAGTAACATTGCACATTGTTTCGGCAAAGAATGTTCGTCAAAGACGGGGAAGCTTGAGAGAAAAATTGGCTTTGTCAAGGGCCCCTGAAGAGTGTTGTAATCAGAGGGAAATAACATGCTAGCTAATGCTACTGCAGCACCCGGGTGTGTATGTGAATGTGTTGTGTGTGAGTGGCATATTTTTCGGAAGATAAGCTAGGGACTTTGAATAGCAGTAATTCATTTGTTCCCGCATTGGGCATAGATATGGTGGAGGGGGGGGGGGGGGTGATGCTTGTGGTGGCGTCTGTCTGTCTCTGTCTGTCTCTCGCTCTCTCAACACATACACTACCAGTCAAACGTTTTTAGAACACCTACTTTTCTTTATTGTTACACTTTCTACATTGTAGAATAATAGTGAAGACATATTACCTTCTATGTATACCTCTTTTAAGCCTTCTACCATCTTATGTTCTGACCCTTACATTTGTCATATGACCTACAGTATGTGACAGAGGCTACAGCAAGCAGCTTTCCACTGCAATTAAAATGTTCATTTCCACTCTGTTCATAATATACTTCCATACACTTACCCTCCGCACATTCCTGATAGCGCCTCGCTGCAGGACACAGTTACAGTAGAGAGAACCATTCAAAGCAAGGCATATAATTCAGTTGACAAGTAGTTCTAACTGTGTGCCTGCCTGTGTGCCTGSGAGCATGCGTTTTTAAGAACACTGATTATATCATAGCCTGCATTTTTATATGAGGAACATCCTTAGTCACTCTTAAGCCACATGGAAATCAGCAAGGGTGGCTGTCGACACGTGTACATTGTTTGCATCCAAAATGACAGCCTATTCCTTAAATGTAGCGCACTATGTAGGTATTAGGGTGCCATTTGGGAGCCAGGTATTGTGATTGACATGTCCAGAGGCTGGATGAGYTGCAATTAAGGCCCATTCGAGGTCAAGGAGATGGCAGCCATTTGTTTTCTTCTCTGAATGTGGAGGAGGGGATATCTCAATGCCACAGTTGTCCACAGTAGAAGCCCRTTAATGGATAATATTTGAAACCTACATTAGCATTCAATTGCCAAGCTGTATTTTTTTCCCCCTTTTTGTTGCTGTAGTTATTTGTTGTACTGCACATTATTATTTGTTACATTTGCACATCATGATCATGAACATTGTCTTTTTGCCTGAGTTCTTGTTGATTGGAATATATAAGTGAATTCCATGACTCATGTAATWCATGACTACTCTCTAGAAATGTTTGAAACTCGGTTGTGACATTTAGAGCGCAGGGAGCGGATAACGGCTTCTCTTGTGGTTATGCTTTTGCAAACAATGTTCTCTCTAAATGTCTCTCYGCTTCATCCCTCCCGCTGATTTACAGTAAAAACAGATCCTGATTAGCCATATTTCATCCAATGAGAAGGCCCAAATGAATCTCTGATGTTCAACAATTTTATTCAGTCTTTTAGGCATTTCCCATTTCCCTTTATCCCCAATGACAGTGTGTATCTGGAGTAGCAGATGCCTCTGCTTTTATTACTACATCCATCCTGAATGTTTTTGAAAATAAATTAAACTTGTCAAAGTAATCGTACTGGGAAGGAACAGACCTTGTCTATCCAAATCATTGATGTGGGCCTTATAAGGCAGCCATGGTTAGATTTAGCTGTTCTGGTATTTAAAAAAAAACCACTTGATTCACTGTGCTCCTTCCCAAACATGCACAGAGGCACTTAGACATACACCCACCTGCAGAGACACACATACATATGGACACAGCACAAGCACAACACACACACACACACACACACACACACACACACGCGCGCGCGCGCGCGCATACAAACACACACACGCGCGCATACAAACACACACACACATGCGCATACAAGCACACACACTACACACTGAAGGGTATTCTGCATGTCTTCAACCCTGCAGGGAAGAGGGAGGTGAAGAATATGAGACAAATGGTCCATTATATAAACTTGATCTGTTCTGTGGCGGCAAACATCAGCAACCCCATTTAATCTCCCYTCCCTGTCTGGGGCCTCCACCTTTCATCATTTTCTTGTCAAGCATAGCAGACAGCCTAATATGAGAGGGCAAGCACAGTGTAAACAGTGGGCAGATTTGAGATGTATCACTGTAATAGAGTAATTACCCGGCAGTGGGGAACTGCACAAGGGCGCTAACCAATACTCCGGCGTTTGCATTTGGGTCGACCTCTCTGAAGATCAAAAGGAATGTCCAAATATGGAATTTAATTTTTTATCACCTAACCCCTATTGCCCTCATTTTTTTGTTAAGCGCCGTAACCACGGGACAGCGTCTCCTTGGCTTTTTCTTTCTTTCTATAGGAAACCAGAAGGCTGCATGGGGAACGTGAAATCGGTAGACTGCTCGCAGTTGCGGCAGCCGCTGTATTGAAAACGAATTATTAGATTTAATGGTATGTAAGGGAGAGAAAAGCAATGAATAAATAACAGGTTATACAGGCGCGGAATTCAAATCAGCCTCGGATTCAATTTGTCGACGGAATGGTAATCGGGAGGCCAGAGAGGGGAGGCAGAGAGYGGTGYGATTCTCTCCGCCCACCAGTGTCACACCGTGCTAATTCATGTTTCATGCTTGGCAAATGCAGGCCAAACCGCTATTTTCTCCCTTCAACCATTGCCTGCCATTAGAGTTCTCTTTTTTTCCCTCCTTTTTTTCAAAGGGATCTTTTCAAAGTGCTGCCCCTCTTTAAAAGCATTAGCTGTGGATGATAGTAATTTTACGAGGGGGTTCGAGAATAAACGTCCAGAGCTTAATGGCCCTTCCGTGAGTTGGTGAGTTGTTTGCGAGGCCGCTTCACATCCATCGGCTGCAGGGGCTAGTTGGGCCTCCTTTTCATGGATCCTGTGTAGCAGCACGTCCTTGTGGCTTCTTCAAAGCACTTTGGCGCCATGCTAGCGGAAAGTGTGTGGATAAGAAAAGAAGCAGACTGTAAATGCCCTG
This sequence comes from Salvelinus sp. IW2-2015, assembly GCF_002910315.2. Classification (NCBI taxonomy): domain Eukaryota; kingdom Metazoa; phylum Chordata; class Actinopteri; order Salmoniformes; family Salmonidae; genus Salvelinus; species Salvelinus sp. IW2-2015. The sequence goes on along the minus strand of NC_036874.1, from coordinate 15,984,781 downwards.
CTAATGACTCTCAGCAGGACTACCCTTGTATCTTTTATGAAGCGGGGAAAAGGCCCGCATCATTATACAGCACCCATCTGAATTCCACCGGCAGCATGATGCTCAACAAAGAGAATCCCCTCCTGGAGAATTGCGCATAATGGGACACATTAGCGTATCGTTATCCTGCTAGCGTTGCCTGGAGGTCAAGCCAGTGCTTCAATGTTCATGCCGAAGAACTCCTGTGTCTCCAGATGGTAATATGGTAATTAAGTCATTTCTGAACAGACGAACACTAGTAGCTAGAAACGCTTGCAGACACATATGGGTGTGTAGTACACATGATGTAGTGGCATTGTTGATTTGTTGAAAGAATTGTAACCTTGAGTTAAAGGGAAAATCCCCTCTAAAACTATATTTTGGTACTTGTTTCATTAGTCCACTGTTAATACAGTCCCAAAAGCTGACATGCAAAACATTTTGGGACTGTATCAACAAAATATAGTTTTGGGGGATGTTCCCTTTAATGTAGGCTGTGCGTCTAACGGTTAGTCTTCTAAAGAAGATTCTGGATCTTTAGTCTGTACTGCATCTGTACTCCCTGTTCACTCATGACTGCACGACCAGGCACGACTCCAACACCATCATTAAATTTGCTGATGACAGAACAGTGGTAGACCTGGTCACCGACAACAACGAGACAGCCTATAGGGAGGAGGTCAGAGACCTGGCCGTGTGGTGCCAGGACAACAATCTCTCCCTCAACGTGATCAAGACAAAAGAGATGAATGTGGACTACAGGAAAAAGAAAACCGAGCACGACCCCATTCTCATCGACGGGGCTGCAGTGGAGCAGGTTGAGAGCTTCAAGTTCCTTGGTGTCCACMTCACCAACAAACTAACATGGTTCAAGCACACCATGGCAGTTGTGAAGCGGGCACAACAAAACCTACTCCCCCTCAGGAGACTGAAAAGATTTGGCATGGGTCCTCAGATCCGCAATAGGTTCTACAGCTGCACCATCGAGAGCATCCTGACTGGTTGCATCACTGCCTGGTATGGCAACTGCTCGGCCTCTTACCGCAAGGCACTACAGAGGGTAGTGCGAATGGCCCAGTACATCACTGGGGTCAAGCTTCCTGCCATCCAGGACCTCTATTCCAGGCGGTATCAGAGGAAGGCCCTGAAAATTGTCAAAAACTCCAGCCACCATAGTCATAGACTGTTCTCTCTGCTACCACATGGCAATCAGTACCGGAGTGCCAAGTCTAGGTCCAAGAGGCTTCTAAACAGCTTCTACCCATAAGCCATAAGACTCCTGAACATCTAGTCAAATAGCTACCCAGACTATTCACATTGCCCCCCCCCTCCCCTCTCCACACCACTGCCACTGTTGTAATCTATGCATAGTCACTTTAATTAACTCTACCTACATGTACATACTACCTCAACTAACCGATGCCACTGCACATTGACTCTGTACCGGCACCCCCCTGTATATATTGTTATTTTTTACTGCCCCTCTTTAATTGCTTGTTACTTTTATCTCTTATTCTTATCCGTATTTTTTGAAACTGCACTGTCGGTTAGGGGCTCGTAAGTAAGCATTTCACTGTAAGCTCTACACCTGCTGTATTCGGCACATGTGACGAATAACATTTGATTTGATTTGAATTACCCTTTTTGGCTGTTGTTAGCATCTATCGGTAATTTTTATGAACCTGTATACTAGTAGGATGAGTTATACCAACACATAAATAACACCTTTTGGATTCCTATGGAGGAGAGATTAGAATATGTGGCGGCCTGTTCCAGCTCCCCGCACGTGCCGGGCTAAAGTGGGCATGCAGACAAGAGGAGCGGTGCAAGTGCTAAGCACCAGAGCTCCTCCACGGACCAGGCCTCCAGTAGGTCTCCCCAGCCTGGTGAGTCCGGTGCCTGCACCATGGGCCAGTCCGGAGCCTCCAGCGACGGTCCCCAGTCAGGAGCCTCCAGCGACGGTCCCCAGTCAGGAGCCTCCAGCGACGGTCTCCAGTCCGGAGCCTCCAGCGACGGTCCCCAGTCAGGAGCCTCCAGCGACGGTCCCCAGTCCGGAGCCTCCAGCGACGGTCTCCAGTCCGTAGCCTCCAGCGATGGCCCCGTCCGGAGCATCCAGCGACGTTTCCAGTCGGGAGCCTCCAGCGACGTTCTCCAGTCCGAAGCCCCCAGCGACGGTCTCCAGTCCGGAGCCCCCAGTCCGGGGTCCGCAACGAGGGTGCCCAGTCCGGGGCCCGCAACGAGGGTGCCCAGTCCGGGACCCGCAATGAGGGTGCCCAGTCCGGGGCCCGCAACGAGGGTGCCCAGTCCGGGGCCCGCAACGAGGGTGCTCAGTCCGGGGCCCTTAACGAGGGTCCCCAGTCCGGCGCCCGCTACGAGTGTCCCCAGTCCGGGGCCCGCTATGAGGGTCCCCAGTCCGGGGTCGGCGGCGAGGGTCCCCGCACCAGAGGCGCCACCAAAGTGGGGGGAGCCAGAGGCTGAGGGGGGGTCTACGTCCCGCACCAGAGCCGCCGCCGTAAAGGAAGCACACCCGGACCCTCCCCTTTAGAGTCAGGTTTTGCGGCCGGAGTCCGCACCTTTGGAGGGGGGTACTGTCACGCCCTGGCCATAGAGAGGTTTTTATCCTCTATTTTGGTTAAGCCAGGGTGTGACTAGGGTAGGCATTCTAGTTACTTTATTTCTATGTTTTCTATTTCTTTGTGTTTGGCCGGGTGTGGTTCTCAATCAGAGGCAGCTGTCTATCGTTGTCTCTGATTGAGAACCATACTTAGGTAGCCCTTTTTTCCACCTGTCTTTGTGGGAAGTTAACTTTGTTTGATGGCACATAGCCTTAAGCTTCACGGTTTGTTTTGGTATTGTTTATTTTTTTGTTGGCGACATCGACTATTAAAAGTATGTACGCTTACGACGCTGCACCTTGGTCCTCTTCTTTTCACGGCCGTGACAATATGACTAGTACTCCTGCTGAACATGGGTTACTCATTCAGTTTACAGCAGATACGTCCCTTTGTCAGGACCCTGTCTTTCAAAGATAACTCGTAAAAATCCAAATAACTTCACAGATCTTCATTGTAGAGGGGTTGAGCACTGTTGTATTCGGCGCATGTGACTAATAAGATTTGATTTGATCTAGCTGAATCGACGATCGATTCCAAGCTTTCCAGTGGCCATTGTGTTGGTSTTTGAGTGAAGGTAGTGAAGGATGGGCCTTTTTTGTGGGAAGGTTCTTTGAAGCTCTGGACCATTGTCAGCCTCCTATTGGACACACTCCTCAGAACTATGACTCATTGTCCCTCATCTCTCCACTTAAAGCTTGAAAAATGGAGCAGGCGATCTAAGTTCAGAGCTCTACAATCGGCAACAAATGTGCGCTGGAGGCTGTTGAGTAATTCCATTGTGTCACTCAGGGCCTGGAACGACAAACACTTGAGTATAAAATAGAGGAAATTAAACTACATGGCAACATGAATGATTTGAATGATTCAAGGCAACAGACGTTCGTTGCTCCATTTTTCAGGAGAGCTGCCTTTTAGTTCCCAGCTCCAGGAGTGGACACAGTCACCATCACGCTATAAAAAGATGGTTAAATGATAGAGGAGCATGATTACGGTATTGTCAGTTAGAGGGATGTAGATGGAGGGATGGCTAGACAGAGGCAGAGATGGATAGTGAGGAAGATGGATCGTAAGCACAAAGATTGTTGAGAGGGATAGACGGGTGGACAAAGTGAGAGATAGATGGAGAGAGAGCTAAAGAGAGGAGCGCACAGGGAGGAGGGGGCTACTGCAGCTGAAGCAACTACGTGCCAGGCTCTATCTGTCACTCGCTCAGCTATTCTCTCACGATAAGGATGTGCCCTAAAATATAAATACTCTCTGATTTCACTCTCTTCCAAAATGAAGAGAGTGGCGTTAGTCATCATGGAATTTACTTTGGCCAAATGATATCAATAGGCTGGCCCTAAAATAGGCTGGCCCTAAAAGAACACCTGTTCATCGAGAACCTCATTTTCAATATTGTCACGTCTTTCCATTGTAAAACAATGATAACGGGAGGATCAATCTGTCAGTCTGAAAGCAAATGTGGGTGGAAGGTGTAGAAGCGAGGGATTGTCAGGCTAACAAGTGAGGGTAAGTTGGTGGATAATGGGAAAGTCATGTGTGAGAGATGAGTATCAATTATAGGCACTTAGGGCGCTAATGATCAGAAAAAGGATCCTAATGAGGATATGTGAAGGTGGCTTCGCATTTCCCAGAGTCAAGATTCCAACAGAGTGCTGAGAGCTATGAATACACAAATGTCCTCACGACCTGCTGCCAAGGTCGTCAGATGGAACAATGCAATTAACACTATTCCAAGGTTGGAACACGTCTCTCATCTTTTACAGCATGAGATGGAACTACTGTGCTGCTGCTGTCTTGCAATGACAAGATTTGCTGCTGACTGTGTTGGTCCATTTTGCAGTGCAGTATGGGGCCTGGTAGTCTACATAAACATTTCCTAGCAGAGAGCAATAAGTAGCTAGCTGACTGTAAATAAATGAATGGTTTCACCCAACAGTYAGCCAAGATGGTGAGCTAGCTCACTAAAGGTGTGTATAGTTAGCTAGCAACCACACCTACAGTCGATTGCTAGCTAAAGTAATGCAGTKGTATCAAAAACATGCCAAAGAATTATGAGGTTTCTCCAGTATTTAGATTTTACACATTGTGAAATAATCCCTTTTTAAAAAGTGTTTTCGAATAGGGACTCAAGCATCCTCTATCTATAATATTAAAATGCAATTTTCCATTTTCACTAGTTGTTAGGGTCATCTTAATTTGGTGAAACGGTATAATTGGCGGTAGTTTCTTCAAACCTGTTTACATAATGACTAAAATCAATTAAATTAACCAACACTTGCACTTGACTCCCCCCCCCCTTCTAGCTCTGCCTTTTCTGATAGTTTTATTGAGGAAAGTGTACTTACTCTGCCTATGATTGTGGTTGTCCCACCTGCTCTTAAGGTGAATGCATTAACTGTAAGTGCTTTGGATAAGAGTGTTTGCTAAATGACTAAAATGTTATTAAATAAATGGACATTGGACAAAGTCTATGGGAAATGTTGAATTGGCCCTATCCAAGATTTCTATCCTTTGTCCTATGATGATTGGTTCTTGTGCTTTTGGTGCTTTATGAAGAGAACATGTCTGGGCAGGAAAGAGAGCATGATATGACTGACATTGCAGTACCTTTCCCTCACTCCTGGATTTTTTGATTATGTGGTGGCAGCCTGCTCCGAGATGACCTCATTACCCATCTGGCGCACAGGTCAGCTCCACATTACGTCAAAGAAGACGTACTTCCTGACAATCTCTCTCACCACAAGGCCAGAGGAACATGGGAAACGCTAGTAGGAGGAGCAGTAGGGCCCTCTAGATTCAACAATGACACAGCACTGGTTTTATGGATGGATTAATTCACATACTGTAGACATACAGTTGAAGTCGAAGTTTACATACACCTCAGCCAAAATACATTTAAACACATTGTTTCACAATTCCTGACATTTAATCCAAGTAACAATTCCCTGTGTTAGGTCAGTTAGGACCCACTTTATTTTAAGAATGTGAAATGTCAGAATAATAGTAGAAGAATGATTTTTTCAGCCTTTATTTTTTTCATCACATTCCCAGTGGGTCAGAAGTTTACATACACTCAATTAGTATTGGTAGCATTGCCTTTAATTTGTTTTACTTGGGTCAAACATTTTGGGTAGCCTTCCACAAGCTTCCCACAATAAGTTGGGTGAATTTTGGCCCATTCCTCCTGACAAGAGCTGGTGTACCTGAGTCAGGTTTGTAGGCTCCTTGCTCGCACACGCTTTTTTAGTTCTGCCCACACATTTTCCATAGGATTGAGGTCAGGGCTTGATTTTGTTGTCCTTAAGCCCATTTTGCCACAACTTTGGATGTATACTTGGGGTCATTGTCCATTTGGAAGACCCATTTGCGACCAAGCTTTAACTTCCCGACTGATGTCTTGAGATGTTGCTTCAATATATCCACATTATTTTCATCCACATTATTTTCCATCCTCATGATGCCATCTATTTTGTGAAGTGCACCAGTCCCATGGTGTTATACTTGCGTACTATTGTTTGTACAGATGAACGTGGTACCTTCAAGTGTTTGGAATTGCTCCCAAGGATGAACCAGACTTGGGAGTCTACAATTTTTTTTTCTGAGGTCTTGGCTGATTTCTTTTGATTTTCCCATGATGTCAAGCAAAGAGGCACTGAGTTTGAAGGTAGGCCTTGAAATACATCCACAGGTACACCACCACGCCTATCAGAAGCTTCTAAAGCCATGACATCATTTTCTGAAATTTTCCAAGCTGTTTAAAGGCACAGTCAACTTAGTGTATGTAAACTTCTGACCCATTGGAATTGTGATACAGTGAATTATAAGTGAAATAATCGGTCTGTAAACAATTGTTGGAAAATTACTTGCCAAAACTATAGTTTGTTAACAAGACATTTGTGGWGTGGTTGAAAAACGAGGTTAAATGACTCCAACCTAAGTGTATGTAWACTTCAACTGTATATTTCCCCATTTTCCGCAGATGGCTGTAGCCATTGTTATTATGTTTTTGAAAATGTTATTTATTTGTACATCAGAGCATCTGGAGCATCTGACCTCCTGAATTGCAAATGCAATTTCCCTTCTACTGCCCACTCCACTCTGCTTGATGGTGTTTAATTTAGTATAAGTCTACCACAACATTTTATGATTACTAAAGGGTGTAAGAGTGTAACAATGTGCAACAACTTTTAATTTCAAGGTTATACAAAGTGTTATGTAATACATCAAGTTTTCTTGACATTTAAGGACATAAAAGGAGGAAAATACATGCAATGATTGTTTATTTATGAATGCATCTCACCAGCATCACTAGGATTGTTTACAAATATAGTATTACAACACTGCTATTGTATGATATTATATGCATCTTCTTGTTATTTATAATCAAATTAATGATTACTTCTTGAGTCTGTTATTTCTTCTGAGGGGACTAGTCCAGAACTKATAGGCTGGCCCTAATCTGTTCTTCTTTCCTTCCTATTCCTGCTATCTCATCCCATGGGGATACTTTATGTACTGTAGCACTTTGAAGAATTGCTAGGCTCTCAAGCATCCGGAGGTATTCCTGTTTGTGCAACAGTGTTTTGGGTCAGACAAAGTGAGATGTGGGCCATAGTGTAATATGTGGGATCCTCAGCAGTGACATACTGCCTTGTTTTTGGACAGACCTGAGACAGGGTTTGTGACAGGGTGCCTCGCCTCACCTAGGGGTTAATTGCATCTGTAGCTGGGAAAATGCTCTCCTCTATTACTTTCTCATTTGATATGGCTGCATTCTACAGGCCTGTAYCACAGAAGGAGGATGTGGGCTCAGCTTTGAGAGTGRGCTAGGCGGTGTTCATTTAGGGAACAACGGAMAACTTTTTGCAATGGAAAACAGAAATGAGCGTTTCTTATTGGACAAGACTAAGTAGGACTTCCCTTTTTGCATGGCAATCTATTAGAGGGACTGACGGTGAGGGTTGTTTTGAAATCTATACAGCACACTGGAATTACTTAATGCACGCTGTTTAAGAGGCTGATACCTCTGCTAACAAATGCTTCAGTGGCCTGAGATGATAAGATATTGAAATGAACACAGATTTCTTTACACTATGCTTTCATGAGATTGTTATCATACAGCTTTTGTTTTACACTGAACACAAATATAAATGCAACATGCAAAGTGTTGGTCCCGTGTTTCATGAGCTGAAAGAAAAGATCCCACAAATGTTCCATATGCACAACAAGTTTATTTCTCAAAAAATTCTGTGCACAAATTGGTTTACATCCCTGTTAGTGAGCATGTCCCCTTTGCAAAGATAATCCATCCACCTGACAGGTGTGACATATCAAGATATATTTTGTTACACAACACAATGYGACAGATGTCTCAAGTTTTGAGGGAGCGTGGAGCGATTTTCTTCTTCTTCTGACGAGAAGTAAGAAGGATCGGACCAAAATGCAGCGTGGTACGTGTCCATGTTAAATTTATTAAACTGAACACTAAAAATAACAAAGGAGAAAACACGAAAAAATGAAACATTCCTATCAGGTGACAAAACACAAAACAGGAAACAACTACCCACAAACACAGGTGGGAACAGGCTACCTAAGTATGGTTCTCAATCAGAGACAACGATTGACAGCTGCCTCTGATTGGGAACCATACCAGGCCAAACACAGAAATACAAAACATAGAAACAAAACATAGAATGCCCACCCCAACTCACGCCCTGACCAAACCAAAAAGGAGACATAAAAAAGGAACTAAGGTCAGAACGTGACAGAGCGTCAAYGCTGACTGYAGGAATGTCCACCAGCGATGTTGCCAGAGTATTGAATGTTAATTTCTCTRCCATAAGCCGCCTCCAACCGGTTGTTTTAGAGAACTTGGCAGTACATCCAACCTGGCTCATAACYACAGACCATGTATAACCACGCCAGCCCAGGACCTCCACATCTGRCGTCTTCACCTGCGGGATCGTCTGAGACCAGCCACCCGGACAGCTGATGAAACTGTGGGTTTGCACAACCAAAGAATTTCTGCACCAACTGTCAGAAACCGTCTCAGGGAAGCTCATCTGCAAGGTTTTCGTCCCCACCAAGGTCTTGACCTGACTGCAGTTCGACGTTATAATTGACTTCAGTGGGAAAATGCTCACCTTCTATGGCCACTGGCACACTGAATCCCGGTTACAGAGGAATCCCGGTTACAACTGTACCGGGCAGATGGCAAACAGCGTGTATGGCATTGTATGGGCGAGTGGTATGCTGATGCCAATGTTGTGAACAGAGTGCCCCATGGTGGCGGGKRGTTATTGTATGGGCARGCATACGCTACAGACAACGAACACAATTGCATTTTATCAATGGCAATTTGAATGCACAGATATACCGTGACGAGATCCTGAGGCCCATTGTCGTGCCATTCATCCACAGCCATCACATCATGTTTCAGCATGTTCTGCATACTCACCAGACATGTCATAAATTGAGCATGTTTGGGRTGCTCTGGATCGACGTGTACGACAGCGCGTTTCAGTTCCCGCCAATATCAAGAAAATATCAGTAAAATGTTACCAATAATTGTATGTGTGGGGTACAGAGATAGTAGTCATGCAAAAATTAAACACTATTATTGCACGCAGAATGAGTCCATGCCACTTATTATGTGACTTGTTAAGCACATTTTTACACCTGAACTTATTTAGGCTTGCCATAACAAAGGGGTTGAATACTTATTGGCTCAAGACATTTCAGCTTTTCATTTGTAATTMATTTCTAAAAACATTTACAAACATAATTCCACTTTGACATGATGTTGTATTGTGTGTAGGCYGGTGACACAAMATCTCAATTGAATCMATTTTATATTCAGCCTGTAACACAACAAAATGTGGAAAAAGTCAAAGGGTGTGAGTACTGTATATACGGGCAGTGTATACTGTATGTGTGTTACAATGGACGTATGGGTGGCTTAGTTCTGTATTTCCACAGTGAAATGTATGAGTAGTACGTTCAATAATCCAGTGAGTTTGTGAGCTAACTGTTTAAATTAAGCCATATTTGAACCTCCTCCAATGGCTGACACAGTGCAGTCAGTGCAGTATTTCTAGAGTTCCATGGGGTTTTGGAGTCACTAACACAGGGGTTGCAGCATGCAGCACCACACTCCACTTCCCTCCTCATGCCTCACCCCAGCCCTCACCCCTGCTAAACTCCAGGGGGATTGCTCCTGCCCCCACCCCCACGCTCCCACACCTGGCCTGCCTGCKCCTCCCCCCACCTCCTCTCCTCTGCGCCTCCTTCTCTTCTTCCTTCTCCCACTGGCAGCAGGCTAGGCGGTAATTAATTTCCCACATTTAACCGGGAGGCAAAACGGCTAGAGTCTTGGGACACGGCAGCGCATGCCACCAGCCTGCATCCCGGATTCCGGGGATTAGGATAATTAGCCCCCGGAAGAGAGTACCAGACAGATGGAGAGAGGAGATGGTGGCATCTCGTGGCCGTGCATGGTGGAGGACTGCTGATCCCTCCTGTTTTTCCCCTCTCCGCCGGTTCTCTGAAAAAAGTAAAAGACTGTAAACAATAGCTTTCCCACCCAAGAAATGAGGAAGAGCCCAAACACCAACAGATCTCAGAGCTGTTCWGAACACATTTCTGCCTAAGGGTATACGTTTTCTGATGTGCTCTGTTTTGTTGTTCTAGGTGTTTAGGTTGAGATTGTGGATACGTTCTCCAAAAGTTTGGATTTGAAATCAAGCAATGACATTGAGGTTAARGTGCAGATTGACAGCTTTMATTTGAGGGTATTTTCATTCATATCGGGTGAACCGTTTAGAAATTACAGCACTTTTTGTACATAGTCCCCCATTTTAGGGGAGCAAAAGTATTGAGACAAATTCACTAACAGTATATGTATATTAATGTAGTAAAAAGAAAAAAAAATGGTGCCATATTCATAACACACAATGACCTACATCAAGCTTGTGACACTACACATTTGTTGGCTGTATTGGCTGTTTGTTTTGGTTGTGTTTCGGATTATCGTGAATAATGATGAGTGAGAAAGTTACAGATGCACAAATATCATACCCCCAAGACATGCTATCCTCTCACCATTGCAATAACAAGGGAGGTTTAGCATTTTAAGGGGTGGTATGATATTTGAGCGTCTAACTTTTTCATTCATCATTATCTGTAATCATGGTAGCATCCACATTCATGTAAAAGTGTTTAAAAACATTTTCTATTCTTATTTACCATAAAAGTGACTCCAAAATGACACAATACATTATTTCCCATGAATTTATATTGGGAACAAAATAATCTGAAACACAACCAAAACAAACAGCAAATGCAGCCAACAATTGTGTAGAGTCACAAGTTTGATGCAGTCCTTGCGTGCTATGAATATGGGACCAAATATTTAACTTTTTAGTACTTKAATAGAAATATGTAAATTCATTTGTCCCAATACTTTTGCTCCCCTAAAATGTGGGACGATGTACARAAAGTGCTATCATTTCTTAACTGTTCACCCGATAAGGATGAGATTACCCTCAAATTAAAGATGACAGTCTGCACTTTAACCTCAGTCATTATTTGATTTAAAATCCAAACTTCTGAAGTATAGATCTAAAAGAAAAAACAACATATTTTTACTGTCCCAATAATTACAGAGGGCACTGTATATACATATGGTGGATATGTTACTTGTTGAAATACATTTGTGTGTGTGTGTGTGTGTGTGTGTGTGTGTGTGTGTGTGTGTGTGTGTGTGTGTGTGTGTGTGTGTGTGTGTGTGTGTGTGTGTGTGTGTGTGTGTTTGTTTGTTTGTGTGCTTCCTTACACGCATGTGTGTGGTAGTGTGCTATAATTTGCAGAACACAGTGTGCCTTGCCTGTAGTGCTGAGTGCTTTTTTTGTTATTAATTAAGCTTAGCCAGTTCAGAAGGGAAACCTGAATGTGGTGGCATCAGCTGATTACATCAGCGGATATTGCACCAATTGGATTCACTCTACTTACATGCGGTCTATTTAAGTTGACCAGTTCTACGTATGCTTCCTCGATGCCGGATGTCACTCGCACGCATGTGCTGGTGTCTCTTGCTGMCATTGCGTTGCTGCTTTAACTWGCTGTTACTCGCTATGTTYGCTGTTTTCTGATGTCCCACCACCACCTCAGCCTCCACCTGTCTGGGTTCTGTGTTTGTTCTTTCAGGGGATCTAGTATAGCATATCGTGCTCACTGCCAGTAGTTATTTCATCATCTTTATATGATGCTTGGCTCTGGCAGTGARCTACSCTGAAGGAGCAGAGCCCAACGCCAAGACTATGCATTGTAATCTTTTTTAATAAATGGTTAAACGTACACGTGGTATTTCCTTTCTGAAAACAACTAATTGACCAACATCGGTTCAATTACTTGAATTCCATTTAGTTTCGTTTTCTTCCAAGCCCAATGCACAGTTTCTCTAGAGAGAAATTAAATCATTCAAGAGAAATCAAGTCAAGATCTATGTGGGCTACTGGGCTTAAGGAAATTGTGGTTTCATTCAGCAAATATTCAACCTAGTTCAGCGGAGAAACATGGTAATTAACTACAATGACCATAATCCATTGCCCCGTTTTTTTGGGGGGCTCAGAGACGGATCAGAGCGGAAGAGGCGAAGAGAGAGGTTTCGCTCTTTCCAAAATMTGTCCAAAATAAGCTCAATACGTTTCTATGGGATTTWTTTTTTCATTCTTTAAAAACTAAGTAGTAGACACAACTGAAATATTGTTTTATCTCAGAGTAATTTCCTATTTTTCTATTGATGTCTACCCAATGTGGACCTGATAGATACAATKGAATATTTCCAATGTTTTGGCAATAGAATGTTCACTATTTTTGGCTTTGGAATTTCCATTAAAAAGCTTTAAAAACGTTGTAAWTTCATTATTTCATAATGCATTTAAAGATGCACTATGCAGAAATCGCTCCGCCACTTCCTGTTTGCAAAAATGTGAATTGTTCTCAAAATTTCAGTTTGTGACAAAACAAGCAAGTATAGTGTGGAGATTAAACCGCTGTGAAATATATTTTCCATAACCAAAAATATTGTMTTTTCAACTGTTTGAAACTGGTGTACAAAATCGATTTATATGCAAGAAGCATAGAAATAGCATACACGACTACTTCTTCGATTTTCTTTCTATRAGAATGACAGATCTATAACTCAAATTTCTATGTGAATTTTGTTGGGTCGCCCAAAAGTTACATATTGCAGCTTTAATGTTTTAACAAATTATCAAAAGTGAAATTGAAAACCGTGACATTTTAATAATAGTTTAACCGAAACCGAACCGACCTCAAAAAGCACTAATTGCCCAGCACTACTTGCCTGCTTGTGCGAATAAGACTGCAAGTGCTTATCGTTTGTGCGATGGTCATGCAGACAGGGCAGTCAGAAAGCGGCTCCACACTCCAGTCCGCTGACCAGCCGCCCGGCCCCGGCCTCCAGACTCCCTCAGTCGGTTAATGCAAAAGMGAGTGGACTTGTTGCAAGGCGCCGATGCAGAAAAAAGATTAACTCAGCTGGGCTGCACAAAGCTAGGCCCCAACATCAGCTGCACCTTGGGTGGTGGGATGTGGAATGAASGGAGTGAAAGAGAGCGAGGATGGGCAGGGGGTGGGGGTGAGGCTGTATAGATATTCTAGCTCTTGGGGCGATTCCTTTGACCCTTCACCTCCCATAGCCCCCTAGTATGGTCACATCGCCAAATACATTAATGTTACAAGCCCCCAAACGTGTATATCTTCAAGAGTTCTAGTGGAGACTGACAGCTTTGGCCGTCTTTTCCACCCTGGGTGTTTTTTCTCTCCCTTTTTATTTTATTCTCACTCTCTCTCTCTCACACACACACACTCCCCCCTCTGTATCTTTTTGTATATCTCTGTATCTCTCTCTCTCTCTCTCTCTCTCTGTACCTCTCTCCCTCTCTCCCTCCCCCCCTCTTTCTGTATCTCTCGGTATCTCTCTCCCTCCCTATCTGTTTCTCTCTCTCTCCCTCTCTCACCCCCACCTCTCTTTATCTCTCTTTCACATGAGCAGAACAAGAAAAATAAGTGACAGTTAGCTCCAGAGACTCTAACGCAGTGGTGCGCAATGTCTGAGGCTGGCATCTGACAAACCGCAATAGGGGGTATGTGATTGTGAATCAGCTTGACTGGGGGAGACGAGAGGGAGAACGTAGGAGGGGAGCGGGGATATAGAGAAGCCTTTTGACAGGTAGACAGCAGGTGCAGGGATGTGCAGGTTGTGCATGTTCCTCCTGCACAAAATGTTTTGTATCAGTCCTCACCGCAGTCTTCAGAGTTATATTAGTGTCTTATAATTTGTACAGTTATGTATGTAGACTAACTGAATTTTAATGATGTGCCAAACTCCAGTGCTGCATGTCAATTCTCTGTCTATTAGATCCTAGGCCATTTTGGGTTCTCAGTATCATGGTTTGGTCTTTTAGAGATTAGGGTCTGCTAACATGCTCTCATGTTTCATATTGATGTTTTGATCTTATCCTTTGACATAAAAAAAATTCAAAATCTACAACAAAGTTGGCTCTTTTACAATGGGGGTCAATGGGAAAGAATGTAGGTTTCCCCCAATTTGTGGGCGTGGTCGAGGGGAATATCAACTCGGAGTATACCACCTGGTGATGTCACCAGGTGAGCCAAAACTCCTCCCATGCAAAACATGCTGATTACAAGGTCCTGTGAAGATTGTATTTTCAACCAGCAACTATCAGGAAATAACATTGATCAGTTTTCTTCACACTTTGACAGTGTTAGTTTCATCAGCTGTTGTACAATATGACATACACACAAAAACAGAATTTTGACTGAACTGGGCCTTTAAGTAATCAGTTCTTTGAATTTGGTCAATAAGGTTACTTCTGAAGGAAATTGCTTCACAAACATATTGYAATGTCACCRTAGTAGCTTATTTTTGAACTGTTTTAGATAGAAGCTCACTTGGAATAGTGTAAGTGACTACCTGAATGAATAAGCTACTCTGTCTATTTGATAAACTCATTTGTTGGGGTCCATAACCTCATTGATCCTACTCATCAATMATTTTTAATAGATACGCTGACCTTCAGCCTTTCTCAGTCAATTTACAATAAAAGATGTGTTTTATTGGATAGTAAAATACAATGGCTCAGTGAAATTAGCATGGTTAGCTTGTATTTGCCAAGGTTACCTCTGAACAGAGTTCTCCAATTGATACAACACATAATCAACACGGCTAATTAAAGATGTMGGCCTATTTGTTAGGTGGTGACAAAATGCTGACTTGAGCATATCCCTCTCAAAGGCAAAGAAAGTTGGCTGTAAATACCTGGTATCATAAGTTCACACCAGGTGTTCGGTGGGGTACATTTGGGTCACGGGAAGGAGGGCTTTAATCTTGCTGAACAAGCTTAATCGCTTGTAACCCGTGTGAAATGGTAGAGTTGTGACGTGATGAAATCTAACAATACTTGCGAGGTACAATTAAGATAATTAATCAAGACATATAGATCTGAATTTAGTRGCACCTCATTGCATATCATGTTTAAGGGGAAGACATTACAACAATCGTATTACTTCTACTCTAYCACAATCTCTTTTTGCCAGGAAGCAAAGTAAAGCAAAGTAGGAGCATTTTTTTTTACATGCCATAATCTAAAATGAGCTATATCTATCTGTTAGGAAACAATCCTACACTCCAACGCTTTACCTTAGTAGCAGTAACTTGGATCAGCAGTAAAAGTGGATAAAACCTGTAAAATGTAATATTGTACGGTATGAGCTTGCTGCAAATATAAATAACATGTCCAAATTACTTGGTAAGTAATCACTTCATCTTCCTTATCACAATGAATAAGGTTTAATTTGCATGGGAAACATTACAAGATGAATAATTGAGCAGCTCATCTCCCATGCCAAATTAGTCTTGGGGATTGATTAGTATGGTCTTAACCTGTGATCCCAGGAAAAATACCACACGATCTATTGGTGACATCACGCAGACAACTTCCACCCAATGATTACTACATATCAGTCAACTTAATTTCAGTTGACTGAAATTACCGTCCCAGTCGAATACGGGTTAGGTAAATAATAAATAAGCAATGTCGCTTCATGCAGTGGACCGAGTTATGATTGCTTAGTCACCGAGCTTGTTAATTAAGTCTGTTAACAGGCAATGACACCGCCTGAAACAGCACGCGTCACACGTAATGAGTCGTGAACTATGAGTCCCCGTGATTCCACCAGACACCTAATAGGATTTAGTGCAGTGTCCTTTGGATAACGACATGTCTTGACTGACAAGCAAGGTCTGACTCTCCACTCACTGGAATGTGGCACACGTGATATTGTGACCCATGCTGTCTTTCTCAACAATATGTGCTGTTGAACTTGCAAAATGCTCAATGTCTGTGTATGTACCATTGGCCCCCCAATGGTGGAACAAACTCCCTCACGACGCCAGGACAGCGGAGTCAATCACCACCTTCCGGAGACACCTGAAACCCCACCTCTTTAAGGAATACCTAGGATAGGATAAAGTAATCCTTCTCCCCCCCCCCTTAAAAGATTTAGATGCACTATTGTAAAGTGGCTGTTCCACTGGATGTCATAAGGTGAATGCACCAATTTGTAAGTCGCTCTGGATAAGAGCGTCTGCTAAATGACTTAAATGTAAATGTAATGTAAATGTACGGACTTGGACAGACTTTCCAAAGGATCTTTGATTGTCCTAATGGATGTGTTATAGTCGTACCATTGTAGATCCTGTTACTGTGGAGTAGACATAAGGGATAGTTTCATGCAAATACATTTTTGAGTCCTATTCTCTTGATTGCCATGACATGCCCTTGCCACAATAGACTTACTTAAGCGTTTCAAGGACTATCAACGTGTAATTTGAGAAACTAGCTAAACCAGTGCAGTTTAAAGTCCTTAAGGAGTCCTGGTACGTACTCTCTCCTCGCCCTCGCTCGCTGTCTCTCTTTCTCGACATGCTCTCGCCCTTTGTCTCTTGATCCCTCAAGCAACCTTGAGGTTGGCCACGCGTATTTGAAAGACGCCCCCCTGGCAGACGGCGTTCATTTAACTGGGTTAGACCGGCAGGGAAAACAATGACGCCTTTTTCTCCCAGAGGCGTCGGTCAGGCTGGGCTCACACCAAACAGAGGGCATCCCCGGGAGGTCTATGTGTGGACAGCTGAGATAATGAAGGGAGGAAAAACCCTGCACACTCCTAGTAATAGTCTTTAGAATGTTAGTTGGTATGTTGACCTGAGATATTCCATTATCGGAAACAAAAAGAAAGAAAGTCTGCACTGGTCTCCAGAGATATCCTTATCAAATATTTAGGCTTAATACTGGCTACAACAATACAGTAGTAGCCAGTGATCAAAATGCATTTTGCATGTTTTGGGCACTCTGTATGCTCCATAGCTAAATCATGTAAATTAAACATGGTTTGCTTGATGTATGACAACTTCTGCAAAGCCTTTGTGAGAGTGGGAGAAAGTGATTACATTTTATGGGGTCTATTTGACATACACTCACAATAGGGGGGTAGTGGGCAGAGAGTTGCAGACTGTGCAGTTATTGTTCAACACTTTAATAGTAAAAAAGACCCACAAGCAACGCAGGTTCCTGTTGTAATGAACTTGTCAGCCAGCGCTGAAGCTTTGGAGTTTTGGGCCTCGTCGTTTCTGCTGTTATTATTCAATTCAGCACTTAGATTGCTCTCTTCTCCCCTTYTGATTTCTCAAATGCCACACTCTGCCTCTTGTTTTGCTACCAGGAACACATTTCCCACTTTCCCCGTGGAGCTGGGCTATATTGAATTGCCTCTCATTCAAAAGAAATAATCTGCTCTTATAATGCCATGTATTCGCACAAATGCTAAACAGCCAAAAGTCACATAAGCGGAGGGGATTTTCTTCTCTTTTTCAGCTTTCTATCAATAGTATTAGCGAAAGCCGATAAATACATTAGAGACTTGACTTCACAAGCAGGTGATGTTCAGTGTGCTGTTTAGATTTGAGCTCAGTCTCAGTTTTTATGGCCCTCAGATGTCGGATGAAAAGTAGCATAGCCAGGCTGACTGTATAGATAAGCCTAACATGCAGTGTTCAGAACATATATGCTAGAGCATTTGTAGCATGGGGCGGGTTTGATGACAGTATTTKTATTTTGTATTTGTATTTCTTATGGATCCCCCCAGCTACTCTTCCTGGGGTCCAGCAACATTAAGGCAATTTCTACCATTTTTAAAACATTACAATACATTCACAGATTTCACAACACACTGTGTGCCCTCAGGCCCCTACTCCACCACTACCACATATCTACAGTACTAAATCTATGTGTATGTGTGTATGTATAGTGCATATATTAATGTGTGTGTGTGCGTGCGTGCGTGCGTGCGTGCGTGCGTGCGTGTGTGTGTGTATGTGTCTGTGCCTATGTTTGTGTTGCTTCACAGTCCCCGCTGTTCCATATGGTGTTTTATCTGTTTTTTAAATCACATTTTACTGCTTGCAWCRGTTACTTGATGTGGAATAGAGTGCCATGTAGTCATGGCTCTACGTAGTACTGTGTGCCTCCTATAGTCTGTTCTGGACTTGGGGACTGTGAAGAGACCTCTTGTGGCATGTCTTGTGGGGTATGCATGGGTGTCTGAGCTGTGTGCCAGTAGTTTAGACAGACAGCTCGGTGCATTCAACATGTCAATACCTCTCATAAATACAAGTAGTGATGAAGTCAATCTCTCCTCCACTTTGAGCCAGGAGAGATTGACATGCAATATTAGCTCTCTGTGTACATCCAAGGGCCAGCCGTGTTGCCCTGTTCTGAGCCAATTGCAATTTTCCTAAGTCATTTTTTGTTGCACCTGACCACCAGACTGAACAGTAGTCAAGGTGCGACAAAACTAGGGCCTGTAGGACCTGCCTTGTTGATAGTGTTGTTATGAAGGCAGAGCATATGTACATACACAGTATATATTTTGAACTAGATATGATTTTTTGTTGTCGACAAATCATACAAACGGTACATGCAGTTTCACACCCGTGTGAAAGAACTTTAGACAGATGTGTTTGATAGCACTGCTGAAGTAATGGTATGCCAACCCCCCCTTTATTGCTCAAGGAATACAAAAACAGATGGATAAAATAAACACAGCTATGGGCAGCAGCACTACATTATTACTACTGTATTTCATCAATCATAACTCCAAAGGTACATAAAAGGTACTGTGCCAGCCCATTATTACTATCACAGAATGGTTGTTAAATAATGGAGGTGGCGGAAATTCAAGTTATTCATAAAAGCTAGGCAATGAATTATGAATGGGTAACGTTTTCACAAAGATAATTTCATATCAATGCGCCTCCTCTTATACATATGTCTGTCTTGACAGGGTAGGCTAGTGCCTGCTGTAATGGAATTATTATATCAGACAGCTAAATCATTGTACTACAGTCTCCCTCCCCTCTCTCTCTCCCTCTCCCTCTTTTTCTCTTTTCCTCTCTCCCCACTGTAGCACAGCAACACCTACAGCTCATGAAACATATCACCCAAGACCGGGATATGAAAGAGATCCACACAGTGCAACTCATCTCATTCTCCCCGTGTTGTTATTTTGCTGTGTAACGATTGTGACCGTCCCTCAGAGAGAAGGGGTGGAGGAATTKACATACTTTTTTTTTTTTAAACAAGCAGCTGTTCCAGATAGTCAGAGAGATAAAATCGTATGGCGTGAAGTCATTGAAGACGAGAGAGCAGTTCATGTTTACACCTTTAGGCTACCCACATACACCTGTGAAGCCGTACATCATTCTAATCAACTCTCCCCTCWAAATCTTCTGTTATCTTCTTTTATCAAATAGCAATATATTTTCGGTTTCTGTGTCAGGCGACGAAGGCCAACGGTTRGGAGATTCATGGCATTTATAAGTGGGAGAGGATTCAAGGAGCATGTACAGCTGGGTGCTGCATTGCAGTTCAATTCAGTGAGAAGAAACTGAATCGAAGAGCAATTCATATAGAGGACCCGAAAGTTATACATTTAAGTATGGTGTACTCAACTCACCACTCCTTGAGTCAATTGATGCTGAGGGTGTCTGAAAATGTACAATGTGCAGAGGACATTATTGGAAACTCAGCAATGAAATGAACGTGAGATGTTTGCTGGCTCACTCTGTTTATGTATTGCTCATGATTGCGTTGTTGACAGTAGTATTAAAGTGGTATTAAATGTCTGGGACTTGGAACATGGGGATCGGTACGTAAACAGCACCATTGCACATGTTTATATGCTTCCTCATCACCAGCAGCAATTCCAATCAAGGACAGATTGCTGTATGGGTGGCAGTTAGCCTCGAGGTTAGAGCGTTGGGTCAGTAACCAGAAGGTTGCTGGTTCAAATCCCAGACCTGACAAGGTGGAAAAATAAMCTGAGGATGTGAGCAAGGTACTTAACCCCAATTGCTCCAGGAGTGCTGGACAATGGGGAGCYTGGCTGTGACCCCACTCCATGTGGGTTTCTTAAGGGGAGTTGGGATAAGCAAGAAACACACTAACAGGACAAATATAAGCACCCCCAAAATGCTTTTTGTTGGACAAACGCTTGGGGCTTGAGTTGCGGTTTCAAATGACAATGATAAGGGCCTTCATGTTTTTTAATATACAGTAGTTGTAATAAGGGAATGTAGGATTGGGTTTAGGTTTTCGGAAGGACAATGAAGTTAGGGCTAATGTACGGTGTCCATATTAGGACAGTCACATGTTCATGGAAACTGTGTCCTAATAATGCCTAACCAATGTTTCCTCAAATAAAATGAGGCACAGCAAATTTCAGGTCTGCTGAGCGCAAACTTCAATATTGTAAAAATTCTGTGCAACTTCCGGCTCGCGTTTACTGTGAACCTTGAGGCTGTACCCGCTTTAAGTTACAGTTTTAACAGTGGACAAGTAGGCTGCTGTGGCTATTTGATCATAATGTAGACCTACCAAAGTGACCTACCATCAAAAACTATGGAGAAAAATGCATTTATGGAAATAGCTGTTCTGTCAGTAGCAGCAAATGTGTGCTGTTCAATGCAGGCCTACATTCCATGAGACTGAAAAAAATAATACATGCAGGGCTTGACATTAACCTGTTTATCCACTTGTCCTTGTTGTGTTGTTTGATAAAAGAAACCACTTTACAAAAGAAAATTCATTATTATTCCCATACCATTATTAGAGAGAAACAGACAAATTATGCTATCCTCTGCCTATTGGCTACTTAACTTATTGAAGTTYGTCTCAAAATACAACACTGCCCCTTTAAGATATAAAACAAGCTCTTTACYTGACTCGATTTCAAAAGATGGCTAGAAATGCACACATGTTGTGTTCTTGTAGGAAGCAACCACTCCCCCATTGTTGACTAGAAATKATCTATAACTGGGCTAATAACTCACTAACTAGCAAAGAATATGAACAAATGTGCACAGCTACATGCAGCTCTCACTTTGTTATAAAATCAAACGCATCAACTAGCAACCACTCATGCTATAAACACAGTCCAGTTCAAATTGAATGGCACAGATCCATATATGGCAATGGCTATTTGCATATAGGCCTACTGCAGCTCTGATTGGTTATGGCGCACTGKTCTGTATAAAGTACGGTCCTGAGTCGTGCCTGTCAGTGCAATTGAATCCTACTCCAATGCCCTATGCCTACAAGAAAATCTAGGTCATTTTGCATACTAAGTCTTGCATAGTTTGTTTTGTTTCAGTATGTCATGTTGAAATTGGCTAATATTGAGTTGATTGGAGTACAATTCCCACAGTTGAGCGAATAATTGATAGTGTTAATTAAAGGGGAAAACTCTACAATCTCGTGCTTCTCTGCRCGGACTGATATTTCTTCTGTGCGCCAGTCCGAGGGGAGCTGCGCACCCACACACACGCGCAGCTTAGAGGGAACATTGGTCCTAACCCTAGCACTAGTATGGTGTMCATATTAAGACAGATTCACACTCTGACACAACTTCCATGGACACGTGTCTGTCTTGATATRGACAATATACTGGTGCTAGGAACAGGGTAAAATGAATACTTGGGTGAAAGAATCAGTAACATTTCATTCATCAATAAATKAATGTGAAATAAGCATGTTTTGAATTAGTGCATTCAGAAAACTTTGAGAAAATATCTGTGATGTTCATGAATGCAGTATTTTTAATAGCTTCAAGGACAGAGTAAATGGTTGACAATGTGACATGCTCGGATGCATTTAATATGGCAAAACAAATAAAAACCTGAAKAATTTTTCAGAAGGCATTGCCTTTGATCTTTATCTGCGATTGTGTAATGAAACTCATGCCTAATGGATTTGTTTAAAGTGGCCTAATGGTGTTCTTGGTTGTCATCCAACGATATTCCAAGAGGCAATACTGGAATAATTTAGGCATTTAATGTTGAACCGTATATTTTTGTCAAGGGCACTGATCTCATTAGTATTATTCTCATATGCCATCTGAACTGGGTGTCTTTGGAGCTAGTGCTTTGTTTCCCCCCAACTTGTATTTCTTTGATTGCGATTTCACTGAGCCTGACAGCACGAATGAGAGAGAGAGAGAGAGAGCTTGGCTCTGTGAAAAAAGATTAGTGATGAGATGAGTCTCGATGCACCTGTCAGAGTTGACCAGATCAGGTAATGAGGATATACTCCCTGAGGATGCTAATGATGCTAACGAACCCATTAGCCGCTCRTGTGCGAATCACTGAGAATCACCGAGGAAGCCGGGACGTTCAAACGCAGCAGCCAAATTAAAATGCGCTGCACATGGCCCTGAAATGTAAATATCYTGCCTTTGCAACGATGGAGCTGGCCCCCTTTTCGGCTCCTCTAATCGGCTTTCAGAAGATGGTGCAAAGTGCTCAGGAATAATGGTTGTGTGCTGTGATAAAACACCAGGCTTTTATTATAAACCGACAATAGTCAAGCTGTGTTTGAAAAGGGACTCAAATGTAAGCTCTGTGCGTATTGTTCTACATGTCTCGAATAAGTGTTTCTTCTATTTGCCGTACCGTTGCCATTTTTCCAGAGACAATGGCGTGTCTCGTGTTACACATTTCCGTTTTCATATTCATATAAACGCTGGTACTTCCTTGCCAATTAGATTGTGGTATTGAGGAAATTATATTGTGTAGTTATTTGTCTAGTCATTTTATTTCATGTGCCATGCAGCATCATCCAGTATGGACAGACCCCTCATACAATAGGCATACAGCAATTGCACAACTATATTGACTAATAACTACTGTTGATTGAGGGTATGTTGGCTAAAGGTGTTTTAGATACTGTAGCTGATATTTGTTAAGAATGTCAAATTGAGACGATTGAAGTGAAATGTTATATATAGCAGACCATTGCTAAGTGTCCCTTGGCTTATCGCCAGGTTCCCCGCCTCTAGGAAAACTAGAAGAGGAGCCTTTTATGACTGCAGGGAATAATCTTGCTCCCCAATAACACCAGAAAGGGAGGAGAGGATGTAAAAAGGAAGGTAGAAAAGAGTCTTGAACCTGAATTGAGATTTTGTGATTGGTTCCGTTCCAGGGGAAGTGAAGGCGATCCGACAGAGCGCACTTCATTTCCATTTTAGTGTCTAGCTGTCCCAGAAACTAGCCAGAGGTGTCCCCAAACGATGTTCCCCCGCACCTCTCCCTCATTTGTCTACATTAACTTTGCATGGTGTGTGGTCCTGGCCCATAATATCTAGGCCAGTTTTATATTTAGCCCTGTCCGCAAGCACCTTGAAAACAGGGTAACCTAGTCTCCTCGAACCCCATCGACGATGTGGCACGAAACTTTCCTCTCTTCCCCATAGAGCTGCACATGGCTACATTTTAACACCTTTGACAAAAACCTGTTGTAAAGCAGTAATAAAGACTTCATATACTCAATGTTTTATTTTTCAGTTTTGCACTTAAACATTTATAGAATGTCTCAATGTTTCAAAGTTAGACAAGTGATCATAAAACAAAACTTCCTTTCGGTCTTTTATTACCGCTTTTGGCAACAGAAACTMATTTCAGTGTTTGTGGGAAGATAATAGCTCTGTCAAGAGAGTTTTATACACACCTACGAAACAGAATCTTCTGTTCTAATTTTGTTAYGCCGCAAAAACAACAGAACCAGGGTCAAACCGCCTAAGCTAATCATGTGGAGTCCATAAACAATGGCAACCCTTTCCCTTGACTCCCTTCATATGGAATTTGAGGTGGCACTATCCACAGGTCTAAACACAGCCTCAATATTAATTGCATCCTTAGTTGTAAAATCAATGTCAATTACAGCAGCCTAAGTCGTTGTGACCCGCAGTAGATATCTAACCTTGTGATCTATGTTTTAGAGGTTCATTTTGCAGTGGTTGGAGAGACGTGTGGAATTAAAAGCCCCTTTCAAGTACCAATAATGAAAATGAAGACACAAAGCCCCTAAGCTACCAATTGGCCTGTCGTATAGAATTATACACATAAAAATATACTGCTGCACAGTTCCGTTGTTGAAAGCTATTAATCTTCTCAACTCCTCCTCCCCGTCACACTCAGTCAGCTTTTAAGCTGCTATTTCCCTGACCCTGTTCGTTTAGTTACTAGTCAGGCACTTTACATTGAGGATACGAAGAAACGAAATGCAAAGCAATTGTTTTGTGAAAAAGGATTATAATTACTCTGTATTTGTAATAATTGTCCATTTTCATGTAAGTGCTGACCTAGTGTAGGCTATGACACGTAGATGTATTTCATTKTACTGTTTTTATGTGTGTGATTTCTCCTGGTTGACATTGCAGGGAGTGTTTAGGGTGAATTTATATGTGCAGTGCCTGCTAGCAGGTGATGTGCACTGGGAAGAGAAGAAGTGATGGTTTGGCAGTGTGTCGCAGTGTTTCGTGTGGGGCAAAGTGTTGCATGTCAACCTGCTGCAGTGGTGGCAGCTGGGATGTTTACAGAGCTCGTTCTCCATGCTCGCCTGGCTCATGTTACTTATGAAGGAACCCGCTAGGGCACAAAGATTTCAATCTTTGATGCCATCCTCCTCTCCCTGACTCTCGTCTCTCTCTCCCTCTCTCTCTCTCTCTCTCTCTTTCTCACATCTCTCGCTTGTCTCTCTCTCTCACCTCTCTCTCCACATAAAAAAACAATGGCATCATTAGAAACAGAAACCGTTTTTGTCTCTCTGCAGATGCAGAGAGAGTGGCTTTCTCCTGCTGCGAGCCACCTTTGTGTCCTGCAGTGAAAAGATGCCAAGGCTGTGGGTACTGGTTCTTCTCTGCCAATGTATGTGGACAAAAGAGGGTGGTGGTGGGTATGGTGTCGGGAGTGAAGGGGGTGGCGGGTGGAACGGTGGAAAGCTGGCACTGCTCTGGGCCCCCATCCACCTGGCTTTAGTTACCATTGTCCCTTGTTCTGGCACTGTCTTTGATTGGACAGGCGGGGGGGGGTTGTTGGAACACATTTACCTCAGTGATAACAATGGAACTTAATGGAGAGGGTGAGACGGGGGTGTTTGTATCTTGCATGGTGGTGGTAGACTGTCCATTGGAGGTGTGCTTCACATTGGGCTGCTGTGCAGAGAGGGATTTATGGTCCATAAAAAAGGTAGCTGTGTTTACCCTATACACACACCATTATATTAATCAATACTCTCTCACTCCTCTGGGTTGTCCCAGAGCCCTGGTTGTAAGGGGCTGTATACTATTTATAATGAGGGATACCTTATGAAAATCTGAGCTCTCTGAAATTAAAATGTATATACCCCGAATAATAATTAAAACATAAAGTAGAAAACAGAGAATATGCCTATCGTTTACTCTCCCTCCTAGGACAGACCATAGTCTTAGATATGCAGTTTTAGAAACTGTTCTTCGTTTTGTAAGCATTAMATGGAAAAGTAGCAACAAGGTTGTGAAAGGATTAGAATCAAAACACTGCATGAATCTATCCTCTTATTTGCAGTCCGAGAAAAAATTGGCTTTTATAAACCATTTCATGCAACGTAAATTCTACGTAATTTTACATGACTGAAATAGAACCAGTTTCAACAGAAGTATTTGATCATCAATGAATTYGAGAAAAATGCATTTGTTGTTTAACACAGCAGCCACATATCGTCAGGTAGACCTATATACTTTTTCATGTGGGAAACTATGRTTTTCTAAATGTATTATATTTTATTYATGATATTGTTGTAACAAAATAGATTTCTGTTGACTTTGATTAGGGCAATGGAATATAAGAACATCTGCTAGGCTAAATTAACAAACTAGGCATTCATAACTCACCACGTGAGACTCAAATCAAAGACTGGCCAAACACTGTAGAATGACTGTGTATCCTAAGGCATTTTTTGTTTCATTATTATGTCATTCTTTTTTTATGTCATTTTATACAGCCTAAATGCAACATTTATAGGCATGTTGTTGAAATGCTGAGTGCTCGTGCTAGCCTGTAGCGTGTCACAAATGCTTCACAATTGATTTCTTAAAATGGCAGGCTATAGCCTTGAAATGATAATAATGTAGTCAAAGTAATTCATTTTCATTCCTTCTTAGGCTACCTGGCTTGCTCCTGACTGATTTAGATGTCATATGTTGTTTAATAGCCTGTTGTAATGTGGAACATCAATTGACAGTGACAGAATCACACATTACTTCCAAAGCAAAGTCGTTTTTTTTTTGTCTCTCAGCTATAGAAGGTTGTAGAGAAGCCTCTGAATGTCTTAAAGACAATCCAAAGATCACGTCTTTCCCCGGAATTTTAAAGCGTGTTTCTTGCGGACTAAAGCGTCGTTACAGATCGATTATATCAGGGATGGGCAGCTTTGATGGGGGTGAGGGCCCCCCAAAAAACGGAACTCATCATGAAGGGSTGCAGTGGCTCGTGGGTCTGCGTACCCAGATCTAATTTCCTACAATTCTACACATTTTGCCGTAGGGTGGAGGCAAAGGTTTGCWGTTTTTTATGTGAGAACTGATGATCAATGGGCCCCACCCCGGTTGGTAATTTGACCATGCTTACTAGAAGTTATATAGCTGGCCRGTAGACTAATTTATCAATCTAAAAAATCGATTTTAAAATGTTTTGCGGACATGGACTAATTGAGTGACATCTGATGAACATCCAAATTTCGAAATTGCACCTTGTGTATTCTGTTATTCTAACTCTCAACAGTAAGTTGAGACTCAGACTGAGTTATATATATATACATACAGTATATATATATGAACTCAGTCTGGGTCTCATCTTACTGTTGAGAGTTAGAATAATATATATATATACACTTCCGGTCAAAAGTTTTAGAACACCTACTCGTTCAAGGGTTTTTCTTTATTTTACTATTTTCTACATTGTAGAATAATAGTGAAGACATCACCATTGTGAAATAACAAAATTGGAATCATGTAGTAACCAAAGAAAGTGTTAAACAAATCAAAATATATGTTACATTTGAGATTCTTCAAAGTAGCCACCCTTTGCCTTGATGACAGCTTTGGGGGTGGAATACAGAAGATAGCCCTATTTGGTCTTCACTGACACTGAGATATTTAAGGGTTGCTTGGTGACTGAAGAAATTGGCTGACAAAATCTATGGATAGAAGACTATAATTTAATCTGTYAAACAGGTAGGCGTACCTGTCATTCATTGAATGGGAAGAAATATGCTCCAACACAAAGCCCTCTTGTTGTTAGTATCCTAAAGCCAAGTTAAAATGATGACTCTTTCAATKAAWTAGGACTTCTTTGCCTACTTTCAGCACCCATGCGCTGTCCATCTCCACAGCTGATTCCTCATAGTAATGTAAGTTAAGTCAATTACTCAAATATGGCTAATTGTGAGGTTGATAACTCTGATAAATAGCTTCATGATGGACAACAAAACATATTGTTTTATTAAAATCAGTTATAGCGGTAGCAAGCTTACCTCTGGTCCTCCTTCTCGTCTYCGCCCTCTCCCTCGCAAACTGAACAGGACATCAGTAGGTCTAGTCCGCGCTCACAGATATAATTGTTTTTGGGACAAATAAAAAGGTATTTTCGGAAGAAGCCTTTGCCTCGCCTCCTGAAGTGCCACCGTACACAGCACAGTTAGTTGTTAGTCAACACAAAATGTTTATATCAGCAAGAGCCGTGCAGGCCAGGTCTCATGATTGTGTAAYGMAGTGTWGCCTAGTTTTAAATACACCATCCCAGCCGCGCAAAAACTCTGGAAGAAAGTACATTTTCTCATAAAATATAACTTTGCCCTGCACTTCTACGAGCACGCTCTTCATATAGCCTAGGCCTATAGCCTATAGTATAGGCTATGGATCATTTGATTGAGACCACACTAGGTGCACTTGATATTGTGCAGCCAGCAGAGAATCAGGGATGAGGGGCATCATTGGGCACACATCAATATACTATAATAAGTAACTMATTCTCAAACCCTGAGCAATATGACATTTAATTGATTGCAAATTACATGACCCTCCCCTGGACTAAATAAAAAAAGACCAAACACTCCCTCTGACTGGAATTGAAAAAGCATGAACCTGGGTAACAATTATGTACATTTCTAACGTTCCCTAAGTAATGAAGTTCTGGCCTCAGACATTTGTTTACCGACCGGCTCGATTCAGGCTTATGTAGCAACATTTGAAATTATGTTTTTTTTTACATTGGATAAAAGTAGAGACTCAGAACTAGAACATGGTATATCATACACTACAGTTGAGAGACAATGGGAAAGTAATTCTGCTTTGAAAGTTGTTCAACTTGTCATCCCACTTTTGAGAAAAAGGCCTTTGAATGTTTTGGTACACCTACTGGAGAGCTCTACTTTGTCTACACCCCGTCAACATCGTTCACACCCTCTTAAGCCTTAGCCCCACCTATCTGAGGCCATGTGCTAACCAGAGTGAGTAGTGTACTAAACAACTAAGAATTTCAAGAATAAAGCTGGTTTATACAACGTCTATCGACACGCCTGTAGACAGTTGTCGCAGTGACATCATGAACATTCTATTGTCATCTGACATCAAACTTGTCGTTGTCGTTATGAAAAAGTATAAACACAAAAACAACAGGCTGCAKGACAGCAGCCTGGTGGTCCAAAATAGCATAACTGGTGTATTTTAACACCCATAAACCAGTCCGTTCAAAAGTGAATTTAGTAYATGTCAATCTAGCAAACCAGGCAATGAAAAGCACATTTCTAAACAATGTTAATTTTTAGCTTGTTAGCTAGCTAGCCAGTTCAAATAATGACCATATCATATAGCTGACAATGTCTTAACTCTATTCATTATTACAGGAAAATACATTCACAATAAACTCACAAGATCATTATTTACAAGTTAATGGCAAGCTAATTATAGAAAATAGCATACTGTTTTGTATGTGACAAAATTAAAGCTGGACATTCTACCGGAGAATTTTAGAACATGGACACTGTCTTGTTGGCCAAACGATTTATCCTAATTTGACTAACTTTGGTGCAGGTCATTATTCACATTACCGTCTCTGGTAAACACACACTATATCAAATACAATCTAAGTTTATTTGTCACATGCAAAGCATACAGAAGGTGTAAACAGTACAGTAAAATGGTTACTTGCAAACTTTAGCTAGCTAGCTAGCTAAACAATTAACCATAATCCCAACTCATAACGTTACTACCCTGCATGAATTTGCAGGTAGCTAAGGTTAACCAACTAGGTTCAGTGTTAGCTAGCTAGCTAACATTAGGCTATAACTAGCAATGCAAATGGCTCTGAGATACAAATAATATTACTAACGTAAACTCACCCCATTCAGTACAAATGTACGCAACCGCAACATTCAAACGAGGCTACAAAGAAAACTAATGGGACTGTAGCGACTGTGTAACCTCCAAAATCTGGGTGTAACTAGGTTCTATTCAAGCGTTGATCGACATGGTAATTGCTCTATAGTATTGGAGAAAAGTAGAAAAAACGGACCCTCCGTTACATCGTACGTGTCATGTCGTAACGTACAGCACGCATAAAGCAACTATTCTGTCTTAGTCTCTCTCCACCAGGTGTAGCACTCTCATCTTTTAAAAACAAGAAATGGACAGTGACGGGGGTAAGAGGGGGATACCTAGTAATTTTTTGCGTCATCATTGCATGCATCATCATTCTCAAAGCCGCTGTTTACTTCTAAGATCACTTTAGCACCGCCCTAAAAACCCGATTCAAATTCGACACAAACCTTCAAATAGGTATTTAATGACACATTATATAAACTCTTTATAGTGTTTTATTTACATTTTAGAAGCGATAAGGTGATAAGTTGGACAGATCGAGTAAAAAAAGCAATTTTCCCACACAAAATCTCTCCTTCTCACTATCATGCATTAGTTTCGCTTCCCCACCCCGCATTTTTAAAAATACCCGACGGGGCTCATTGCCTGCTTGAATTATGCCGAAACGGGCAGCGTTTAGGTCATGTAATTGATAATGTTGGAAAGGGGAGAAATTGTGCTTTACAATGGTATTGACATTACAGTTGATCTGGAAGTATTACGTTTTTGGGGCGCTAAAATAAGGGCAATTGTACGGACCAAGGCAATGTACGAGTTTACGTGAGTTTACGTTACATAGCTTATACATGTAACGTTAGTTAGCGACCCAGTCAGCTAATGTTAGTTAGCTAGCTAACAGTACACTTTAACTTGCAATGAAAAATACTTTCTGACAAAATTAGAAACGTATAATATCTGAAAATKTAGCTAACTAATCTCTCTTACCGGTATACATGGATGAATGCTTCTCCCTCTCTATCACGGATGCCATGGTTGCCCTTAGTTTAAATATGTAATCCGGAGACAGGTGTTTAATACAACAGCCTTCTGTTTGTTCTTTTTTCGACTCCCTCTGCATATTTGTAATCAAACACCAGAATTTCTCCATCTCCTTAGCTATCATACTCTGCATCCTCCGGGCATTCCACTGATTTCAAAACTTGGCCCTCCAGAAAGTGGAGAGCATTAAAAACACTTTTGCAGTTCTTCATGATATCTTTCAAAAATGTTAGAAAATTATTACCTACACATACTGAGCAGCTCATGTTATAGACAGAAGCGAGCTACATGGCGGACCAATCCGAACTCATCACTCGGCATGTCCAGCCCATCCATTATCTCATCCAATCATGGCAAGCGGGAAGGTCCCTGTCTTTTTCTACAAGGCTTGTAATTTAACAATTGTATTCGTATTTACAGATGGCATACACGTTTGTTATTAAGGCACATGAAAGTGCACATGTTCCAGAAGGCATTTCTGACAAAAAACGCAATTTGATAAAAAATAAATGTTTATGTTCAAATGGCTCTCCTGTGAAGTAGTGACGCGCGATATACACCTAGTTTCCTGAAACAAGTCACATTTACTGTCAGCTTTCAGCTACCACTTCCTAAAGCAATATGCTGAAGGAGCTGTCTCCTTGCCTTTGGAAAAAGYCTAGGGTCATATTCATTACAGCAAAACATTTGCACGTTTCTTGTTGGACTAATTAAGATAGAGTGAAACAGGGAGGTACTGTCTCGCAAAGGTCCAATTTCAGTAGCAAATCATTTCTGCATAACAATTAAGTACCGTACTTTGATTGTTTTCAATTAAAATGGTAAAAAATAAACAGAAATAACTTCTTAGCAAAAGGCAATTTCTCAAGCAATCATTTTTCAGGGACTGTCTGGGAGTGGTCTGAGTGGGGAGGGGAAAATTGGCAGAAAAGTTTGGATCCCTCTTTCTATTGGTCTATTAACTAATTTACCACATTGTGATCTCGCCAGGCAGGCCAACACTCCAAAACTTTTCAAACGGCTCTCATACTAAAACAGGGTTCCCCAAATGGCGGGTTGTTTTCTGAGCATGTTGGACATAAAAGACTGGAAAAAGGAAATTAGCTTAAATTACATTTTAATTTAAGAAATCTGTTCTCAAGTATTCCCACGCATAATAGAGAGACTGGTGATCGTATTCAAATGTAAGCAAGGTTTGAAGTGATTATGTTTTAGTCAAACTTATCTGTTTGGGCTTCTTGCGGTCAATTTGCAGTCTACAAATTATTTGTAATTGTGTTCCGCCCCACCGACCATCCTCTCCAGAAAGAAATCGGCCCGTGGCTGAATCTAGTTGATGATCCATGCACTAAAAGGTTGTTATCATAATTTTCACAATTTCACAGTGTTATTCCAAACTCATMGTGTGGAAATATATATAAAACATAGTAAAATCTGGTTTTTGTCTGCTCTGGGCTGCTCTCTTTCAAATTTTCTTCAGTCCAGTTCCTACTGAGAGAACGCCCCTCATCCTCATAATTCGGACCGAGGTGCCCTATGCGAAGCCGAGTGCAGGCTCCTGACCTTGACAGATTATCCGGTGTGGATGTTTGAGAACGATAATGAGATCAAAACACAGCCACGCTAAGCTGGGAAAGAGAGGGAGGGAGAAAGTGAGAGAGGAGGAGAAGAGGAGGAGAAGAGGGAGAAAGCGATAGCTGCGATAAATTGCAGAAGCCGAACCACTTGAGCATAAAATTAGATTTTACAAATGTGTTCGTTTCCTGACAGGCCTGTGACGAAGGAGATATCACAACATTATAAGGTTGCAAGAGTATTACTATCAGTTAGTGTTGGGCCAGTAACTTAAAGGTTGCTGGTTCGAATACCTGAGCCAAAATTGTGTAAAATCTGTCGATGTGCCTGCCCTTAACCCTCATTTTCTCCAGGTGCGCCGTAGTACTATGGCTGACATTGTAAAACAACACGTTTCACTGCACCTACCTATCTGGTGTATGTGACAATAAAACCCTTTTTTTTAAATGTATTTTTTTATCAAATAAATAAGGATGTCTCTCAGCTTTGATAGAGTTAGGTGTATATTCAATATAGACCAAGTCAAAAAAAGGTGGTCTATCTTAATTAAAACCCTTTTTCTCATTATGGACTTAAAGATTATATAGGGCCAAATTAAATGTATTATGATGATATAAGATGCTTTGTAAAACTGTCCCCCATTACAAAGCATTCATTTGAGTGCTGTTGCAGAATCAGGGTACAGACAGTGAAGACAGTGAGAAGTTAAACAAGATTTCATCTCATGGGTGAACAGGATATTAGGGCAAATTTGCAACAGGAGTCACATCAGTCCCTTTATGGTCGTTCCAATACAAAGACAAATGACTTTCCCTATATTCCCGGGAGAGGTGTATCGTTGTCATCTAGGTAGGAATCATATTGATTTCTGTACTCCTGTCAGTGTCCATTTCATGACAGATGTAATAATGAAAGTCTTCCACTTCACTAAGTATAATGCATTACATTACCCAACCTAGCCAATCAGAACTGTGTCTGTGGGCCTCAACCATAGTCAACTGGTATCATAAGGTCAAGTAATTGTTTTAAGACTAACGAATGATATGCATTTCCACATTTTGTGGAGGTCGTTCGGGGAATTGAAGTTGTGTGCTGAGTTATCGTGTTGTTGTTTTTTTGTTGATCTAAAGACTTGTGTTATATAGGTCCCAGAGCTAACACCTAGACTTTAGCTCAGTGGTTTGATATAAGGTCAGTTACATTAACAACTTATGCAGATGACTATACAAATGTAGAACAACTCTGTAATTCCAACAGATGGATAGATGTGAGCAGGAACATTTGTTTGTTATGGTATTAGCGGTTCCGAGAGGTAGTTAATGCATCATTAAACCATTAAAACATTACTGAAGATTGAGTGCTTGCATTCGGATGATGAATGGGTGCAGTTGACAAAAACCGAACAGCGACTGTACAGTCAATTTAAAAATGAACTCTCGTTTGGATAAGAAGATCAAATGTGCAATGTGCAATTGTGGGTACGTTTAAACAATGTATTCCGTGAATTGGAAATCATTGCAAGCTTTCTGATGCTTCAGCTCTCTAAACAGCGCACGAGTTGCACTTTCTTCTCAGATCCCGTCACTGCCACCAAATTCCATAGCCAATACCTGGCTATTGAGAGAGTTAGTGTGTGTTACATGTCATTAAAGAGGAACATATTACAGCTCAAATCTGTTCTATTATCCAAACCTACAGCGTTTTGCAGGTGCTTTGTGACGGTCATTGTTTGCTTGCATCTTTTCTCTCATTGTATCGCTAAGTGCTTTCACAGATCGAGGGAGCAGGGAAGCTATTCACAGGCAGATTGGGAATCCTACCAGAGAACAAAAAGTACAAAGGAGCTATACTCAGAAATGCAATGGGCTAGCATACCTTTATCCAAGAGCAAAATGACATTGTGTTATTGTTTAGGCCTTGGCGTGGTTCTGTCTGGCAGTATGGTGAATGCGAACAAGCACAATGTGTGGTAGGCTATATTGGAAGGAGGGTTTATAGAGAAACCGGTACAGTGTGGACCTGCTATTTCCTCTCCCAATTTTACTCCTAGCAGATTGTTTTTGCTCTAGCCAAGCTACTAATTAGATCTACAGTAACCAACAAACAGATTTAAGACCACAGCTTTGTAATTTATGTGATATACAGAGAATTAAGATGAGCATTTCTCTGAATGTTCCCGTCTATTTTTCATTGTGATTTGGTAAAAATCAGACATACTCAGATGGAATCCTCAGGACTAGGGTTGCAAAAGTCTGGGAAAAGTCAATACATTTTGTGAAATCCTGGTTAGACATGTCTAGATTTMCTGCTTATCCCCTCCTGATTCTGGGAATCCCCCAACCAGGATTTTGGGAAACTAGAGAATTTATTGAACGTTCCCGGAGTTTTGCAACCCTACTCATGACACAGATGTAGATTGACCGTATTAGAGAGGTTTGCTTCATGCTTAGCAGCACTGGCAAGAGGCAAGAACTGGATGGATAAATCAAACACAAATGTCAATTGTACAACACAAAACAAGTAAATTGTAGTCTTAAGTGGAATATAACAACACTGTTATTATGTTTACCCTCAGTGGACACAACTAGAATGGACCTGTGTTTGCTATAATTGATGCAGTGTTGCGGTGTGAAATGTTATTTTAGAATCTGACCTTGTGTCTAGTGCTTTGTTTGATTGAATTTCATGGTATTGCACACATACGCCTCACGGAGGGGTTCAGGACACGTACTATAGCTTGACATTACGCAAGGTTATGTAATGTCAAACTTTTCTTTATAAGGTCATAGATTAGGCTCGGGCTTTTTCTCACACACAGCTGTTCAATTGTTTTATTTAGAGTGAACTATTGTAGCTTTTAAATGCAGCTGATTTCCCAAAAATGTTCACGAGAGACAAATTATGAAAAYAGGGAGCTGCAATTAGATGCCTGTTATTTAGCATCAGGCTACAACCCAAGAGATTAATTAAGGGCCTTTGTGAGGCAGACTAAGAAGAGTCAACATGTTAATCTGAAGCCCATTGACTGAGGTTCACAAGAACAAATTCCAAATCTAAAGTTGCATCTCAATTTGTGTTTACCCTCAGTCATAAATTGCATTACATTGCCTAACCGGGAGTGCTTATTGTCTGTGTAACTATCGTTCAATAATAGTATGCCCCTTTGTTTATTAGTGTGGATATTGTRGTATCAAAACTGAGCTGCTTATTCCTCATTATTTGATGCGTCTGGAAATTCCTAACACATTAAAGCCTAGGCATTGTGCTTATGGCAGGATTGTGAAAAAGGATGATGCMAATTATCYCTGGGTTTCTTCCCAAGGAGCAGGTCTCCCTGTTTATTAAATTTGTAAAAGTGCTTTCGAGCAATGCGCATTTTATCCTCTTAACAGTCAAATGAGTATATACTCCAGCATTTACTTAATGTAGTAATCACATCCCCTTGGAATCAAAGGGRGTTTCACAGTCATAAATAGTGTATGGTGTGAATATGAGGACAGCTTCAATGTTACGTGACTCTGAGGCTGTCCACATATGGACACTGTTGTAGCGTAATGGGCTTGGTTTCTTCCGTTTCCACTGCAAATACAGTGCCTTCAGAAAGTATTCACACCCCTTGACTTTTTCCACATTTTCATGTTACTGCCTGAATTTAAAATTGATTAAA
The DNA here is from genome assembly GCF_002910315.2 of Salvelinus sp. IW2-2015. Classification (NCBI taxonomy): domain Eukaryota; kingdom Metazoa; phylum Chordata; class Actinopteri; order Salmoniformes; family Salmonidae; genus Salvelinus; species Salvelinus sp. IW2-2015. Next base: position 15,949,009 of record NC_036874.1, on the reverse strand, counting down.
TTGAGATATTGTGTCACTGATTTACACGCAATACCCCATAATGTCAAAGTGGAATTATGTTTTTCAAAATTGTACAACTTAATTACAAATTCAAAGCTGAATTGTCTTGAGTCAATAAGTATTCAATCTTTTTGTTATGGCAAACCTAAATAAGTTCAGGAGTAAAAGTGTGCTTAATAATACGTTGCATGGACTCACTCAATGTGCAATAATAATGTTTAGCATGATTTTTAAATCACTWCCCCATCTCTGTACCTAACACATACAAGTCCCTCAGTCGAACAGTCGAACAGCAMGCACAGATTCAACCAGGGCATCTATTGGTAGATGGGGGAAAAAATACATTGAATATCCATTTGAGCATGACAAAGTTATTAATYACACTTTGGAGGATGTATTAATAGACACTGTCACTACAAAAATACAGGCACCCTTCCTAACTCAGTTGCCGGAGAGAAAGGAAACCGCCCAGGGATTTCACCAATGGTGATTTAAAATGAGTTACAGASTTGGCTGTGATAGRAGGTTACTGAGAAWGGATAAAYKACATTGTAGATACTCCACAATACTAACATAAATACAGAGTGAAATGAAGGAAGCCTGTACAGAATAATAATCCAAAATATGCATCCTGTTTGCAATAGAAATTAACTTTCTCCTAAATTTAAACCGTTATGTTTGGGGCAAATCCAATACAACACATCAAGTACCACCCTTCATATTGTCAAACATGGTGGTGGCTGCATCATGTTATGGGTATCCTTGTCATCAGCAAGGACTAGGGATTTTTTTTTAATAATAAAAATAAATGGAATAGAGCTAAGCACAGGCAAAATCCTAGAGCAAAACTTGGTTCAGTCTGCTTTCCAACAGACAATGGGAGACAAATTCCTACTTTTCAGCAGGACAATTGCCTAAAAAACAAGGCCAAATTTACACTGGAGTTGCTTACCAAGAATGTTCCTGAGTGGCCTAGTTACAGTTTTGAAAATGTATTGCAAGACTTGAAAATGGCTTTCTAGCTATGATCAACAACTAACTCAACAGAGCTTGAATAATCTTTTAAAGAATAATGGGCAAATATTGTACAATACTGTTGTGCAAAGCTCTTAGAAACTTACCCAGAAAGACTCACAGCTTTAATCACTGCCAAAGGGTCCTGGACTTCCTGACGGGCCGCCCCCAGGTGGTGAGGGTAGGTAACATCTCCACCCCGCTGATCCTCAACACTGGGRCCCCACAAGGGTGCGTTCTCAGCCCTCTCCTGTACTCCCTGTTCACCCATGACTGCGTGGCCATGCACGCCTCCAACTAAATCATCAAGTTTGCACACGACACTACAGTGGTAGGCTTGATTTCCAACAACGACGAGACGGCCTACAGGGAGGAGGTGAGGGCCCTCGGAGTGTGGTGTCAGGAAAATATCCGCACACTCAATGTCAACAAAACAAAGGAGATGATCGTGGACTTCAGGAAACAGCAGAGGGAGCAGCCCCCTATCCACATCGGGGCGCCAGGGTAGCCTAGTGGTTAGAGCGTTGGACTAGTAACCGAAAGGTTGCAAGTTCAAATCCCCGAGCTGACAAGGTACAAATCTGTCGTTCTGCCCCTGAACAGGCAGTTAACCCACTGTTCCTAGGCCGTCATTGAAAATAAGAATTTGTTCTTAACTGACTTGCCTAGTAAAATAAAGGTAAAATAAACATCGACGGGACAGTAGTGGAGAAGGTGGAAAGTTTTAAGTTCTTCGGCATACACATCACGGACAAACTGAAATGGTCCACCCACACAGACAGCATGGTGAAGAAGGCGCAGCAGTGCCTCTTCAACCTCAGGAGGCTGAAGAAATTCGGCTTGTCACCAGAAACACTCACTAACTTTTACAGATGCACAATCGAGAGTATCCTGTTGGGCTGTATCACCGCCTGGCACGGCAACTGCTCCGCCCACAATCGTAAGGCTCTCCAGAGGGTAGTGAGGTCTGCACAACGCATCACAGGGGCAAACTACCTGCCCCCCAGGACACCTACACCACCCGATGTCACAGGAAGGCCAAAAAGATCATCAAGGACAACAACCACCCGAGCCACTGCCTGTTCACCCCGCTATCATCCAGAAGGCGAGGTCAGTACAGGTGCATCAAAGYGGGGACCGAGAGACTGAAAAACAGCTTCTATCTCAAGGCCATCAAACTGTTAAACAGCCATCACTAACATTGAGTGGCTGCTGCCAACATACTGACTCATCTCTAGCCACGTCAATAATGAAAAATGTATATAATAAATGTATCACTAGCCACTTTAAATAGCGCCACTTTAATAATGTTTACATATCCTACATWACTCATCTCATATGTATATACTGTACTCTATACCATCTACTGCATCTTGCCTATGCCGTTCGGCCATCGCTCATCCATATATTTTTATGTACATATTCTTATTTATTCCTTTACACTTGTGTGTGTATAAGGTAGATGCTGTGAAATTGTTAGGTTACTTGTTAGATATTACTGCATGGTCGGAACTAGAAGCACAAGCATTTTGATACACTCGCATTAATCAAATCAAATCAAATTCAAAATGTTATTTATATAGCCCTTCTTACATCAGCTGATATCTCAAAGTGCTGTACAGAAATCCAGCCTAAAACCACAAACAGCAAGCAATGCAGGTGTAGAAGCACGGTGGCTAGGAAAACCTCCTAGAAAGGCCAAAACCTAGGAAGAAACCTAGAGAGGAACCAGGCTATGAGGGGTGGCCAGTCCTCTTCTGGTTGTGCCGGGTGGAGATTTTAACAGAACATGGCCAAGATGTTCAAAAAACTTTCATAAATGCCAGCATGGTCAAATAATAATAATCACAGTAGTTGTCGAGGGTGCAGCAAGTCAGCACCTCAGGAGTAAATGTCAGTTGGCTTTTCATAGCATCTCTACCGCTCCTGCTCTTTAGAGAGTTGAAAACAGCAGGTCTGGGAAAGGTAGCACGTCCGGTGAACAGGTCAGGGTTCCATAGCCGCAGGCAGAACAGTTGAAACTGGAACAGCAGCAAGGCCAGGTGGACTGGGGACAGCAAGGAGTCATCATGCCAGGTAGTCCTGAGGCATGGTACTAGGGCTCAGGTCCTCCGAGAGAGAGAAAAGAAAGAGAGAAAGATATAATTAGAGAGAGCATTCTTAAATTCACACAGGACACGGATAAGAACAGAGAAGTACTCCAGATATAACAAACTGACCCTAGCCCCCGACACATAAACTACTGCAGCATAAATACTGGAGGCTGAGACAGGAGGGGTCAGGAGAGACTGTGGCCCCATCCAATGATACCCCCGGACAGGGCCAAACAGGAAGGATATAACCCCACCCACTTTGCCAAATCGCAGCCCCCACACCACTAGAGGGATATGTTCAACCACCAACTTACCATCCTGAGACAAGGCCGAGTATAGCCCACAAAGATCTCCGCCACGGCAACACCCAAGGGGGGGCGCCTACCCAGACAGGAAGACCACGTCAGTGACTCAACCCACTCAAGTGACGCACCCTCCTAGGAACGGCATGAAAGAGCACCAGTAAGCGAGTGACTCAGCCCCTGTAATAGGGTTAGAGGCAGAGCATCCCAGTGGAGAGGGGAACTGGCCAGGCAGAGACAGCAAGGGCGGTTCGTTGCTCCAGAGCCTTTCCGTTCACCTTCACACTCCTGGGCCAGACTACACTCAATCATATGACCACTGAAGAGATGAGTCTTCAGTAAAGACTTAAAGTTGAGACCGCAGTAAAACCTTGAAATCAGCCCTTGCCTTAACAGGAAGCCAGTGTAGGGAGGCTAGCACTGGAGTAAATAGATTCAATTTTTTGTTTCTAGTCAGGATTCTAGCAGCCGTATTTAGCACTAACTGAAGTTTATTTAGTGCTTTATCCGGGTAGCCGAAAAGTAGAGCATTGCAGTAGTCTAACCTAGAAGTAACAAAAGCATGGATTCATTTTTCTGCATCATTTCTGGACAGAAAGTTTCTGATTTTTGCAATGTTCGTAGATGGAAAAAAGCTGTCATTGAAACAGTTTGATATGTTCGTCAAAAGAGAGATCAGGGTCCAGAGTAACGCGAGGTCCTTCACAGTTTTATTTACTTTACAACCATCAAGATTAACCATCAAGATTAATTGTCAGATCAATAGACGATCTCTTTGTTTCTTGGGACCTAGAACAAGCATCTCTGTTTTGTCCGAGTTTAAAAGTAGAAGGTTTGCAGCCATCCACTTCCTTATGTCTGAAACACAGGCTTCTAGCGAGGGCAATTTTGGTGCTTCACCATGTTTCATTGAAATGTACAGCTGTGTGTCATCCGCATAGCAGTGAAAGTTAACATTATTTTTCAAATGACATCCCCAAGAGGTAAAATTATAGTGAAAACAATAGTGGTCCTAAAACGGAACCTTGAGGAACACGAAATGTACAGTTGATTTGTCAGAGGACAAACCATTCACAGAGACAAACTGATATCTTTCCGACAGATAAAGATCTAAACCAGGCCAGAACTTGTCCGTGTAGACAAAATTTGGGTTTCCAATCCCTCCAAAAGAATGTGGTGATCGATGGTATCAAAGGCAGCACTAAGGTCTAGGAGCACGAGGACAGATGCAGAGCCTCGGTCTGACGCCATTAATTAAAAGGTAATTTACCACCTTCACAAGTGCAGTCTCATTGCTATGATGGGGTCTTAAACCAGACCAGAAGCATTTCGTATACATTAACATCTGCTAACCAGGTGTACGTGACAAATAAAATTTGATTTGATTTGAGGTTATTCTAACATGTATTCACCCAGGGTGTTGAATACTTATCTAATCATGATATAGTAGTGGTTTATTTTCCAATAATATTGATTTTTGTATTCCACTTTGTAACGCAACAACATGTGGAAAACAACAAGGGGTGTGAATACTTTCTGAGGCACTGTAGCAGCAGAGGTCTGTGATTCCGTTGACCACTTGCAGTAGACCACAGGTGCTGATTCTGTCTCCAGGGAAACACTGAGATATTGATGGGAAGGTGTGTCGATCAGAGCCAAGTTCTTGGTCAGTTTTTTTTCTGCCTTATTTTGATACAGTTGAGTCGGAAGTTTACATACACTTAGGTTGGAGTCATTAAAACTTGTTTTTTCAACCACTCGGCAAATTTCTTGTTAACAAACTATAGTTTTGGCAAGTCGGTTAGGACATCTTCCTTGTGCATGACACAAGTCATTTTTCCACAATTGTTTACAGACAGATTATTTCACTTATAATTCACTGTATCACAATTCCAGTGGGTCAGAAGTTTACAGATACTAAGTTGACTGTGCCTTTAAACAGCTTCCAGAAAATGATGTCATGGCTTTAGAAGCTTCTGTTAGGCTAATTAACATAATTTGAGTCAATTGGAGGTGTACCTGTGGATGTATTTCAAGGCCTACCTTCAAACTCAGTGCCTCTTTGCTTGACATCATCGCAAAATCAAAAGAAATCAGCCAAGCCCTCAGAAGAAAAATTGTCGACCTCCACAAGTCCGGGTCATCCTTGGGAGCAATTTCCAAATGGCTGAAAGGTACCATGTTCATCTGTACAAACAATAGTATGCAAGTATAAACACCATGGGACCACGCAGCCATCATAACGCTCAGGAAGGAGATGCGTTCTGTCTCCTAGAGATGAACGTACTTTGGTGTGAAAAGTGCAAATCAATCCCAGAACAACAGCAAAGGACCTTGTGAAGATGCTAAACGGGTACAAAAGTATCTATATCCACAGTAAATCGAGTCCTATATCGACATAACCTGAAAGGCCGCTCAGTAAGGAAGAAGCCATTGCTCCAAAACCGCGTAAAAAAGTCAGACTATGGTTTGCAACTGCACATGGGGACTAAGATCATACTTTTTGGAGAAATGATCTGGTCTGATGAAACAAAAATAGAACTGTTTGGCCATAATGAGCATCGTTATGTTTGGAGGAAATGGGGGATGCTTGCATGCCGAAGAACACTATCCCAACCCTGAATTACGGGGGTGGCAGCATCATGTTGTGGGGGTGCTTTGCTGCAGGAGGGACTGGTGCACTTCACAAAATAGATGGCATCATGAGGATGGATATATTGAAGCAACATCTCAAGACATTAGTAGGATGTTAAAGCTTGGTCGCAAATGAGTCTTCCAAATGGACAATGACCCCAAGACTATTTCCAAAGTTGTGGCAAAATGGCTTAAGGACAACAAAGTCAAGGTATTGGAGTGGCCATCACAAAGCCCTGGCCTCAATCCGATAGAAAATGGGTGGGCAGAACTGACAAAGCGTGTGCGAGCAAAGAGGCCTACAACCTGACTCAGTTACACCAGCTCTGTCAGGAGGAATGGGCCAAAATTCACTTATTGTGGGAAGCTTGTGGAAGGCTACCCGAAACATTTGACCCAAATTAAACAATTTGAAGGCAATGCTACCAAATACTAATTGAGTGTATGTAAACTTCTGACCCACTGGGAATGTGATGAAAGAAATAAAAGCTGAATTAAATAATTCTCTCTACTATTATTCTGACATTTCACATTCTTAAAATATAGTGGTGATCCTAACTGACCAAAGACAGGGAATTTTTACTAGGATTAAATGTCAGAAATTGTGAAAAACTGAGTTTAAAAAAAACTCAGGTTGTTTAAGTTTCGAGATATACTCTAATTGGTGTTTTTAAATAWAAAGAAGAAAAAGTTGATCGTATTTAGTTAGATTATTTTTTTACATGGAAATTTATGATACTCATATCTAACTGATACAATACGGCAATACCAAGGGCCCTAAATACAACATGCTAAATTTAGTGATAATAATAGTGATTTAATTCAATATTTCTATTATACCTGAGTAGTCTAGTACCTACTCCAAGTTATCTGATCCACCTGTATTTTAAAGTGAACTAAAAGGACAATGCATTAGAGAAGAAGCTGAGCTCCTGTTCTGTTGGAGCCATTTTCACTCTCCTCACTCTCTTCCATTACTGCAGCAGATATCAAAGCTGCTGTTGGTATTCACAGCATTCCCTGAAATGGAGTGTGGCTTTCTGTCTGTTTACAGAGCAAATCTAATGCCGGCTCTAATGTACACAATCTAGTCCACTGCCAGTGTTTAGTGCAAAACCCCTTAAGAATTTTGGCAGTAGTTTCAGACAACTGTGTTCCAGACCAGTTGGCCTTGAGCTAATGTGACTGTCTCCTTTTTCTCAGGGGGGATTTTCGAACAAACAGAGGGACCGGTGCCGCTCGTCAGCCCAGAGGAGCTTGCCTTTAAATTTGCAGTGAACAACATCAACAGAAACAGGACTTTATTGCCCAACACGACGTTAACGTACGACATACAGAGGATTAATATCTACGACAGTTTTGAAGCGTCGAGAAAAGGTGAGTGACATGCACTTTGTTTGCCCAGGGATTGCGGCCAATGGCCACGCTGTGGAATGGATGGAAGCAAGGCCATTGGATGACAACAGACCATAACAAATCAACCTAAAGGTTTATTGCAAGTCTTTCTGGCAAGGGGTTTCATTAGTTTAACTCATAGTGCATTATTATATATTTGGCTGTTATAGATTTTTAATAGTGGTATTTTGTTTGATGTTAGTTCATTAACTGCACTCTGAAACCAGGATTTATTCTAGTAGACATATAAGTCTACAACAATTTTTCTTTGTGGTGGCAAAATTATCCATCTCGATTTTCTTTTGATAATTCATATATATATATCTTTTTCATCTCACTTGTTGAACGTCATGACATGATATGGTGTCTTTCCTAGAGTTAACTCTCTCTCTGTTCTTGCCATTCTAGCCTGTGACCAACTGTCTTTAGGTGTAGTGGCAATATTTGGGCCGTCACATAGCTCGTCCTCAAACGCCGTCCAGTCCATCTGCAATGCGTTGGAAGTGCCACACATCCAGGTGCGATGGAAACATCACCCTATGGACAACAGGGACACATTTTACGCCAACCTGTACCCGGATTACTCTTCTCTCAGCTACGGCATCTTGGATTTGGTGCAGTTCCTGAAGTGGAAAACAGCCACAGTCGTATACGATGACAGTACAGGTGGGAGTATGACGTTTTCTAACTAATGGGGGGGGTGAGTTTCTCGAAAGCTTCGTAGTACTGAGATCAGCTTAAGTCCAATCGTAGCGATAGAAAGCTTTCCGGAAACTTAGGATTTGTAATACTCTACAGTATATTCTTTTGAATTGTGATACTTTTGTCTGATAAATGTGATATGTGTAAGATCAACCACCAAACAACTAAATGACACTTTACAAGAAGCAAAATATTCATTTTGTTAAATGTTTTTGATATGTGTGCGTTGACAGTTGAATGATGTTGTGCGTGGCTGTTAGCTTTCTGATGTTTGTTTCCTAAAGGTCTTATTAGACTACAGGAACTGATAATGGCCCCCTCCAGGTATAACATCAGGCTAAAGATTCGCCAGCTCCCTCTTGACGGTGAGGACACCAGGCCTCTCCTCAAGGAGATGAAGAGAGGACGGGAGTTTCGCATTATTTTCGACTGCAGCCACGAAATGGCTGCACAGATCCTTAAACAGGTGAGAGCCTCACTGGCACTGYCTGGCACTGTTCAGAACTGACATAATTTAACTGATCGAAGCTATAGACAATATCAAATTCATATTCTGCGTTGACATACATTCTGGAATTGGGCTTATTATCAAGCGGTAATATTGTCTTAGAAAAAAATTGTTCTGCTTTTTTGGAAAACGGTATTGCAACAGTGTCAAAATTGAGTTATGTAAATCTGTTTTTCAAAGTAAATATTATGTGTTTTGCCGTGCTTATTTTGGTTGCCATGATATGTATTGCCTTTTACACTACAGTTTAAATGCTGTTATTTGATGTTCTAACTCACACACCAGGAACACTTTGTTGATTTTAATATTGATATTGAAGCACATACTGTGGCTTCTGATGAAAATTGCTGAACTCGGCTCATGTCTCTTCCACTGTAATCTGCATACAGTGGTTACAGATGCATATCAGACCAATAAACTGCAAAATATAGACCATCACAGATTTATCGCTTACAGCATGTGGTGAGGAGACATGTCTTCTTGAGGCAAAGAATGGCTTCCGAAGAACGTAATACAAATGCATTTTGACATAAGTAGTTCAGTTTACGTTTGATGTGTTGATGGTTGAAACAAAATAATATATTCAAAAGATTGCTGGCCTTATGCGTCATACCCCTTCTGTTAGATATGACTCTTCTGAGGAAAAAGAGATATTCAGCAACTCTGGGTAGGATAATGGATGTTGCATCAAAAATGTATCTTGTATTTATAAAGCCCTCTTTAAAAATAGACATGTATAACACTATTCCAAGACTTCTGCAGTACCCTACGTTTGAACTTGCCCTGCTCTCTACCTGTCTGTCTGCACTCTGCAGCCTSTCTGGTGTTCTCACCTAAAACAACCTCCCCTCGTCAGTTCATATCCCCCCTGCAGGTGTAGAGAAAATAAATGGAAAACATGGCAGGACCAGACCTTCTGTCTGGACCTGTCCCAGAGCTATATCCCAGGTGTCTCTTAAAAAGCGCTGACCCCTTTAGCGACGGTTCCATCCTGGTAGTACTTTTTGTCACGTTTCTTTAAGTGGCTCGGCCACCGGGGGAGAGAGAGACAGATGGAGGCCAATAAAACGAGGTTGATGAGGATGTAGTAGAGTCAGGTGAGGGACCCAAAACACACAGATCTTAATGTGACTTTGAAATTGCAGGTTATATATAAAAAAAATCTCCCAGACATTTAATGAAAATTACATTTGGGCGCTATACTTTCCATAGGCAGGTATTCATCCAACAATAGCGGAGATCCTATATCAATAAATTGACATGCGTTGTAAATACTTTTTCCCTTCTGACATCTTATAGTATTGATAGTGTCATTAATTTTCTTTGTAGTCGGTAGGTGCAGTAAATGGAGAAGAGACTTCCACTTCCAAATAACACAGCAATTTATTTGCATAACCTTGGGTATTCTTCACAACAGATGGTACAATTAAACAGGAAATACTGCCGCCATGGGAACGTAGAAGATTTGAATGTAGATTGAGTGAAACAAGTGGTGGTTGTGATGGGGGGGATGGTGAAATAGGAGGAACAGAGTACTGCTCACGTCTTTGAATGAAGGCCCCCTTTCTCCAGGGAAGGAGTCACGTGATCAGAACAATTGCAAACCCTTTAAATGCATGGTGTCGAAAAAGCCCTCAGGCAGCATAGAATCACAWCTTGCTTTTACTWTATTATCCAAGGGTCACATGTGGYGCCATAATTGCAACAAAAACAGCATCACGAACTTGGCAACGACGACACACAGCGATGGTCAATACACTCATTAAGACCTGTGGCTTTTCTCCCATTGCTCCTGAACGGCTTCGATGGCGTTCGCCGTTTGCTTGCCAATGTTTGTTTTGACTGTGGATATTGATTGCAAATTACCCCAGCGTGACACAGTGACCTTCTTCATTGTCTTGTCTCTCCATTCCTCTCTCTTTCTCTCCTCCTCATCTCTCCCTCTCTCTCCCCTACAGGCCCAGACAATGGGAATGATGACAGAGTACTACCACTACATCTTCACCACTCTGGTAATTTACAATGCTTGCTAATGCAAATCGAGTCATATTTCCCCCCCCAATCTCCCCACCATTAGATTGTTTTGATGAATGCTGTTTAATTGCCGATGGGGGTTTGGATCCGGTACACAATACCAATTTTGTTTGACTAACTGGCAGCGTAATGGAGTCTTCAATAATCCGCCACCTGTAAACACTTCTATCGCTGTTAAAGTCAACAGAAGTCTTTGAAAAGGTAGCACAAAGGCAACAGATTGGAAGTAGATGATGGAGAATGTCGTTTGAGAGTTTGATTGAGGAAACATATTCATGCAGATAACCTACAATGAATCTTGTGGGAAAGTAGATTACTGATTAGGCCTATTGTGTATTATGTCAGATTATTTTGGACATCATCCCCCATTGTGAGACATATTGATTGAACACTAACACGTCAGTGTTTTGATTGTAGAACATGCACAAGCATTTTTTCAGTTAGTGCAGCCTTGTCCTTTCCACCCTTTTGAGTGCTGTAGTCTAATGGCCCYTTTTAGCTAGATGTCATTTTGTTCAGAATAAGCACAGGTGTTTACCATTTTTTTATTTTTTGGGGAGTCACACCACAATTCGAGTAAGACTTTGGCTCAGGACATTTTCTTCRAGGGTTATACTGTATATGCACATCCTGTGTCCTTTCATCAACAAACTATTCCTAGTTCCACCTTGAATATCCCCTACTGCCATATTGAATTTGGAGGACGTCAGAAACACTAACTCACAATACAGAAACACATTAATAGGAGACAACGACCTCCCTCGGGTGTGTTATTGGGTCCTGTGCCCAGTCTGTTCACTGCTCCCAGCAGAGTACAAGGCTGGGCAGCACAGATTGAATCTTTCTGTCTGGTGACAAAAGGACAGGGCAGGATTAATACAGTGGTCCCCATGGTGATGGTGCTGTATGTGTTCCTATTGGACGGAATTCTCTCTCTCTCTCTCTTTCTCTCTCTCTCTTTCGCTATCTGTCTCTATGTCTCTCACACACACTCACACGCTCGCAAACACGCACTCACACTGGGGATCAGGAGGATGGGGGCTAGACAGGCCCTAGCATGATGGACTTGGCCAGTCTGTTTTGATAAGACAATATGACATACAGGGCTGGGTGTGATGCGTGTCATCTTTCATGGTCGGCAGCATGGCAATGGCATCGTTCTGCCATGCGTCGTCATTTGTGTAGGCCTATCCCAACAAGCGTTTTAATAGTACCCAAAGCTGTCTCTGTCACACTGTGTAGGTCTCAACCAAGTGTGAGAGAAACTGGTTGAGTTATTRACGGTCGAGTACTTCAAATATGATATAAAATATACAGACACGCATTTTAGCTTAGTATCTATTTGAAATAACAGTTGCCTGAGTTGAGTGCTGCACTACAGCTACTGTACATAACATTTCTCAAAACATAGGATTTCGGGGCGGCAGGTAGCCTAGTGGTTAGAGCATTGGGCCAGTAACCAAAAGGTTGCTGGATCGAATACCCGAGCTGACAAGGTAAAAATCTGTTGTTCTGCCCCTGAACAAGGCAGTTAACCCACTGTCGTCATTGTAAATAACAATTTGTTCTTAAATGACTTGCCTAGTTAAATATAAACGCACTGACGGTCATGCCATTTCAAAGATTATACCTGCTTGATTCTACCTGAAATGATGAATACATATAGGGCAACAATATTCCCCTTGATAATGTTCATGTTTATCATCCTGGGGACACCAAATTATTAGAGCGTGAACAGGTAATACCAGAATGGTAGTAGGGTAATATAGCAGCAGCCTTGTCCTCTGMAATGAGGCTGTCATAGCTTCAGCCCTTTACACCCTACAGGGTTATCTCCAATAATCGGTGCTGAGAACCTTCCTTTACTTCCCGTTTTAGTGTATTGTCAGTGATATGGAGCATTCTGAAGGTAGTGCCTCTGTGTCAGGTTCATACTGTTAACAGCTKMTCTAGGAACAKATCCCACTGTATGTGTGGTACTGTACTGGTACTGTGTGGTATTGACAACTGTAGTTTTCAGAATTTCAGAGTTTTCTCAGTCAAGTAACTGAATTCAAAGATGAATGCAACTCTCATAAATGTGGCACGTTTAGTTCGAATCCATTACCTGCGGGTATTTTATAGGGTATTTTATACTTCGCAATGGTTGACATTGCCCTCAACAACTCACAGTCTTCGAATGGCTGTTTGAATGTGTGCTTGAGTTACAAGATCATTTACATCGCAACTTCTTATCGGAACATTCTTTTTAAGGAACTTGTATGTTTCACAATAAACCCGGTGCACATAACCTGAAGGAAATGGTTGCCCACAAATGGCATTTAGTACAACAGGGACTTTTTTTGATCCTCCATGGTAAAACATTTAGTGCCACATGAATCCTACTGCTTGTGGAGAGAAAAAAAAGAAACATTTTCCGTGTCTGGAGGCAAGCGGTCTTCAGCGTGTGTCTTACACGCTCCCGTTCCCCCAGCACTAACCCCACAGGGTGCTAATGAAATATCTATTATGTTCCTGCAAATGTCTTTTCCGAGGCCCCGTGGCACATTCCAACACGATATGTGTYGACATGTGACTTCACACTTGAGCCGGGATGGCTGCCCTAGAAATTACAGTTGCTCAGAGAAATCTGTGTTTGCTTATGGGTTGCGGAGGGACTGTAGCGGCTGCATTATTAATTGGATCCAGCAGATGAAGTGGTTCCCCTTTCAGGCGATGAATGTCGTCTGCCTCATTTACTCAGGGAATATTTAGGAAAAGCCACAGCCGGCAGAACACAAAGTAAAAGGTCATGCCTTCAGGTTTTACTTCTGCACAACAACCAGCTAACACAAACCTTAGAGACATAATAAAAGTATCAAAGCACAGTTTTACCTGGTCCCTCTGTATCATTGTAATTCGCCATTTAAAGGGTTTTGTTTATACCTGCAGTTGGGGTTGTGTATAGTCATGAAGGTTCAGGTTGAATTASATTGGAGGAAGTCAATTTGTAATGCCATGTTAAGGTCAACCTTTCAACATGGTTTCCATCTAGTAGTTTAAGTGAACCTACCTACCATACCAAAATGCCTCTGTGAATAAGACTTAGTGAATGGTTTTAACCACACTGAGAGAGACTGACACCAAGCCTTGTGTTTGGTTTCATTGACTGAGGCACACACTACACTCGAAACACCAGACCCTTATCCTCCTGACGGCTCAAAGCTCAGTCCTTTATTTCACTTCAATATATCTCCCATTTACCACCCTCTCTATCCCCTCTTTTTATGGGAGCACAAAGCGGCTTCCCTAAAGGCCTCTCTGGCAGTAACAATGAGGCCCCAATCCCAGCCGTCTAAAGCTGAACAAGATCATCTACTCTTTGTTTCAYCCCTCTCTTTCTGAAGGACCTCATGGCTATCGACCTGGAGCCCTACCGTTTCTGTGGCGTCAACATGACCGGCTTCCGCATCCTCAACGTGGACAACCCTCAGGTGGCGTCCATCGTTGAGAAGTGGTCCCAAGAGAGGCAGATACCTCCCAAGCCCGACTCGGGTCTCCTGGAGGGGATCATGACGGTATGCTTTTGGTCCTCTGTTGTGGAATTCTGAGGCTGATAGTATGCTAAAATCAGCATGAAAGACATCATATTGATATCTATATACCAGCCATGCTCTCATAATTGTCTTTCACCAGCCCTGCTCTCAAAATTGTATGTCATTAACAACATTTCTGAAGAACATGCATAGAACATTATATTCCAATCTGTCGTATTACCACTATATTACCACTTAGTAACAGTATTACTACTATTACTACTACTGCTATGTACCACCAATGATGCTAATAATAATGACAATGGTGATACTATTGGGTCCTATTATCATCATAATGTCAGATAAGAAGCGCTTGGAAGCAGGAGGGTCACAGTCTACTAAATTCTGAACTGCTTCATTCAATGTATTCAGGGGAGTTCATAATCATTCTCAAATCCCATCACAATGGTCTAAATCCAATAATCGCAAATCCCATCCCTGATATTCCAATAAAGCCTCCTTTTACGCTCTAACTTAAAGAGCGAGCGTCGCTAATGGGAGATAAAGAGTTAAACACGCGCGTGGTATATTCAACATGAATATTATATTGTGGCAATCCCTCGTTGTTTGTTTATCTAGTCCTGAAATTTGACTGGGGTTCTGATACACCCACACGGTACTCTCACAGGTCTCATTATTTCTGTGTGGAGAAGGAGGGGTTTTATGGAAAGGAGCGCACTCGCTCCGTGTAGTATGCACTTTTAATTGCTCCCGGAACTCCGTATGAGATAGAATCTAGGTGATACAAACATCAAGGTAGGCTGCCTTTAATTTCGTCTTACTTGCCTGGAAAGCGTCATATCCATATTTACAAAAGGAGTTGAGCTCACTTTCTCGGGCATGCTATCTGGAAAATAAGACAAATCTGAGCGCTTTGATTTCCCTTTGTTAGCTTTTTCTCAAACACTTTTGCTGCTACTGGTGCTAAGGGAGTGGACTCCCCTTGTCCACAGCCGTCAGCTGAAATAATGTCCCCCTTTATTCCAGACAGATGCTGCTCTGACGTACGACGCGGTCCACATCGTGTCCGTCTCCTACCAGCACGCACCACAGATGACGGTCAACTCGCTGCAGTGCCACCGCCACAANTCACATAGCTCGTCCTCAAACGCCGTCCAGTCCATCTGCAATGCGTTGGAAGTGCCACACATCCAGGTGCGATGGAAACATCACCCTATGGACAACAGGGACACATTTTACGCCAACCTGTACCCGGATTACTCTTCTCTCAGCTACGGCATCTTGGATTTGGTGCAGTTCCTGAAGTGGAAAACAGCCACAGTCGTATACGATGACAGTACAGGTGGGAGTATGACGTTTTCTAACTAATGGGGGGGGTGAGTTTCTCGAAAGCTTCGTAGTACTGAGATCAGCTTAAGTCCAATCGTAGCGATAGAAAGCTTTCCGGAAACTTAGGATTTGTAATACTCTACAGTATATTCTTTTGAATTGTGATACTTTTGTCTGATAAATGTGATATGTGTAAGATCAACCACCAAACAACTAAATGACACTTTACAAGAAGCAAAATATTCATTTTGTTAAATGTTTTTGATATGTGTGCGTTGACAGTTGAATGATGTTGTGCGTGGCTGTTAGCTTTCTGATGTTTGTTTCCTAAAGGTCTTATTAGACTACAGGAACTGATAATGGCCCCCTCCAGGTATAACATCAGGCTAAAGATTCGCCAGCTCCCTCTTGACGGTGAGGACACCAGGCCTCTCCTCAAGGAGATGAAGAGAGGACGGGAGTTTCGCATTATTTTCGACTGCAGCCACGAAATGGCTGCACAGATCCTTAAACAGGTGAGAGCCTCACTGGCACTGYCTGGCACTGTTCAGAACTGACATAATTTAACTGATCGAAGCTATAGACAATATCAAATTCATATTCTGCGTTGACATACATTCTGGAATTGGGCTTATTATCAAGCGGTAATATTGTCTTAGAAAAAAATTGTTCTGCTTTTTTGGAAAACGGTATTGCAACAGTGTCAAAATTGAGTTATGTAAATCTGTTTTTCAAAGTAAATATTATGTGTTTTGCCGTGCTTATTTTGGTTGCCATGATATGTATTGCCTTTTACACTACAGTTTAAATGCTGTTATTTGATGTTCTAACTCACACACCAGGAACACTTTGTTGATTTTAATATTGATATTGAAGCACATACTGTGGCTTCTGATGAAAATTGCTGAACTCGGCTCATGTCTCTTCCACTGTAATCTGCATACAGTGGTTACAGATGCATATCAGACCAATAAACTGCAAAATATAGACCATCACAGATTTATCGCTTACAGCATGTGGTGAGGAGACATGTCTTCTTGAGGCAAAGAATGGCTTCCGAAGAACGTAATACAAATGCATTTTGACATAAGTAGTTCAGTTTACGTTTGATGTGTTGATGGTTGAAACAAAATAATATATTCAAAAGATTGCTGGCCTTATGCGTCATACCCCTTCTGTTAGATATGACTCTTCTGAGGAAAAAGAGATATTCAGCAACTCTGGGTAGGATAATGGATGTTGCATCAAAAATGTATCTTGTATTTATAAAGCCCTCTTTAAAAATAGACATGTATAACACTATTCCAAGACTTCTGCAGTACCCTACGTTTGAACTTGCCCTGCTCTCTACCTGTCTGTCTGCACTCTGCAGCCTSTCTGGTGTTCTCACCTAAAACAACCTCCCCTCGTCAGTTCATATCCCCCCTGCAGGTGTAGAGAAAATAAATGGAAAACATGGCAGGACCAGACCTTCTGTCTGGACCTGTCCCAGAGCTATATCCCAGGTGTCTCTTAAAAAGCGCTGACCCCTTTAGCGACGGTTCCATCCTGGTAGTACTTTTTGTCACGTTTCTTTAAGTGGCTCGGCCACCGGGGGAGAGAGAGACAGATGGAGGCCAATAAAACGAGGTTGATGAGGATGTAGTAGAGTCAGGTGAGGGACCCAAAACACACAGATCTTAATGTGACTTTGAAATTGCAGGTTATATATAAAAAAAATCTCCCAGACATTTAATGAAAATTACATTTGGGCGCTATACTTTCCATAGGCAGGTATTCATCCAACAATAGCGGAGATCCTATATCAATAAATTGACATGCGTTGTAAATACTTTTTCCCTTCTGACATCTTATAGTATTGATAGTGTCATTAATTTTCTTTGTAGTCGGTAGGTGCAGTAAATGGAGAAGAGACTTCCACTTCCAAATAACACAGCAATTTATTTGCATAACCTTGGGTATTCTTCACAACAGATGGTACAATTAAACAGGAAATACTGCCGCCATGGGAACGTAGAAGATTTGAATGTAGATTGAGTGAAACAAGTGGTGGTTGTGATGGGGGGGATGGTGAAATAGGAGGAACAGAGTACTGCTCACGTCTTTGAATGAAGGCCCCCTTTCTCCAGGGAAGGAGTCACGTGATCAGAACAATTGCAAACCCTTTAAATGCATGGTGTCGAAAAAGCCCTCAGGCAGCATAGAATCACAWCTTGCTTTTACTWTATTATCCAAGGGTCACATGTGGYGCCATAATTGCAACAAAAACAGCATCACGAACTTGGCAACGACGACACACAGCGATGGTCAATACACTCATTAAGACCTGTGGCTTTTCTCCCATTGCTCCTGAACGGCTTCGATGGCGTTCGCCGTTTGCTTGCCAATGTTTGTTTTGACTGTGGATATTGATTGCAAATTACCCCAGCGTGACACAGTGACCTTCTTCATTGTCTTGTCTCTCCATTCCTCTCTCTTTCTCTCCTCCTCATCTCTCCCTCTCTCTCCCCTACAGGCCCAGACAATGGGAATGATGACAGAGTACTACCACTACATCTTCACCACTCTGGTAATTTACAATGCTTGCTAATGCAAATCGAGTCATATTTCCCCCCCCAATCTCCCCACCATTAGATTGTTTTGATGAATGCTGTTTAATTGCCGATGGGGGTTTGGATCCGGTACACAATACCAATTTTGTTTGACTAACTGGCAGCGTAATGGAGTCTTCAATAATCCGCCACCTGTAAACACTTCTATCGCTGTTAAAGTCAACAGAAGTCTTTGAAAAGGTAGCACAAAGGCAACAGATTGGAAGTAGATGATGGAGAATGTCGTTTGAGAGTTTGATTGAGGAAACATATTCATGCAGATAACCTACAATGAATCTTGTGGGAAAGTAGATTACTGATTAGGCCTATTGTGTATTATGTCAGATTATTTTGGACATCATCCCCCATTGTGAGACATATTGATTGAACACTAACACGTCAGTGTTTTGATTGTAGAACATGCACAAGCATTTTTTCAGTTAGTGCAGCCTTGTCCTTTCCACCCTTTTGAGTGCTGTAGTCTAATGGCCCYTTTTAGCTAGATGTCATTTTGTTCAGAATAAGCACAGGTGTTTACCATTTTTTTATTTTTTGGGGAGTCACACCACAATTCGAGTAAGACTTTGGCTCAGGACATTTTCTTCRAGGGTTATACTGTATATGCACATCCTGTGTCCTTTCATCAACAAACTATTCCTAGTTCCACCTTGAATATCCCCTACTGCCATATTGAATTTGGAGGACGTCAGAAACACTAACTCACAATACAGAAACACATTAATAGGAGACAACGACCTCCCTCGGGTGTGTTATTGGGTCCTGTGCCCAGTCTGTTCACTGCTCCCAGCAGAGTACAAGGCTGGGCAGCACAGATTGAATCTTTCTGTCTGGTGACAAAAGGACAGGGCAGGATTAATACAGTGGTCCCCATGGTGATGGTGCTGTATGTGTTCCTATTGGACGGAATTCTCTCTCTCTCTCTCTTTCTCTCTCTCTCTTTCGCTATCTGTCTCTATGTCTCTCACACACACTCACACGCTCGCAAACACGCACTCACACTGGGGATCAGGAGGATGGGGGCTAGACAGGCCCTAGCATGATGGACTTGGCCAGTCTGTTTTGATAAGACAATATGACATACAGGGCTGGGTGTGATGCGTGTCATCTTTCATGGTCGGCAGCATGGCAATGGCATCGTTCTGCCATGCGTCGTCATTTGTGTAGGCCTATCCCAACAAGCGTTTTAATAGTACCCAAAGCTGTCTCTGTCACACTGTGTAGGTCTCAACCAAGTGTGAGAGAAACTGGTTGAGTTATTRACGGTCGAGTACTTCAAATATGATATAAAATATACAGACACGCATTTTAGCTTAGTATCTATTTGAAATAACAGTTGCCTGAGTTGAGTGCTGCACTACAGCTACTGTACATAACATTTCTCAAAACATAGGATTTCGGGGCGGCAGGTAGCCTAGTGGTTAGAGCATTGGGCCAGTAACCAAAAGGTTGCTGGATCGAATACCCGAGCTGACAAGGTAAAAATCTGTTGTTCTGCCCCTGAACAAGGCAGTTAACCCACTGTCGTCATTGTAAATAACAATTTGTTCTTAAATGACTTGCCTAGTTAAATATAAACGCACTGACGGTCATGCCATTTCAAAGATTATACCTGCTTGATTCTACCTGAAATGATGAATACATATAGGGCAACAATATTCCCCTTGATAATGTTCATGTTTATCATCCTGGGGACACCAAATTATTAGAGCGTGAACAGGTAATACCAGAATGGTAGTAGGGTAATATAGCAGCAGCCTTGTCCTCTGMAATGAGGCTGTCATAGCTTCAGCCCTTTACACCCTACAGGGTTATCTCCAATAATCGGTGCTGAGAACCTTCCTTTACTTCCCGTTTTAGTGTATTGTCAGTGATATGGAGCATTCTGAAGGTAGTGCCTCTGTGTCAGGTTCATACTGTTAACAGCTKMTCTAGGAACAKATCCCACTGTATGTGTGGTACTGTACTGGTACTGTGTGGTATTGACAACTGTAGTTTTCAGAATTTCAGAGTTTTCTCAGTCAAGTAACTGAATTCAAAGATGAATGCAACTCTCATAAATGTGGCACGTTTAGTTCGAATCCATTACCTGCGGGTATTTTATAGGGTATTTTATACTTCGCAATGGTTGACATTGCCCTCAACAACTCACAGTCTTCGAATGGCTGTTTGAATGTGTGCTTGAGTTACAAGATCATTTACATCGCAACTTCTTATCGGAACATTCTTTTTAAGGAACTTGTATGTTTCACAATAAACCCGGTGCACATAACCTGAAGGAAATGGTTGCCCACAAATGGCATTTAGTACAACAGGGACTTTTTTTGATCCTCCATGGTAAAACATTTAGTGCCACATGAATCCTACTGCTTGTGGAGAGAAAAAAAAGAAACATTTTCCGTGTCTGGAGGCAAGCGGTCTTCAGCGTGTGTCTTACACGCTCCCGTTCCCCCAGCACTAACCCCACAGGGTGCTAATGAAATATCTATTATGTTCCTGCAAATGTCTTTTCCGAGGCCCCGTGGCACATTCCAACACGATATGTGTYGACATGTGACTTCACACTTGAGCCGGGATGGCTGCCCTAGAAATTACAGTTGCTCAGAGAAATCTGTGTTTGCTTATGGGTTGCGGAGGGACTGTAGCGGCTGCATTATTAATTGGATCCAGCAGATGAAGTGGTTCCCCTTTCAGGCGATGAATGTCGTCTGCCTCATTTACTCAGGGAATATTTAGGAAAAGCCACAGCCGGCAGAACACAAAGTAAAAGGTCATGCCTTCAGGTTTTACTTCTGCACAACAACCAGCTAACACAAACCTTAGAGACATAATAAAAGTATCAAAGCACAGTTTTACCTGGTCCCTCTGTATCATTGTAATTCGCCATTTAAAGGGTTTTGTTTATACCTGCAGTTGGGGTTGTGTATAGTCATGAAGGTTCAGGTTGAATTASATTGGAGGAAGTCAATTTGTAATGCCATGTTAAGGTCAACCTTTCAACATGGTTTCCATCTAGTAGTTTAAGTGAACCTACCTACCATACCAAAATGCCTCTGTGAATAAGACTTAGTGAATGGTTTTAACCACACTGAGAGAGACTGACACCAAGCCTTGTGTTTGGTTTCATTGACTGAGGCACACACTACACTCGAAACACCAGACCCTTATCCTCCTGACGGCTCAAAGCTCAGTCCTTTATTTCACTTCAATATATCTCCCATTTACCACCCTCTCTATCCCCTCTTTTTATGGGAGCACAAAGCGGCTTCCCTAAAGGCCTCTCTGGCAGTAACAATGAGGCCCCAATCCCAGCCGTCTAAAGCTGAACAAGATCATCTACTCTTTGTTTCAYCCCTCTCTTTCTGAAGGACCTCATGGCTATCGACCTGGAGCCCTACCGTTTCTGTGGCGTCAACATGACCGGCTTCCGCATCCTCAACGTGGACAACCCTCAGGTGGCGTCCATCGTTGAGAAGTGGTCCCAAGAGAGGCAGATACCTCCCAAGCCCGACTCGGGTCTCCTGGAGGGGATCATGACGGTATGCTTTTGGTCCTCTGTTGTGGAATTCTGAGGCTGATAGTATGCTAAAATCAGCATGAAAGACATCATATTGATATCTATATACCAGCCATGCTCTCATAATTGTCTTTCACCAGCCCTGCTCTCAAAATTGTATGTCATTAACAACATTTCTGAAGAACATGCATAGAACATTATATTCCAATCTGTCGTATTACCACTATATTACCACTTAGTAACAGTATTACTACTATTACTACTACTGCTATGTACCACCAATGATGCTAATAATAATGACAATGGTGATACTATTGGGTCCTATTATCATCATAATGTCAGATAAGAAGCGCTTGGAAGCAGGAGGGTCACAGTCTACTAAATTCTGAACTGCTTCATTCAATGTATTCAGGGGAGTTCATAATCATTCTCAAATCCCATCACAATGGTCTAAATCCAATAATCGCAAATCCCATCCCTGATATTCCAATAAAGCCTCCTTTTACGCTCTAACTTAAAGAGCGAGCGTCGCTAATGGGAGATAAAGAGTTAAACACGCGCGTGGTATATTCAACATGAATATTATATTGTGGCAATCCCTCGTTGTTTGTTTATCTAGTCCTGAAATTTGACTGGGGTTCTGATACACCCACACGGTACTCTCACAGGTCTCATTATTTCTGTGTGGAGAAGGAGGGGTTTTATGGAAAGGAGCGCACTCGCTCCGTGTAGTATGCACTTTTAATTGCTCCCGGAACTCCGTATGAGATAGAATCTAGGTGATACAAACATCAAGGTAGGCTGCCTTTAATTTCGTCTTACTTGCCTGGAAAGCGTCATATCCATATTTACAAAAGGAGTTGAGCTCACTTTCTCGGGCATGCTATCTGGAAAATAAGACAAATCTGAGCGCTTTGATTTCCCTTTGTTAGCTTTTTCTCAAACACTTTTGCTGCTACTGGTGCTAAGGGAGTGGACTCCCCTTGTCCACAGCCGTCAGCTGAAATAATGTCCCCCTTTATTCCAGACAGATGCTGCTCTGACGTACGACGCGGTCCACATCGTGTCCGTCTCCTACCAGCACGCACCACAGATGACGGTCAACTCGCTGCAGTGCCACCGCCACAAGCCATGGAGGTTCGGCGGACGCTTTATGAACTTCATCAAGGAGGTGATGCTGAGCGKTTTGTTTTCATTTGATGTTGATGTTTGATCTTGTGTGCGGCGTCCATATTMGGAGATTGTGGATGCCATACTGTTGGTCTCTGAATCCATTTGACAAATKCAATTACATTTGGAGAGGAAAGAAACATTGTGTAATCATGGCACGTACATCTTACAGACAAAAGCAATGTTATCTGGATAAATCTCTTATTCATGAATAGTGTCTCAAAGTAATGAATTACTCAAAGCTGTGTTAATGTAATCTCTCCAGCTAAATTCCCTGTATTCATAACCTATTTACAGATGGCAAACTCACAGTGAGTCATTGTGCCCTATTTGTACTGAAAAGGGAAACTGGTGCGCCCTTCTGTGCACTCTGTTTACAATAAGTGTACCGAACTTCACAAGGCCAGAGCCCGGAGTATAAGTGAGGGGAATGTGTTAGCTCCATAGCTCCATCAGTAGCTCCATCATTGCCAGGGGTAACAGACACCTCTCTGTGAGCGTGGAGAAAAAGGAGGAGGGCGGGCATATCAGTCGATCATAATGATGAGCAGTTATGTGTTTTTTTTCTCCCTTGTGTGGAATCAAGCGAAGGAGATGGTCTTTAATTAACACTGTGGTCTGGGGGAAAATGTGTCTGAGGCGTTGGGACGTAAAATGTAATTAAAAAGGAAATTCATCCGAGTGTGTGTTTGTGTTTGTTTGTGTGTGTGTGTGTATGTGTGCCTTTCCGCCATGGTGTTTGTTTTTACATGTGTACGTATTCACATGCTTTGATGAATGAGTGTTAATGTGTGGTCGTGTGTGTTTCTCTGCAGTCTCACTGGGAAGGCCTGACGGGGAGGCTGTCGTTCAACAGGACCAGTGGCCTCCGCACAGACTTTGACCTGGACATCATCAGCCTGAAAGAGGAGGGCCTGGAGAAGGTAACACACCTCATTCTGACACAATGATCCAACTATAAACTAACCACACTTAAAACTTTTATGGCTGCAATCCCGTTAACGGGATGATATGACAACAGCCAGTGAAAGTGCAGGGCACCAAGTTCAAATAACAGAAATCTCATAATTAAAATTCCTCAAACATACATGTATCTTTACCATTTGAAGTAATCGTGTTGTTAATCCCACCAAGTGTCCAATTTCAAATAGGCTTTACAGCGAAAGCACCACAAACGGTTATGTTAGGTCACCGCAAAATCCCAGACAAACAAAGTCATTTACACAGCCAAAGACAGGAGTCACAAAAAGCAAATAGAGATAAATTAATCACTAACCTTTGATGATGTCACAGATGACACTCATAGAACTTTATGTTACACAATACATATATGTTTTGTTCGATAAAGTTCATATTTATATCCAAAAACCTCAGTTTACATTGGCGCCATGTTCAGAAATGCCTCCAAAATATCCGGAGAAATTGCAGAGAGCCACGTCAAATAACATAAATACTCATCATAAACTTTGATGAAAGATACATGTTTTACATAGAATTAAAGATACACTTGTTCTTAATGCAACCGGTGTGTCAGATTTCAAAAAGCTTTACGCCAAAAGCACAATATTCAATAATCTGAGAACAGCGTTCAGCCACAAAAGGAAGCCAAACAGTTAYCCGCCAAATTGTGCAGTCAACAAAACTCATAAAAAGCATTATAAATCTTCACTTACCTTTGCTGATCTTCGTCGGAATGCACTCCCAGGACTCCCAMTTCCACAAGAAATGTTYGTTTTGTTCGGTAATGTCCATCATTTATGTCCAAATAGCTATTTTTGTTAGCGTGTTTGGTAAACAAATCCAAAGTCAGGAAGCGCGTTCACTAAAAGCAGACGAAATGTCAAAAAGTTCTGTAACAGTCAGTTGAAACATGTCAAACGATGTATTGAGTCAATCTTTAGAATGTTTTTAACATAAATCTTCAGTAACGTTCCAACCGGAGAATTACATTGACTTCAGATGTGCGATGGAACAGAGCTCCCTCTCATGTGAACGCGCATGGTCAGAGCATGGTCAGGTCATGATAGACCTGACTAATTCCTGTCTCCTTCGGCCCCACTTCACAGTAGAGGCATCAGACAAGGTTCTACAGACTGTTGACATCTAGTGGAAGCCGTAGGAAGTGTAAACTCATCCATATCCCACTGTGTATTCAATGGGGTCTTGGTTGAAAATCGACCAATCTCACAATTCCCACTTGCTGTTTGGATTTTCTCTCTGGTTTTTGCCTGCCATATGAGTTCTGTTATACTCACAGACATCATTCAAACAGTTTTAGAAACTTCAGAGTTTTCCATCCAATACGAATAATAATATGCATATATTAGCAACTGGGACTGAGGAGCAGGCAGTTTACTATGGGCACCTCTGTGCACCTTTCATCCAAGCTACTCAATACTGCCCCTGCAGCCATAAGAAGTTAAAGAAGTATAGTGTTACGTAATTGTTCAGGTTTTCACTTAGTCTGAGGACATAGCACATGAATGGAAATGTAAAATACATGCTTATTTTGTGTAAGATCACCCTGGTGATTACACAGGTTTACACAGGTTTATTTATACCCTCCACAATACACTATTCTCTCTTTCTCTCGTAGGACATAACGTTTGTTTTGCATATCCCCTGTTAAATCGTCTAGACTGAAATCCATTCCAGTTTTCTTCTTTAATATGGAACAAATAATGCACAACGGTCTCCATTTGACAGTATCATTTACCTCCTAACAAGGAAGCCAATGGGCTGTTCAAACATAAGCAGAAGTTAATGGATCATAAAGCAAATTGGATGAGGGAAGACAAAGTGTTAATTGCAAGTCTCTAATGGTAATTCAAGTTGTTGCCCAAAATGCTGTTTGCTAATGAGGTATATCAACCTCACTGTTTTACCCACCAAAGGAAGTCAGAAGTTGGTAATGAAGAAGGAGAATATTTAACTTCCGGTGTTATTTTAAAAGGCAGAGTAGCACCCTGCGGACTATAACTGCTTTGTGGTGATATGGGTTTGTCATACGTTATGGAAGCATAAACTCGAGATAA
This sequence comes from Salvelinus sp. IW2-2015, assembly GCF_002910315.2. Taxonomy (NCBI): domain Eukaryota; kingdom Metazoa; phylum Chordata; class Actinopteri; order Salmoniformes; family Salmonidae; genus Salvelinus; species Salvelinus sp. IW2-2015. The sequence goes on along the minus strand of NC_036874.1, from coordinate 15,923,131 downwards.
GTGCCATTATGACTTCCTCAAGCGCTCCCGTATGGCAGAGCCTGTATGAGCCTGTATAATAGCTGGGACATGTCAGCTCAGAATATCACTGCAGCTCCAGGCTGGAACAACCACAATGTGCCAAACTATTTCCGTATCTCATTATTCTGCTGTGCTGGGTCTACTGCTATGTTTGCACATCTCTGAGACTGACTCGTGTGCTAAAACTAGCATGAAAGACACACAAATGATGTGTGGATAGCTGTATAGGCCTACTGTGTGTTTTTCTCCATCCCTGGTCTCAAGCATGTTACATATCCCACAATACTCAGTGGATATATCTGTGGAATCGGCTTTAGCTAACTGTTCGAGACTTTTTGGCCTAATCTGCCCTAATTGAATTTTAGCCCGAGTTTGAGCTCATACTGGAATTAGGAGAGGTTTCCAGTCAGAGTGGAAAATTCACTGACATGAATATAAAAGAGGGAAGAAAAAAAGGCAGAAAGCTCTCTTCTCCCTGTAGTTGCACCGGTAAATAACTGTTRAATCGCTTCATTGGCTATGCACATTTAATGAATTGAGTTAATTGGACACAATTAGTAAGATTTTGCTGGCATGCAGAGTGGAAGACATTGATATTTTTTTTAAAGCAGCTCTTCTCTTCAGTTGCCTAGTCCTTTTTGGGGGGGCTGTTTCACACAAGCTGTAACTAATATGCTTTTTAAATTCGAGCATACGCTCCTCAGTGGACCAGACAGAAGGACTTTATCAGGTGTTTTTCACACTGGCTGCGATGCAGCGTGTTTGTGTACCTTTAAACGGATCCACCTCGAGTGCCAGCCAGCCCTGTGAATATTAAATGGCACTTTGGTAGTGACGCAGAAGGAGAAAGAGAGGAGGATGGCGAGGAGGAGAGTAGGGAAAGCGAGTGACTGCGAAGTCGACATGCAAAATTAGGTYGTTACCGACAGCCTACAGGACTGACTATTTTATGGTAATGATATGTTCCAGAGTCGTCACAACAGTATGGAAGGAGCTTTTATGCCCGGAAGGCGCTACTCGAGTGCAACTCCTTTTATTTGCTCGGATCTTTTTGTATTTATCTTAGTGAGATTACTCAGAGCAGAACTTCTCTGCCAACATTATCAAGCTTTTATATTTCCATTTCCGACAACCCCGTGCTGGGCTTTCTTTTCAAAATGAATTGTAGGATTTGTGTTTTGCTACGTTCCTAAGGGCACAAAACTGCAAAGACACCAGACCTGAAATAACCATATGATAATCACGCTAGGATGCTTATCTAGTTTGCAMTATTTTATGCTCTGGTTTCTGTATGTGTTTTAAGCAGCGAAAGGAGGAGATTATGAAGCCTAAATGGAAGTCTAAATGGAAGTCATTGATCAAGATATTACATTTGATTGCTCTCCCACTTTTTCTCCACGTTGCTCACACACATACTACACAGAAACGAACAACCTATCCTCTTTTTCTGCATTCAGAAAAGTGCTCCAATTACCTATTGTGTGTCTGTTATCAGAGAAGAGTTGCAAGTGGAAAGAATGTTTGTTGTAGGAGTTCGACAAGGCTGTGCTCTCTCTTCATTTCAACAATTCATAAGCTATGATATTCACAAGGTATTGGTATTTTTAGAACAAGGCCAACAGAGGGGGTGACAGGTGACAGTTTGGAGAATCTGACATCTTTTGATACTGAAAAGTTGCAGAAGACAGCACAATGTTTTCGTTCTAATCTTAGAGACTACTACTGAATTATATTGTTTAAATTCGATTATGTTTGAGACAAAATTCACATTTTTGCATGTTATTTATGTTCCAAACCATAACACCAGGATGAAGTGAAACATAGCATCATAATTTCATCATTCCCCACAGAACGATTTGATTTCTTAGACTTCTCTCCTACAATGTCAATTCATTTAGAGCCTGCCTCCACATCCCACCACTTACTCTTTGCACAAACTCCCCCAATAACCTCATGGCGTATAGTTCGTCCAGAGGTGACACAGCCAATCAGCTAATGGAAATGTGTCCCGGTGGGCACTAATGCAGCAAGGTGAGCTTGTGGTAAGTAGAGAGGTAAAGTCGAACTCTTACACGCTTTTCATCTTCCCGCAGGTGGGGAAGTGGAGTTCGTCCGGAGGTCTCAACATCACCGAGGTCCCCAAGCGGAAAGGGTTGAACATCACAGACTCGCTGGCCAACCGTTCCCTGGTCATCACCACCATCCTGGTAGGTCAGCTGACTTTGATCAGCCCTTCGTGAAAGTCTCTCTCTCTCTCTCTCTCTCTCTCTCTCTCTCTCTCTCTCTCTCTCTCTCTCTCTCTCTCTCTCTCTCTCTCTCTCTCTCTCTCTCTCTCTAAGCTACTCAAAACATTTCCTTAGGGGATGGTACTTTATATATCAGTGTCTTATCATTCAATCTTTTACAGGGATTGGCTGAGAAACCAATTTTCCCTTGCGAGTTACAGTGGCTGCGAAAGTATTCACCCCCCTTGGCATTTTTCCTATTTTGTTGACTTACACCTGGAATTAAAATAGATTTTTGAGGGGGATTGTATAATTTGATTTACACAACATGCCTACCACTTTGAAGATGCAAAATATTTTTTGGGGTGAAACAAACAAGAAGTAAGACGAAAAAAACGGAAAACTTAAGCGTGCATAACTAATCACCCCCCCAAAGTCAATACTTTGTTGAGCCACCTTTTGCAGCAATTACAGCTGAAAGTCTCTTGGGGTATGTCTATATAAGCTTGGCTCATCAAGCCACTGGGATTTCTGCCCATTATTCAAGGCAAAACTGCTCCAGCTCCTTCAAAATGGATGAGTTCCTCYGGTGTACAGAAATATTTAAGTCACACCACAGATTCTCAATTGGATTGAGGTCTGGGCTTTGACTAGGCCATTCCAAGACATTTAAATGTTTCCCGTTAAACCACTGGAGTGTTGCTTTAGCACTATGCTTAGGCCATTGTCAATCACCACCTTCCGGAGACACCTGAAACCCCACCTCTTTAAGGAATACCTAGGATAGGATAAAGTATTCCTCCTACCCCCCCTCCCCCTTAAATGAGTTAGATGCACTATTGTAAAGTGGTTGTTCCACTGGATATCATAAGGTGAATGCACCAATTTGTAAGTCGCTCTGGATGAGAGCGTCTGCTAAATGACTTAAATGTAAATGTAATTGTCCTGCTGGAAGGTGAACCTCTGCCCAGGTCTCAAATCTCTGGAAGACTGAAACAGGTTTCCCTCAATAATTTCCCTGTTTTTAGAGCCACCCATCATTCCTTCAATTCTGACCAGTTTCCCAGTCCCTGCCGATAATAAACATCCCCACAGCATGATACTGCCACCACCATGCTTCACTGTGGGGATGGTATTTTCGGGGGTGATGAGAGGTGTTGGGTTTGCGGAAGACATAGCGTTTTCCTTGATTTTTTCCTTGATGACCAGAGTAACTTCTTCCATATGTTTGGGGAGTCTCMCACATGCCTTTTGGTGAACACCAAACGTGTTTGCTTATATTTTTCTTTAAGCAAGGTCTTTTTTCTGGCCATCCTTCCGTAAAGCCCAGCACTGTGGAGTGTACGGTTTAAAGTGGTCCTATGGACAGATACTCCAATCTCTGCTGTGGAGCTTTGCAGCTCCTTCAGGGTTATCTTTGGTCTCCCTCTCAGCCGTCTCTTGGCAGGTTTGTTGTGGTGCCATATTCTTTCCATTTTTTAATAATGGATTTAATGGTGCTCCGTGGGATGTTCAACGATTCTGAAATTCTTTTATAACCCAACCCTGATCTGTACTTCTCCACAACTTTGTCCCTGACCTGGTTAGAGAGCTCCTTGGTCTTCATGATGTTGCTTGCTTGGTGGTGCCTCTTGCTTGGTGGCCTTTCAGAACAGGTGTATATATACTGAGATCATGTGACAGATCATGGGACACTTAAATAAAGTCCACCAGTGTGCAATCTAACTAATTATGTGATTTCTGAAGGTAATTGGATGCACCAGAGTTTATTAAGGGGCTTCATAGCAAAGGGGGTGAATACATATGCACGCACCACTTTTCCGTTTTAMATTTTTTAGAATTTGTTAAACAAAGTTTWTTTTTTCATTTCACTTCACCAATTTGAACTATTTTGTGTATGTCCATTACATGAAATCCAAATAAAAATCCATTTCAATTCCAGGTTGTAATGTTGTAACAAAATAGGAAAAACACCAAGGGGGATGAACACTTTTGCAAGGCACTGTATGTATAATTTACATTTGGAAAAATAACATCTCCTTTAAACAAAGTCCATGTTAGAAGGTTGAAAAAACATGGTTGGCATTGAGGCCCTCTCCGCTACCACCTCTCAGACCGGGAAATGGGAGATATCTGCCAATTGAATCACAGTGAATTAATTGAACACCACCTTGAATTTACCTCACCATTCTGAATCCAACTTGGATTGTCAAAAGATGTAGTGTCGATCATCATTATGTCACATTAAGATTACCATGAGGATGTGAGGCACTTGCAGTGCAAGGTGCCCATAGAGAACAAGACAGGGAGCCACAATGGACCAGTCTATAAAATATCCACTAATTACATGTTAGGAAATAAACAGGTGTTCTCTCCCACCAGCTTTCCACATTCATTTGCAGATCGTCTATTGTGTATATATAAGCCTGTGAACTGGGAGGTTAGAGGGTCTTTGTGGAGCTATCACCGAGGTGCTGACAATGAACATCCCCCACGAGCTTATTCTGGACGGACACACAAGTTATCAACAATGATCAACACTCTCATTAAGTCTGGATTGGAGCGCAAGGCTGTAATTATGACCGAGTGAGGTTTAGAAGAGATATAATCAGTGCCTTCTGGTGCCAACCACGGGGAGTAGCAACTTCAATCACAAAGACAAGAAATAGAACCATAAAACAGGTGGTGTTTAAAGCTGCAGCCAAAAATATATACACCAAATAATATGATTTAGGGTCAGTTTCTTTGAGCCAGATTAAGCCTATTCATGGACTAAAAAACATTTCCAATGGAAATTCCCCGTTGGACAGGGTTTTCAATCCAGAAGTAGGGTTTAGGTCCAAACCAGCCACTTGCATGGATCACCTGCATCTTTTGATAGTGTGTGATGGTTTAGGAGTATTTTAGGAATCAACACTTTTAGATTGTGAAAGCACGTTGAGAATAGAGCATCAGCAGCACTAATATCAGTGTCTGTGTTTTTGATCCATTCTGAGCTTAATGACATTGCATCAAACTGATCTCAGCGATCCGCGAATAAGACGTCTGACAGTTTTATGGCGATATCTTCTCGCATTCTACGAAGAGATTAAGMTATTTAATGCGTTTCCCAGCTCTCACATTAATTGTTTTCACTCCATTGCCTGTAACTGTGTCTGCATATCTCCTTCCCCGTTCTCTTATGTAYACCCATGCTGCGCTAGAGAGTGTGAAACTGGTTTAAACACTTTGATTTGARTCCAAACCTTGGGGAATTTAAAGAGTTGGGAAGGCTAGAAACAGATGGTAATGACTTTTTTCTTTCCCCCTGATCACGCAAACTTTTTGATCAAGATAATTGGACAMCTTGAACAAAGTTCTCCACTAAGCTCTTGCTTTCTATCTAAATGCATTATAATCAAGTATTCCTTGGTTATCATTTATTCAAAGGTAACGTCCTAATTGCAAACGGCCAGCTAGCTACATATTAGGATTGCAACCAATGATTTACTTTACATTTATTTGTCTGTCCCTGAGATGGTATTTTGGGTGTAGAAAGGACATCTGTTAAGTGTCAGACTAGGATGTGTTAAACCTGTTAGACGTGTTTTGATTCTTCCACCAAGACATACCCATCAAGGCATTTACCATCAAGGCAACATGATTTGAAACAACAGTGATTTCCATATTTTGTCACAGCATTATTATAATATACACTAATGTTCAAATGTTTGGGGTCACTTAGAAATGTCTTTGTTGTTGAAAGAAAAGCAAATCCATTAAAATAACATCAAATTGATCAGAAATACAGTGTAGACATTGTTAATGTTGTAAATTACTATTTAGTGATGGTTGCTGATAATGGGCCTCTGTACGCCTATGTAGATATTCCATAACAAATCTTCCGTTTCCAGCTACAATAGTCATGAACAATATCTACACTGTATTTCTGATCAATTTGATGTTATTTTAATGGACAAAACATTTGCATTTCTTTCAAAAACAAAGACATTTCTAAGTGACCCCAAACGTTTAAAGGGGAGTGTACATCACACCCTTTGCCACCATAAGCATAGCTAACACCACCCTGTGAAGCACGTGTTTTTCCGACCGAGTGGTAAACCGTGTTATGACTGGTTATTTCCTCCTCTTTAACGGCTTTTCTAGCAGCTTTGTGTCACACAAAGACGTGGCCGATGGGAATACAAAAGCAGAGGTCACCTTCACTGGGGAATCAATTACTCTGCTTATGAACAGACTTCATGAATTGTGTGTCTGGCCATCGGAAGCAATAAATAAATAGCCCATGAGGAAGTGGACCACCATGTCTTTAAAAAATGCACAGTGGGATATGTATGGGCCCTATTTTGCAGACAGATAGTGGGAGACACTAAATAAAGGGAAATATYGAGCCATCCGCCATCCTTTCTTTGAGAGTTTAGCCATTGTTCATGCAGGCAATAGGCATCACCTTGGTTACTCTGAGACCAGTGACGATGGAGACAACATTTCAKGCATGTTTCATTTCATTGAAGCATTCTGTTCCTAATCAAGCTTTTATTCAACCTGATATTATGAGGAGCCAGGGAGAATTTTACAGGGCAGTAAAGACCGCTGGCTCTCTGACCATAAACTGCATCGCACTGTACTATACAATGTCTACAAGGGGCAGYGGACAGGGATGTGGGAGGGGGAACGGCCAGGGAAGTTTAGCTGGCTGCAGAGACTATTTTAGAGTGCCTAGATTCACCATCTATTGTAAATCAACGAGACTTTCTATTGCATGCTGTACATTTCTCTGATTGCACAGCACAGCCGTCACTTAAATCAGTKAGATTTTCCTGTCGACACACAGTGCATTCAGGAAGTATTCAGACCCCTTGACTTTTTCCACATTTTGTTACGTTACAGCCATATTCTAAAATGAATGTAATGTTTTTTTCCCCTCATCAATCTAAACACAATACCCCATAATGGACAGAGCAAAAACATATAAAAAAATTTAGCAATAAAAAGCTGAAATGTGACATATGCATAAGTATTCAGACCCTTTATTCAGTACATTTACATTTACATTTTAGTCATTTAGCAGACGCTCTTATCCAGAGCGACTTACA
>NC_036874.1:15911314-15914641 GCF_002910315.2 Salvelinus sp. IW2-2015 | reverse complement strand
ATGGAAACAGGATGTACCCGAGCTCAATTTCGTGTCTCATAGCAAAGGGTCTGAATACTTTTGTAAATAGGGTATTCATTTTCAATAATAAAACAATCTGCTTTTGCTTTGTCATGATGGGGTATTGTGTGTAGATTKAGGAGGGAAAGTATTTATTTAATCCATTTTAGTATAAGCCTGTAACGTAACAAAATGTGGAAAAAGTAAAAGTGGAAAAACCATTGCACTCGTCCATATTTAAACATAGAGTGTAGYTAACCAGACATTGGACCGGAGTCTCCCTGTCATTCCCTGTTAGACAGAACAACGACTTATCAGCTCAGATCACTTTGCCTCAATTAAGTGCGTGTGCCGAAGAACAAATGGAAAAAGCTGACCTCAGCGCTGGTTTCCATTAGATTTTTTGTGTCTGTGCAGGAGGAACCATATGTCATGCTTAAGAAGTCTGACAAGGCGCTGGTGGGCAATGACCGTTTCGAGGGATTCTGTATCGACCTGCTCAAGGAGCTGGCCAGCATCCTGGGCTTCACCTACGAGATCCGCCTGGTGCCTGATGGGAAGTACGGATCGCAGGACGACAAGGGCCAGTGGAACGGCATGATCAAGGAGCTGATGGAACACGTGAGTTGGACTACCAGTTACCTTCTGACTGTTACTATTACTGTCTTACTATTGCTTATAACTAGTGCTCAACATTGTAAATTATTAGATGTTTTGACTACAGATTCAATAATTCAGTTCTGAGACAAACCCGTTTCAAATAATGTGTCTTTTTTGTTGGGACCCTGTTTTTATCTGTTAGGATCTGATTTGAAACTTATCACAATCAAACTTAATGTGTTTTTTTTTTTTTACAACAAATATAAAGATTTAAGACATACTAGGAAGAGTAAAAGTATAGCAATATATTGAAGTTGGTTTTGAAAGCAYCAAATGAAAGCATCAAAGGCTGTTAAAATATAGCTGACATTGACAACGCGGACAGTGCCCCGCTGGCATTTTGAGGGTGTCCCTCCCCATCGCCCTCTCCCTGTCCTCAGACCCCCTGGTCAACGATGTGCTCGGCTGGAAAAGTTGTAATAGCTTAAGTGGCRTTTAGAGAAGGGAGAGGGTGGGCGTCGGACGGTTCGAGTCAATGGCTAGGTGCAGAAAGGGTTAGGAAAGGTGGGCTTGCGCTGCAGCACTTAATCTCTACCTTAGCCAGATCCAGCTTTTATCAGATCCAGGTTGATATCAGTAACCTTGAGGGGGAACTAAGAGATTAAGGCAGGAAAATGTTGCTTATAGAAATACAAGCTTTCTTCATAATGAACAGTAAACATAGGCTACACATGTACATATGTTATTGTATCTTACTCTTTTTTCTATTATTATTATCATTATCATTATTGTATTCTGCATTGTTGAAAGGACTTGTAAGTAAGCATTTCACTGTTAGTCTACACATGTTGTTTACGAAGCATGTGACAGTCAAAGTTTATTTCATTTGATTTGACAGTTGAATGTTACCAATAGCCACTATCTAGACAGTAGCCTGAATATACACACTGATTTCAGTCTTTCACTTTTGTTTTAAGGGAAACAATCAAATCAAATGGTATTTGTCACATGCGCCGAATACAACAGGTGTAGACCTTACAGTGAATGCTTACTTACAAGCCCTTAACCAACAATGCAATTTTAAGAAAATACACCATCTAAGAAGCTTTTAGAAACGTGGCCTCTATGGACCTAGGACTTGGCGTCTCCCCGGTTACCGCTTGCTGTGCAAGTAGCAGAAGAAAACTGGTATGCTAGTTGTGGCTGGAGTCTTTGGACTCGATTTTTAGGGCCTTCCTCTGACATCCCGCTCTGGTATAGAGGTCCTTGGCGATGGCTAGGAGGAGCTTGTTCCCCAGTGGCATGTCAGCTGGGCGGTACGCAACCTACGTCCTCTCTCTGTTAGTTGTCTTGCGGTTCAAAGGCGCAGCATCGTTCGCAAAACCCGGCAGTGATAGCAACCAGTCCAGGCCTGCCTCCCGATGGTAGCAGCTGTAGAAACCTCTTTGAGGATCTAGGTACCCATACATCTTTTCTACCTGAGGGACGAATAGGTTTCTGTTATCGCCTCCCCTTCACGGACTGAATCTTGGTGGGCTTGGACCATGTTAGTTTCGTTGGTGATGTGCACGCCCAAGGAACCTTTGCAGTCTCTTCACTGTTCTCCAACTACAGGCCCCGTCGATGACGAAATTGGAGGTGTGCTCGATCCTCCTTTTCTTGGTAGGCCACAATGCATGCCCTTCTGTTCTTCACTACGATTTGAGAAATGATTTGTATTGTCCTTGTGCACCACACTGTCAGGGCTCCTGAGCCTCCTCCCTATAGCGCGTGTCTCATCGTTGTGTATGGCGTGAAAGACAGGCCTTACCACTGTCATTTCTCTAAGCAACAACTTAATGATGGGTTCGGTTGTGCCTGCCGGCCGTGCCAGCCTCGATGAGTGAACCAGGGGAGTAATCATGCTGATGCGGCGACCTGACGACCAGCGGCGCCACCCCTCATGAGGTGCCCCTCTCCACGTCTGGAGGATCGAGCGTGGAATGTGTTTGTTATCCCTACCTCTTCCACCCCATCCCGGGGCGGCCTGTCAGTGACGAGCTCTAGGATTCCCAGGTCTCGCAGTGAGGGAGTGTTTAGTCCCAGGGGTCCTTACGCTTAGTGATGAGCTTTGAGGGCCCCACTACTTGGTGTTGAACTCGCTGAAAGCTGCTACGTCCATGAATACGTAATTCTCAGCTAGGTGTTTCCTTTTGTCGCAGGTAGGGAAAGGGACGATTTTGAGAGTGCCGATCCAATGCAGATTTGCATCAATTCCTTGTGTGACTTGCTGATCGCTGGTGCGGTGTATGCAAATTGGAGTTGCGCTGTCTCAGTGCGTTCCTGGGATAATTTGGCATTACACTGTGTTTGGATGTGAGTCCATGAGAGCCTTTTCAAAAAGGCATTTCATGGGCTTACAGAGTGAGTGCTACGGGTCAGTAGTTCAATTTAGGCAGGTTACCTTACGTGTTCTTTGGGGCACAGGGACTATTGGTTGGTCTGCTGAAACATGTTTAGGATGTTACAGACGTTCAGCAGGGGAAGAGGTTTGAAAAATGCAGTGAAGACACATTGGTCAGCGTATGCTCGGAATACAAAATTCCTTGGTAATCCGTCTGGGCCCAGCGGCTTGTGAATTGTTTGACTGTCTTTAAAGGCTGCTTACTTCTACATCGGGCGTGGAAAGCGTGATTTACACAGTCGTGATTCAGTGTGACTTCAGTCAGGTTCAAAGGCTATCTAGAC
>NC_036874.1:15909612-15911200 GCF_002910315.2 Salvelinus sp. IW2-2015 | reverse complement strand
AGTAGAGAACATTTGAAAACAACAAAGCAAGTTTCAGAGCACCTGTATCTATTTCTCCATTCATATATCCCATGCTGTGAAATGTACTTTGTACTGTACTCAGTGCACTCCAACACATTTGCCCCCTATAGTGTATTATGGGCAACATATACTTAGTACAATGCAGATGAATTCAAGCCCTGTGGTCCTCCATGTTTTGATTTATGGTTTGATTCTCAACTGTTCCTCACAGTTAAATAGTTGGCTGAAGAGGTCTCAGTAATTCCTAAACACTTATCTTGGCTTGGGTAGAACTGAGCATGCTACCTGATGTTTTCTACAGTTCTACTGTATTTGGGTCTATTGCTTCCAAGAGAGTAATATCAGCTGATAGTAGAGGAATCAAGAACACCAATGTTCCATTCAGATATTACGTACTATTATCCGCATCACGGTTGTAGAATACAGTAATATAKGACTAGGTKTTGATCTAGTATGTTCCTTACACAGTATGTAAAGGGTAAGTGTGCTATAGACTGCCTCCTTGTGCTACTGCTCTTTGTTTGAATGGCCTACACTGTATCAACACTGCTATATGGATTTATTTAGCTGGTTCTATTTTGTGGCTCAGAGCTTTTCTTCCTCCTGTCTATACTGATAAGCTGATCTTGAAACAGCAGACCTGAAATGTAAACTTTGGAGCCAGCTCAAGAGAACTGTCCTGGGATTGCCATGAGAAGCTTGGATGGATATTGTTTTCCATACAAGTAAACCAACATCACCAACAACAATATCATTCATATAGTCATAATTCCATTCCTTTACTTTAGATTTGTGTGTATTGTGCATATTGTTGTGAAATTGTTAGATATTACCTGTTAGATATTAATGCACTGTTGGAGCTAGAAACACAAGCATTTCGCTACACCCGCAATAACATCTGCTAAACACGTGTATGTGACCAATAACATTTGATTTGACAACCTTATCCCAGGGATTGGTATCATGGCTGTGGTGCTGCATTCTGTTCATCCCATACCAGAATCACCATGTGTCATTGGCTAATGTGCAGACAGGTTTGACATCCATGTAACAAGTTCTTCCGAAGTCGCTGGGAGAGACAGGGRGGTCCTCCAGTACCTCCTCCAGCACAACAGGGGTCCTCACTACCCGTCCCTCCTGTACCCGGTTCCAGTGGGGTGCGTCTCGCCCTTCCCGGAGAGTACGATGGGACGGCGGCACGGTGCCAAGGCTTCCTACTACAGCTGGACCTCTACCTGGGCACCGTTTATCCAGCTCCTTTGGGAAGGGAGAGGCTGTCCGCCCTCGTCTCGTGCCTCTCAGGGAGAGCTCTGGAGTGGGCCAAYGCCGTGTGGGGAGAAGGAGATGCGGAATTCACCCGCTGCTTCCGGGCAGTCTTCGACCGCCCGCCCGAGGATAGAGCGGCGGGTGAACATCTGTTCCACCTGAGGCAGGGGACGAGGAGTGCCCAGGAGTTTCCGACCTTGGCGGGATGCGGGATGGAGCGACAGGGCCCTCATCGACCACTACCGTTGCAGCCTGCGCGAGGATGTCCGTCGGGAGTTGACCTGCAGGGATACCACTCTTA
>NC_036874.1:15848071-15909587 GCF_002910315.2 Salvelinus sp. IW2-2015 | reverse complement strand
ACAATGAATTTTAGAAAGAGAGGGTCCGATGTCTAGCCGCAGCTGATTTGTACGGTCAGATTTTTACAGCTCTTTCAGAACATCTGCTATCTGGATTTTGTGTGAAGGAGAAAGGCTGGGGAGGCCTTGGGCAAGTAAATTGCGGGGGGTGTGAGCTGTTGGCTGGATTGGGTACCATGTATAGATTTAAAAGTACCATGTATGTAAAATGTAGAATAGGTAAACGGTTTAAAAGGTAAAATGTACGTATATGTAGCAAAAAAAGCCGGTAAAAAACAATCCTATATTTGGTCCCCCTAAGGAGGTTTTTAAACATGTAAATTAAAAAACTCTGGATACTTTTTGATTCCTGTGGCGGAAGGTGACCATGTCTTAAAGTAATGAATGGACTGTAATTTCTCTTTGCTTATTGAGAGCTGTTCTTGCCATAATATGGGCTTGGTCTTTTACCCAAATAGGGCTAGTCTCTGTGTTTTAACCGCTGGACTGCTCACATAACACATACTAGATTGGTCTCAACGCACTTAAGTAACGGAAACCGAGCAATTCATCACACTAATTCACTTTTAGAAGTGGCACACCTGGGAATTTGAGTTGCATGGAGTTCTTCCATGTGACTTATCTTCATGAAGCTGCCTTTGAGACTTGAATGCATGATGTGAATAGCTGCTTCACATCAACAATAAAGGTGGCTATTTGGATTACGAATCTCTGAAATTATATTTGAGTTTTTTGTTATCTTTAACAGCTTTTTTGTTAGTACAGAGTGAGATTTCACTTTTGTTTATACTTCTAGTTTTGATGTATTCACGTATTTATTCTAAATGTAGAAAATAGTTCAAATGAATGAAGTAATCTTGGACAGCGCGGAGAACATATCGCATATTCTCTGTACCTCTTAACTCGATTGTTTACAAAGATTTGCACACGGTGCTCTCAACTGCCTCACTGTCCACCACTGTTTAATTTGCATATATGACTAGAGAAATGGTTGTCCTGGTAATTCCATTCGTCTGACTACAGTACCTCCCCTTGAATAGGCAAAGGAATTGTAGAGTGGATATGCATTTGGCATTACTATACATCATACCTATCCCTTCAATGTAGACTCTTCTAAAGCACAAAAACACTATAATGTAGCAAGAATATGTAGCTGTGGTTGTTGATGCAATATCTGAAAGTCATGCTGCCCCGTCCCCGTCCAAAAATGACCAAGCTTCCTGACCACTGAATCCCCACTTGACCGCCTCAAGTAGATCAAAACCCCCGCGTACCACTGTAAAACCAATCATGCGTCTTGCGAACCTCAGGATAGAGCGACAAGACACATAGGTACGTGCCTAAGAATGCAGATAAAGCCCCCTTTTCGAAATCCAGATATCTATGCCAAAGGGTCCCAAGTCAGTCTGCTATCTTCTCACATGTAGACAATGAGAATGTTGTGAGATTGCTGTGGTGTGCATCGGTTCTCTCGCCGTAAACCTTCCTGTGTATCTCTCGGAGCAAAGAGATTAATTGGAGAAAGAAACCCAAATGGATAGTGTTTAAGCTCGCTATTAATAACTGGCCATCCAACATGCATGATCTGAATTGGATCATCTATGTGCACTGAAATCCAAGTTTAACATAGGACCTGTTGCACTAATTTATAACGCCTTTCCCACAAATGCCTTGGCGTTGTAAGTGAGCTTTGACGACATCAGAGGATAAGTCAACAGGCCTGATGCTAGGCATGGGCACGGAAACGGTACTTTTTTTGTAATTTAATTAGCCCTCAAACCACACACACTCTTTCTTCTGCATTCAATAATGTAGTGATTCCTCAATTTGTATTTAACACAAACAAGCCGATTAATCATAAGATATATAAGCACATACACAATGTGTATGCATAGAACAGAAAATATATCTCCACTCACTATGCACACAAAAAGTTGGGCCTTGTCAGGTGAGACAATGCATAATCTCGATCGCACGTATTTATTCAAAGTACAATCCAGAGAAATTATGGAAAAACACTAACCCAGCTACATGCATGTTTTTTAGTTTTATAGAAATCAAGAGCTCATCTTGCCTACCTACCTACAGTGTCTGACAAAAGGTGACATCAAAATACCATCCAACAAAGACTTTTATTTTTGTCAAACCACATTTGCTCTTTGTTATGGATCAGAGCTCAGGTGACTACAAGATGAATGGAAGGCTTACAAACTGCTTTTAATAAAATCCACACACTACTTCACTGTTTAGTAATGAAAACTATGATTTATGTGAGATTGTGGTCTGGCAGAGAATCGAAGATCAAGCATGAAAACAACCGCATACGGCTTTGTGTTTTGCTATGATCTGTCTTCCTTAAACCAATCGCACAAATTTGATCTACCCGCAACTTAGGTGACCACAGTGGATCACGTAGTAAGTACCAGACAGCAATTGTAATGGTGTCGTGGTTCATCGCCAATCATCTGAACATGGGTTAATAAATATATTGTTGTGTTGCTGCAGTGTCATCTGAGCTCGAATACCTCTGTTTGATTTTGCATAAACCCAGCATCCCAGAAATACATAATCCATGCACCATATCCATTGGATTGTCAGGTATGCGTAAAATGGCTGTAAAGGTGAGTCAGGTGCAGAAGAGCAGGATATTGGGTAGGCCAACGAGCCTTTTATTTAGGCGAGAACCAAAAAGCTACAAGGCAAAAGGTGAATCACGAAATTAACAATACGGGTTAACATAACCCAAGCGCAACAGACTAAAGTGTGCAATAACATGAAACATGAAATAAATAATACTACCACAAAGACATGGGGAAACAGAGGGTTAAATTACAACAACACATAATGAGGGGAAATGAAGAACGCAGGTTGGAATGTGGGAAAACAAGACAAGCACAAATGGAAAATGAATGATGGAGTTCGGCGAATTGGCTAGTAAGAGACCGGCGACGTCGAACGCCCAGAGTACCCGCCCGAACAAGGAGATGGCATCGACTTTCCGGCAGAAGATCGGTGACAGTACCCGTCGCACGTCGACACCGGCCTCGTGGGACAGTCCCGGATAGCCGATTAAACGGCGCTAAGGGCGATCTCGGATTGGAGACGGTGGAACTCTCGCGAGCAGGGAAGGATCTCAACGTGAACGTTGCCTCCTGTGGACTGGGATACCTCGAGCATTCTCCTCCGGACCATACGCCTCCCAGTCCACGAGGTGATCTGTGAAGGCTCTCCTCCGGCCGCGACGTTTTCCGAACCTAATGATGGATACGAACGGAGTAAGCTGCCGGGACCCCCTTCGAGATGTCCAGAGGGGGCGGAGTGAACCTCCCCGCACCTCATGGACTTCTGGAGTCAGGCCATACCACCTACGTCGCGCCTGAGAGTAAGACAAGGACGAAGGGGTAGGTTAATGCGGTTAATTACGGGAGGGAAGCTGGTAACTGTACAAACCTCGCTTCCGCTCTTCCTCCCAGGACTTAAAAGGCTCACAAACCGCGGACCCAACTTCCCGGCAGGGCAAAGGGCGGAGGGGCAAGGTTTCGGAGTCGAGGCCGACCCGGTTCCCCGGGGTGCGAACTCCGGGGCCTCACTACGGTGACGGAAAAGTGGCGCAGCACAGCGCGCCTGAAGGTGAACATGGCGGCACCCCATGTTTCCTTCCGCACGCCGAACCAAGTCGTCCATCGCAGGAGCTTCGGTCTGACGTCTGAATGCAAAGGAGCCAAACCGGCCTGATACACCAATACACATGAACGGGGAGAGGTTTAGTGGAAGGGAAGTGGTGGAGCCGAGTTCTGGGCATCAATGCCCAGAGGCACGAATCGCTTTCCACTCCCCCGGCCAGTCCTGGCAATAGGAACCTCAGAAACCTACCCACATTCACTGGTTAACTCTCTCCACGTGTCTCGCGTACTCTTGCGTGCATCGGTACAACTGAGGTAAGCGACCGAGACCTACCCAGACGTTACGTTCCATGACACCTTCCAGAACCTCGAAGTGAAACTGGGGGACCTCGATCAAACTATATCCTATGGCACCCGATCGAAGACGGTGCGTAAACAAGGTCCCTCCGCAGGTCTGTAGGGGCCGTAGGGAGACCGGGCAGAGGGAGGAGATGGCAGGACTAGAGAAAACGATCCACAACCACCAGGATCGTGGTGTTTCCCTGTGATGGGTGAAGATCGGTCATGAAATTCGATTGACTAGGTGTGGACCAATGGCCCGCTGTGGAACGGGTAAGGGATGTACTACTCTGGGCAGGTGCCTAGGAAGCCTTACACTGCGCAACACTGATCAGGAGGAACATAAAACCCTCATAGTCCTTTAGCAAAGTGGGCCACCAGTACTTCCCGCTCAGACAGCGCATCCGATCCCGACCTGATGCCTGGATGACCCAGAGGAGGGTGACGTGTGGGGCCCAATAAATCAGCACGGTCACGGACAGCAAGACGGAAAATGTACAACCGCCCAGCGGGACAACTGGAGGGGAGCGGGCTTCTGTACGCAACGCCCGCCTCAATGTCCCGGTCCAGCTCCCACAACTACCAGCGCCACAGGCAGGAGGCCGGGAAGTATGGGAGTGGATCCATGGGCCGCTCCTACTGTGTCATACACCGGGACAGTGCGTCTGAACTTCAACGTTTCTGGAACCCTGGTCTGTAAGAAAGGGTGAAAAACAACAGGTGAAAAAACATGAACCCTCCTGCCTGGCGGCGGGTTCAAGTCTCCTCGCCGCCCGGAATGTTACTCCAGATTGCCGGTGGTATGTCCAAGATGAAGAAAGGGTGTTTTTAGCCCCTCAAGCCAATGTCCACGCCTTCAAGCCTTGTACCAACAGCCAACAAACTCCCCGGTCCCCCCACGTCATAGTTTCGCTCTGCGGGCTGAGCTTCTTCGAGAAGAAAGCAAACAGGGCGGAGCTTCGGTGGCGTACCTGACTGGCTGAGAGAGCACAGCTCCTATCCCAAGCCTCTGGATGCGTCCACACTCCACTTATGGATGCCAAAGAGGGAATCCAATGTGAGCCAGCACGGGAGCCGAGGTAAACAGAGGCCCTCAGGTGACCAAAAGCCACTCTTCCGCCTCCTAAGCTGTACACCTGCAACTCGCACCGGGCCCCCCCTTCAGCAGTGAGGTAATGGGGAGCCGCTACCATGACCAAAAAACCTCGGATAAACCTCCAAGTAGTAGTTGTGCAACACCCTAAAAACCGCTGAACCTCCGTTTAGCCGTGGTGGGAGTCGGCAATTACGCAGGGTGCAATGCGTCACTCTCCATCTCCACCACCTGTAGGTAAGTGAACTCCGGTTCAACGCTAGGAAAGGAGAGACGGACTGTTAAAAAGAACAGGCATTTCTCAGCCTTGCGTACAGGTCATGCTCCAAACAGTCAGACAAGGCACCTTGCCGCACAAAGGCACACATGCTCCGGCGCGTTAGCGGGAGTAATATCAGAATGTCATCAATATACACACACTACACCCTGCCCATGCAGGTCCCTGAAAACTTGTCTACAAATGACTTGGAAGACTGATGGAAGCGATTCATCAACCATACGGCAATGAACGAGGTACTCCATAGCGCCGCAGGAGGTGTACTGAAAGCCGTCTTCCACTCATTCTCCCTCCGGAACGCAAACCAGGTTAAATGCGCGCTCCTGAGATCTAGTCTTGGTGAAGAAGCGCACCCCGTGCAATTGACTCTATCGCTGTGGCTACATGAGCCGGTGATGCAGGGTAAACAGGATGATACCCTTCACGAGTGATCTTGATTAGCCAGACCGATAGTCAATGAGAGAGGTGCAGACCTCCCTCCTGTCTTCCTCACAAAAATTAATCGTTGTGGGGAGGGTGAAGTAGACGGACCGAATGTAACCCCTGACGCAGGATTGGAGACCCCTGACGCAGGGATTTGTTTCCATATGCCCCGTCTCCGCCTGTGAAGAGGGATACACGGGACTCCTGGGAAGTGCAGCGCCTACCAAGCGAGATCTATCCACAATCGTCGATGAGGTGGTAATTGAGTCGCCTTCTTTTTAGAGAAGGCGAAGAAGCCAAATCGGCATATTCAGGGGAATGCGCACGGTGAGACCTGGTCTGGACTCTCCACCGTAGTGGCACCAACGGAAACCCCTAACACTTACCTGGCACTCTCGCGACCACCCTGTGGCCCTCTGGCCAAAGAAACAGTGGGTTAAGACAAGTTAACCAGGGTAGGCCAGCCCCACGGGAAACGCAGGGAGATCAATTATAAGAGGACTAATTCTCTCGTATGACCCCATGCGCTCACCATGCCCAAAAGGAGCGGTGACCTCCCTAACAACCCTGACCATAATGGTCGACCTAATACTAAGGCGTGAACGGGGAAGAGCACATCCACGGGAACGATGGGATCCCTAAACTATGGGACATTTATCTATCATATAATTCCAGCTGCCCCTGACGCGAGCGCCGTTATGCTGGGAATGCAGGGGAAGAGTAACCAAGGCAAAAGTGGTGGCACGAGAGAGGTGAAGAATGGTGCCCTTCTCAACCTGGGTGCACCCGAGTAGATGCCCTGCCTGCTGCCTCGAACCCTAGAGGAACCAACACGGCACCGACCAGCAGTGTGACATCTGCGGCCACAGATGGGACACGTGAAAGCCCGTCCTCCGGTCTCCCCTGTGCGCAGCCCCTCCAGCTCCCATAGGACACCGGGAGCGGTGTGCTGGGAAATGGAATCGACAGAGCCCTCTCTGGATGGTTGACCACAGGTTATCCAGTCGATGGACATGTCCACAGTCTGGTCCGAGTTGCCGTGTGGGGAGAAGGAGATGCGGAATTCACCCGCTGCTTCCGGGCAGTCTTCGACCGCCCGCCCGAGGATAGAGCGGCGGGTGAACATCTGTTCCACCTGAGGCAGGGGACGAGGAGTGCCCAGGAGTTTCCGACCTTGGCGGGATGCGGGATGGAGCGACAGGGCCCTCATCGACCACTACCGTTGCAGCCTGCGCGAGGATGTCCGTCGGGAGTTGACCTGCAGGGATACCACTCTTACCTTCGACCAGCTGGTGGACATGTCCATTCGACTGGATAACCTGCTGGTCACCCGCGGACATCCAGAGAGGGCTCTGTCGATTCCATTTCCCAGCACCACCGCTCCGGTGCCTATGGAGCTGRGAGGGGCTGCGCACAGGGAGACCGGAGGAGGGGCTTTCACGTGTCCTATCTGTGGCCGCAGATGTCACACTGCTGGTCGGTGCCCGTGTTGGTTCCTCTAGGGTTCGAGGCAGCAGGCAGGGCACTCTGGCGTCACCCCAGGTGAGAAGGCACCATTCTCACCCAGAGCCCTCTGTTGCACACATGTTTTTGTTTGTTACTTTTCCTGAGTTTTCCCTGCATTCCCAGCATAAGGCGCTCGTCGATTCAGGCGCGGCTGGGAATTTTATAGACAGATAATTTTCCCATAGTTTAGGGATCCCCATCGTTCCCGTGGATGTGCTCTTCCCCGTTCACGCCTTAGATAGTCGACCATTATGGTCAGGGTTGATTAGGGAGGTCACCGCTCCTTTGGGCATGGTGACGCATGGGGGTCATACGGAGAGAATTAGTCTCTTTATTATTGACTCTCCTGCGTTTCCCGTGGGGCTGGGCCTACCCTGGTTAACTTGTCTTAACCCCACTGTTTCTTGGCCACAGAGGGCTCTCACAGGGTGGTCGCGAGAGTGCTCAGGTAAGTGTTTAGGGGTTTCCGTTGGTGCCACTACGGTGGAGAGTCCAGACAGGCCTCTCACCGTGCGCATTCCCCTGAATGATGCCGATTTGGCTTCTCGCCTTCTCTAAAAAGAAAGGCGACTCAATTACCACCTCATCGACGATTGTGCGATAGATCTCCTTGGTAGGCACTGCACTTCCCAGGCAGTCCACGTTGGTATCCCTCTCACAGGGCGGAGACGGGAGGCTATGAGAAACAAATCCACTGCCGTCAGGGTCTCCAATCCCTGCGTTCAGGGGATTATACATTCGGTCCCATGCTCATCTTCCCTCCCTCAACGTTTAATTTTATGTGAGGAAAGCAAGGAGGGCGGGTCTGCACCACATTCATTGACTATCGGGTCCGTGCTAATCAATGATCACTGTAGAGGGCATACTGATTACCCTGCTACCGGCTCAGTAGCCACAGCGGATAGAGTCAATTGCACGGGGTGCGCTTCTTCACCAAACTAGATCATCAGGAGCGGCATCTTACTGGTTGCGTATCCGGGAGGGAGATGAGTGGAGACGGCCTTTCAGATACACCTCCTGGGCGCTATGAGTACCTCGTCATGCCGTATGGGTTGATGAATGCTCCATCAGTCTTCCAAGTCTTTGTAGACAAGATTTTCAGGGACCTGCATGGGCAGGGTGTAGTGGTGTATATTGATGACATTCTGATATACTCCGCTACACGCGCCGAGCATGTGTCCTTKGTGCGCAAGGTGCTTGGTTGACTGTTGGAGCATGAMCTGTACGCCAAGGCTGAGAAATGCCTGTTCTTTTAACAGTCCGTCTCCTTCCTAGTGTATCGCATTTCCACCTCAGGGGTGGAGATGGAGAGTGACCGCATTGCACCCGTGCGTAATTGGCCGACTCCCACCACGGTAAAGGAGGTTCAGCGGTTTTTAGGGTTTGCCAACTACTACTGGAGGTTTATCCAAGGTTTTGGTCAGGTAGCGGCTCCCATTACCTCACTGCTGAAGGGGGGCCCGGTGCGGTTGCAGTGTACAGCTGAGGCGGAGAGGGCTTTTGGTCACCTGAGGGCTCTGTTTACCTCGGCTCCCGTGCTGGCTCATCTGGATCCCTCTTTGGCATCCATAGTGGAKGTGGACGCATCCGAGGCTGGGATAGGAGCTGTGCTCTCTCAGCRMTCAGGTACGCCACCGAAGCTCCGCCCCTGTGCTTTCTTCTCGAAGAAGCTCAGCCCGGCAGAGCGAAACTATGACGTGGGGGACCGGGAGTTGTTGGCTGTTGTCAAGGCTTTGAAGGCGTGGAGACATTGGCTTGAGGGGGCTAAACACCCTTCTCATCTGGACTGACCACCGCAATCTGGAGTACATCCGGGCGGCGAGGAGACTGAACCCTCGCCAGGCAAGGAGGGTCATGTTTTTCACCTGTTTGTTTTCACCCTTTCTTACAGACCAGGTTCCCAGAACGTGAAGTYAGACGCACTGTCCCGGCTGTATGACACAGAGGAGCGGCCCATGGATCCCACTCCCATACTCCCGGCCTCCTGCCTGGTGGCGCTGGTAGTGTGGGAGCTGGACGCGGACATTGAGCGGGCGTTGCGTACAGAGCCCGCTCCCCTCCAGTGTCCCGCTGGGCGTCTGTACATTCCGTCTGCTGTCCGTGACCGGCTGATCTATTGGGCMCACACGTCACCCTCCTCTGGTCATCCAGGCATYGGTCGGACGGTGCGCTGTCTGAGCGGGAAGTACTGGTGGCCCACTTTGGCTAAGGACGTGAGGGTTTATGTTTCCTCCTGATCAGTGTGCGCCCAGTGTAAGGCTCCTAGGCACCTGCCCAGAGWTAAGTTACATCCCTTACCCGTTCCACAGCGGCCATGGTCACACCTGTCAATCRATTTCATGACCGATCTTCMCCCATCACAGGGAAACACCACGATCCTGGTGGTTGTGGATCGTTTCTCTAAGTCCTGCCATCTCCTCCCTCTGCCCGGTCTCCCTACGGCCCTACAGACTGCGGAGGCCTTGTTTACGCACGTCTTCCGGCATAGTGTCTGATCGAGGTCCCCAGTTCACTTCGAGGGTCTGGAAGGTGTTCATGGAACGTCTGGGGGTCTCGGTCAGCCTTACCTCAGGTTTTCACCCCGAGAGTAACGGCAGGTGGAGAGAGTTAACCAGGATGTGGGTAGGTTTCTGAGGTCCTATTGCCAGGACTGGCCGGGGGAGTGGRAAGCRTTCGTGCCCTGGGCATGATGGCCCAGAACTCGCTCCACCACTCCTCCACTAACCTCTCACCCTTTCAGTGTGTATTGGGGTATCAGCCGGTTTGGCTCCTTTGCATCAGAGTCAGACCGAAGCTCCTGCGATGGACGACTGGTTCCGGCGTGCGGAGGAAACATGGGATGCCGCCCATGTTCACCTTCAGCGCGCTGTGCTGCGCCAACTTTCCGTCACCGTAGTGAGGCCCCGGAGTTCGCACCGGGGAACCGGGTCTGGCTCTCGACCCGAAACCTGCCCCTCCGCCTGCCCTGCCGGAAGTTGGGTCCGCGGTTTGTGAGGCCATTTAAAGTCCTGAGGAGAGTGAACGAGGTTTGTTACAGGTTACAGCTTCCCCCCGATTACCGSATTAACCCCTCSTTCCTTKTGTCTCTCCTCAGGCCGGTGGTGGTTGGCCTGCTCCAGAWGTCTGAGGTGCGGGAGGTTCCTCCGCCCCCTCTGGACATCGAGGGGGTCCCGGCGTACTCCGTTCGTTCCATATTGGTTTCGARACGTCGGGCGAGGGGCCTTCAGTACCTCGTGGACTGGGAGGGGTATGGTCCGGAGGAGAGATGCTGGGTTCCCRGTGGAGGACGTGTTGGATCCTTCCCTGCTGCGAGAGTTCCACCGTCTCCATCCGGATCGYCCTGCGCCTTGTACTCCGGGTTGTCCCCGAGGCCGGTGTCGACGTGCGACGGGTACTGTCACGACTTCTGCCGAAGTCGATGCCTCTCCTTGTTCGGGCGGTGCTCGGCGGTCGACGTCGCCGGTCTTCTAGCCATCGCCGATCCATCATTCATTTTCCATTTGTCTTGTCTTGTTTTCCCACACACCTGGTTCTCATTTCCCTCATTATGTGTTGTGTATTTAACCCTCTGTTTCCCCCATGTCTTTGTGTGGTATTATTTATTCTGTTTCATGTTATGCRCACTTTAGTCTGTTGCGCTGGGTTATGTTAACCCGTATTGTTATTTCGTGTTCACTTTGCCGTGTGCTTTTGGTTCGCCTAAATAAAAGGCTCCGTTGGCTACCCAATATCTGCTCTCCTGCACCTGACTCCCTTACAGCCATTTACGCATACCTGACAATCCAATGGAAGTCATGGATATGTTTCTGGGATGCTTTTATGCAAATCAACAGAGGTATGAGCTCAGATGACACTGACAGCAAACAAATATTTATTAACCCATGTTGTGTTGGGATGACCACGCAACATTACAATGCTGYYGTTTACTAGTGATCCAACGGGTCACCTACAGTTGCTAGATAAATTCATTGGTTTAAGGAAGACGWCAAGCAAAACAAAGCCGTCTGCGGTTGTTTTCAGCTGATTCGTCCTGCCAGCCCACAATCTCACATAAATCATAGTTTCATTACTCAACAGTGAAGTAGTCGTGTGGATTTATTAAAAGCAGTTGTAAGCCTTCATTCATCTTTGTAGGTCACCGAGCTCTGTCAAACAAAGAAGCAAATGTGGTTTGACAAAAATAAAGTCTTTGTTGGTATGTCTGATGTCACCTTTTGTCAACATGTAGGAAGGAGCAAATGGTCTCTGATTTCTAAAAACTAAAAACATGCATGTAGCTGGGTTAGTGTTTTTCCATACATTTCCTGAGATTGTACTATTGAATAAACTAAGACAGAAGTATTGCATTGTSTCTCACCTACAAGGCCAACTTTGTGTGCATCAGGTGAATATATTTCTGTCTATGCATACACATGTGTATGTGCATAATATACATGATTAATAGGCTGTTGTGTGTAAATACAAATGGGATAAATATTGAATGAGAAAGAGTGTGTGTGTTGAGGCTAATTAAATACAAAAAGCCTTCCGTGCCCATGTAGCATAGCGGCCTTTGCTTTCCTCTGAGTCGTCAAAGCTCACTACAACGCCAAAGGGCATTGTGGGAAAGGCGTTAAATTATGCAACAGGTCATGTTAAACTTGATTTAGTCACAATAGATGATCCAATTAATCATGATGTTGATGCCAGTATTAATAGCGAGCTTAACACATCATTTGTTTCTTTTCAATTWATCTCTTGCTCCGAGAGATACACAGGAAGGTTACGGCGAGACCGATGCACACCACAGCAATCCACACATCTCATTGTCTACATGTAGAGATAGCAGACTGGACTTGGGACCTTGGCAAGATATTGGATTGAAAAGGGGCTTTATTTGCAGTTCTAGGCACGTACMTGTGTTGTCTCTATCTGAGGGTCGCAGACCTGATTGGTTTTACAGTGGTACGCGGAGGGGGTTTTGACTACTGAGGGCGGGATAGTGGTCAGAGCTGTCATTTTGACGGACGGGCAGCATGACTTTCAATTGCATCAACAACCACAGCTACATTATTCTGCTACATTATAGTGTTTTTGTGCTTTAGAAGTCTACTTGAAGGATAGGATGATGTTATAGTAATGCAAATGCCATTATCACTCTACAATCCTTTGCTATTCAAGGGGGAGGTACTGTAGTCAGACGATGGAATTACCAGGGACAACATTTCTCTAGTCATATATGCAAATTGAAACAGTGGTGGACAGTGAGGCAGTTGGAGCACCGTGTGCAAATCTTTGTAAAACAATCGAGTTAAGAGGTACAGGAAATATGSCGATATGTTCTCCRGCGCTGTCCAAGATTATCATTCAATTTGACTATTTTCTACATTGTAGAATAATAGTGAATACATCAAAACTATGAAATAACAAATGGAATCATGTACTAACCAAAAAAGTGTTAAAGAAATCAAAATATATTTGAGATTCTTCAAATAGCCAACCTTTGCCTTGATGACAGCTTTGCACACTCTTGGCATTCTCTCAAGCAGCTTCATGAAGTAGTCACATGGAATGCATTTCAATTACCAGGTGTGCCTTCTTAAAAGTGAATTTGTGGAATTTCTTTCCTTCTTAATGCGTTTGAGCCAATCAGTTGTGTTGTGACAAGGTAAGGGGTAAACACAAGATAGCCCTATTTGGTAAAAGACCAAGCCCATATTATGGCAAGAACAGCTCAAATAAGCAAAGAGAAATTACAGTCCATCATTACTTTAAGACATGGTCATTCCGCCACAGGAATAAAAGATCCAGAGTTTTTAATTTTACATTTTTAAAACCTCCTTAGGGGGACAAATATAGATTGTTTTTTACAGCTTTTTTGCTACATATACGTACATTTTACCTTTTACCTTTTACCTATTTACATTTTACATACATGGTACTTTTATATATACATTGTACCCCCAATCCCAGCCAACAGCTCCACACCCCCCGCATTTACTTGCCAAGCCTCCCCAGCTTCTCCTTCACACAAATCCAGATACAGATGTTCTGAAAGAGCTGTAAAATCTGGACCCGTACAAATCAGCTGGGCTAGACAATCTGGACCCTCTCTTCTAAAATTCATTGTTGCAACCCCTACTACCAGTCTGTTCAACCTCTCTTTCGTATCATCCGAGATCCCTGAAGATTGGAAAGCTGCCGCGGTCATCCCCCTCTTCAAAGGGGTGACACACTAAACCCAAACTGTTACAGACCTATATCCATCCTGCCCTGCCTTTCTAAAGTCTTCGAAAGCCAAGTTAATAAACAGATCACTGACCATTTCGAATCCCACCGTACCTTCTCCGCTGTGCAATCCGGTTTCTGAGCTTGTCACGGTGCACCTCAGCCACACTCAAGGTCCTAAACGATATCATAACAGCCATCGATAAAAGACAGTACTGTGCAGCCGTCTTCATCGACATGGCCAAGGCTTTCGACTCTGTCATTCACGTATTCTTAGCGGCAGACTCAACAGCCTTGGACTGCCTCGCCTGGTTCACCAACTACTTCTCAGATAGAGTTCAGTGTTCAAATCGGAGGGCCTGTTGTCTGGACCTCTGGCAGTCTCTATGGGGGTACCACAGGGTTCAATTCTCGGGCCGAATCTTTTCTCTGTATATATCAATGATGTCGCTTTTGCTGCGGGTGATTCCCTTATCCATCTCTACGCAGACAACACCATTCTGTATACATCTGGCCCTTCTTTGGTCACTGTGTTAACAAACCTCCAAACGAGCTTCAATGCCATAAAACACTCCTTCCGTGGCCTCCAACTGCTCTTAAACGCTAATAAAACGAAATGCTTGCTTTTCAACCGATCCCTGCCSGCACCCGCCCGCCCGACTAGCATCACTACTCTRGACGGTTTTGACTTAGAATATGTGGACAACTACAAATACCTAGGTGTCTGGCTAGACTGTAAAATCTCTTTCCAGACTCATTTAACATCTCCAATTCAAAATTAAATCTACAATCGGCTTCCTATTTCGCAACAAAGCCTCCTTCACTCACGCTGCCAAACATACACTCGTAAAACTGACTATCCTACCGATCCTCAACTTCGGTGATGTCATTTACAAAATAGCCTCCAACACTCTACTCAGAAAACTGGATGCAGTCTATCACATTGTCATCCATTTTGTCACCAAAGCCCCATATACCACCCACCACTGCGACCTGTACGCTCTCGTCGGCTGGCCCTCGCTACATATTCGTTGCCAGACCCACTGGCTCCAGGTCATCTATAAGTCTTTGCTAGGTAAAGCTCCGCCTTATCTCAGCTCACTGGTCACGATAACAACACCCACCCATAGCACGCGCTCCAGCAGGTATATCTCACTGGTCATCCCCAAAGCCAACACTTCGTTTGGCCGCATTTCCTTCCAGTTCTCTGCTGCCAATGACTGGAACGAATTGCAAAAATCGCTGAAGTTGGAGACTTATATCTCCCTCACTAACTTTAAAAATCAGCGATCTGAGCATCTAACCGATTGCTACAGCTGTACACAGCCCATCTGTAAATAGCCCATCCARTCTACCTACCTCATCCCCATATTGTTTTTATTTACTTTTTTGCTCTTTTGCACACCATTATTTCTACTTGCACATCATCATCTGCACATCTATCACTCCAGTGTTAATTTGTTAAATTGTAATTACTTCGCTACTATGGCCTATTTATTGCCTTACCTCCTCACGCCATTTGCACACAATGCATATAGACTTTATTTTTCTATTGTGTTGTACGTTTGTTTATTCCATGTGTAACTCTGTTGTTGTTTGTGTCGCACTGATTTGCTTTATCTTGGCCAGGTCGCAGTTGTAAATGATAACTTGTTCTCAACTGGCCTACCTGCTTAAATAAAGGTTAAATTAAAAAAATTAAGAAAAATGTATATAACAACAATACATTACCAAGAAAACTCTTTAATCCCAACCCTCAGCCACTCTCAGCCCATCCCACCTATCACCATAGACCGCCCTTGTTTGGTTTCCATGTGCCATATATTTTTTCAATTGTGCTGTGATGTTTTACAAAATGTATGAATCTTTTTAATCGTATATTATTTTTAAGTGCATGTTGTGATTTTTTAACCATTCCTGAACCTGTGACCAGAAACAAGCTACGTAGGGGCAGTACCAGAATAAGTGATCTATTGATTCTGTCTCTTCGCAACAAAATCTACAGAGCTGAGATTATTGTATGCCCAATATATATAGCATTCTGTTGGTGGCAAGAATTTGATATAATAATTTAAATTGAAAAACTCTACGTGTTGAGTCAAGTGTAGTTTTTTGTACCAGTTCTTAAACCATGTGCCATTTATTTTGCAACCTGTATGGCGCAGCTGTCAACATTTTTGTCCTCAGATGAAACTGGTATATTTTTCTATTTGTACCTTTAATAAATKGCAGACAAACAAGTTCTCTACCTTCTCTGTTTTCCAGTTGCCGCCTCCATTTTTGTGGTAGTGCTGCAATCAGTTGGTTGTAAGTTTGGATTGAGTAGATATTCCCATATATTTTCGATAACTGCATATGTGACATAACTCCATTTCTATTCATTATATCATTAATTAATTTTTGAAAAAATCTATAAAACTATTTTTTTGGTTTATCAATATATTTGAGTTTAACCATAACATTTATTGTAATATTTGTTCTATCTTTTCTGGAGGATAAAACTGAAATTGTAACCAGCTTTGTATGGCTTGTTAAAGAAAGGGTGATACTGTCAACAAAATKTWATTTTCAATTAGTCGGAAATTAGAATTTGTAATCTGTATGAAGGCAAAAAAGCAATTTTTGAACAAAGGATGAGCTTTTCTTAATAATCTACTGGAGAACCATTTGGGGTTTAAGTATAACTTATGTATGAATGAAGCTTTTAGTGAGAGGTTTAATACTTTAATATTTAATAATTTTAGCCCCCCAAACTCATATTCATTA
Organism: Salvelinus sp. IW2-2015; assembly: GCF_002910315.2. Taxonomy (NCBI): domain Eukaryota; kingdom Metazoa; phylum Chordata; class Actinopteri; order Salmoniformes; family Salmonidae; genus Salvelinus; species Salvelinus sp. IW2-2015. The sequence continues at coordinate 15,893,353 of NC_036874.1, read as the reverse complement.
TATAAATAGGCACGTTTAATTTTGTCTGGCTTAGCATTCCAAATAAAATTAAATATGTTTTGCTTGCTCATATGATTTTAAAAACAAATCATCTAGAGTAGGCAATGCCATTAGTAAGTAAGTAAACTGTGATAGGACCAAAGAGTTAATCAATGTAATTTTTCCGTAAATAGACAAGTATTTACTTCTCCATAGTTGCAAAAAGAAATCTATTTTTGCTAACATTCTATTGAAATTAATTGTAGGAAGTTCATTTATATTTTTTGAGATATGAATACCAAGCATGTCTACTTCACCATCTGCCCATTTTATTGGTAAACTACAGGGCTAGCAAAGTGATCAAGATCTTCAAATGAGACTGTGCAGGGATCCAGATTGCAGACTTAAGAAAAAACTAGAGTCATCAGCTTACATTGACACTTTTGTTTTTATCCCCTGGATTTCTAACCCCTTGATGTTCTTGTTGGATCTAATTTTAATAGCTWGCATTTCAATGGCCATAATAAATTGATATGGAGACAACAGACAGCCTTGTTTTACTCCTCTAAAAGCTCAATACTTTCTGAGAATTAACCATTGTTTACTATTTTACATGTGGGGATGCTGTACATAAATGTAACCCATTGTATAAGAGATTCACCAAAATTTAAGTATTCCAGGCATTTATATTTAAAATCTAATTGTACTTTATCAAATGCCTTTTCAAAATCTAMTATGAAGACCAGACCTGGTATCTTCAATGTTTCAGAATGTTCAATTGTTTCAAGTAATTGTCGTATATTATCTCCAATATATTGTCCATGTAAAAAACCTGTCTGATCAGGATGGTATAACCTTTTTTATTCTGTATGCTATGCATTTCGCCAGGATTTTCGCATCACAACATTGAAGTGTTAGAGGCCTCCAGTTTTTTAAATGGACTGGATCTTTATACTTACCACCTGGGTCCTGTTTTAGTAGTAATGAAATCAGACCTTCTTTTTGAGTACCTAAAAGTCTACCATTTGTATAAGACTAATTAAATGTCTGATATACCATCAAGCCCTGGTGTTTTTCCAGACTGAAAGATTTTATTGCCTCAAAAAGTTCCTCTTCTGTAAGTTGGCCTTCACACCGGTCTTTCTGTAAATTTGGTGAATCATAGATAACTCCATCATTTGTAACGAGTTTCTGTAAATTATTTTTGGTAGAATTTCTGTGTTGAAGATTCAAGAAARATTTTGTGCATTTTTCCCCATTTTCCATCCAATTCGCTATATTTTTGTAATACATTACACTTGATCGTTCTTGAATAAGAACCTCCATTTCTTTTTGTTTACCTCTAACTTATTTTGTGCCTCTATAGTGCAGTTTCTATTACCATCTACCTGCGCTGTTACTTCCTCTATTTCCTTTATTAGTCTAATCTCTTTTGACCAAAACTATTTTTGTTTTAACGATGAGCATTGTATTGAATGGCCTCTAAAAGTACATTTGAAAGTGTCCCATTCAATAAGGGGATCTGCTGTACCTATGTTGTACAAAAAAAGTMAATTATGAATTATTTTGTCTTAGTTAAGAACAAATTGTCATCCAATAGGCTTTGATTAAATTTCCAATATCCCCGTCCATGTGGAAATTCTGTAAGAGTTATATGGAGGACAATTAGATGGTGGTCCGATCGCATTCAGTCTCCTATTAACACTTTTTTTAAACGTTTGATGCCAGCAAGAGCAAGAATATGAAGTAATCAAGATGGCTAGCTTGATTAAGCCTCCTCCATGTATATTTCACTAGGTCAGGGTTTTTCAACCTCCATATATCCACTAGTTCTAATGTATCCATGATCTTCGTAATCTCCTTAAGTGCTTGAGGGTGATAGTTAATAGAATGATTTCCTTTACGATAATAGATTATTTCGTTGCGTTGTGAGCTCAATAGATTATTTGAGCTTTGTGAGATGTGGTGTAGGTGAACGGATGATCTCTGCATGTGTATTTCCCACCATAGAGCATGGAGGAGGAGGAGGTGTTATGGTGTGGGGGTACATTTCTGGTGACACTGTCTGTGATTTATTTAGAATTCAAGGCACACTTAACCAGCATGGCTACCACAGAATTATGCAGCAATACTCCACCCCATCTGGTTTGGGATTAGTGGGGCCTGGCCTCCACAATTCCCCGACCTCAACCAAATTGAGATGGTTTGGGATGAGTCGGACCGCAGAGTAAAGGAAAAGAAGCCAACAAGTGCTCAGCATATGTGGGAACTCCAGGTGAAGCTGGTTGAGAGAATGCCAAGAGTTTGAAAAGCTGTCATCAAGGCAAAGGGTGGATATTTGAAGAATCTCAAATATAAAAATATATATTTGTTTAACACGTTATTGGTTACTACATGATTCCATATGTGTTATTTCATAGTTGTGATGTCTTCACTATTATTCTACAATGTACAAAATAGTAAAAATAAAAAATAAACCTTGAATGAGTAGGTGTTCTAAATCTTTTGACCGGTAGTGTTGGTGTAATTGTATGAATCCTACAGAATGTTATCAGGTGTGGCAGTATGGAGGTAGCACAGCTCTAAGCTTACAATACCATCTGCGCGCCCACAGATAACACAGAGCCATGTGGCACTCAGCAGGGTACTATTAGGTTATCACGCGTGTGCTCGGCAATACGTGTGTAAGCAAAAAATAGCCGTGCAGCGTGTATATTAGCCCACCATAGGGATGGCTGAGATTGGCTGGGATCACCTGCTGCTAGGTATTCCGGTTGAGTGGCAGCTAGCTTGAAAAGCGGCGGTCGACGGCAGAGAACAGAGGAAGCGGGTGTGTGTTGTAAATGTACATGTTTAATGAGGGCACAGTGGATTGCACCACATGACAGATTGGCTGTGCCCACACTGTCTCTCTTTGTTAGGCTTTCTTGTGTTTAGCCACCACAGTGTTGGCCACAGGCGCAGGTATAATCCAAACGGTCACACGCGGAGTTCGACCATTTTCTTATACTGACCCCCATTGACTGCTCTGAATGTTAGAATAGTAATTAGTMATTCTTTTGGAAGGGGGGAGTGACTGAGCTATGTGGTAGCGACAGCAAAAAAAATGTCCTTGAGTTACTTTCTTAACACCACAAAAGCATTTGTTTTCTAATTTTAGAGGTTATTGCTCTGACATTGTAATGTCAGCTAAGCTAAGAAATGAAGGGGATTGATTCGATGCATTGTCAGCCTTGTACATACATTACAAATTACACATGGGGGGGGGGGCAATTAATTGCTACATTTGTTTCTTGGAATACTTATGAGCACTTTCTTGGAATGCTTCTGAGCCTGTAGGGAGCAGGGTTCTGGTAATTCAGACCTTCATATGATCTACAGGAATAGACATCCTCCACACTTTCCAATGTACTCACCAATACCTAATTTAACTGACCTCCATCAGGGATGTTCTGGTGCTAGCACACTGAGCTTTGTTGCTATGCCACCACTCAAAAAGGAAGAAAAGGAGATTGGTCCAAACCCCTTTGTGAGTTTCCTTTGTTTCCGAGGAAGGGAGCAATCCAAGCGTGAACCAAGCAACTGGTTTCATTAATCTCCTGTTCAACCCTGACATGTTTGAGGTGTGGGGGGAGGCCTTGTAAACGGTAACCTTCTGAATATGCAGCCAGACGCAAAATCATGGGCCGCAACATTCACCGTCAGACCCTGCCAGGGCAGTATCKCAGAGAGCTATACTAGCCTAGTCAGAAGGCACCAGGCTCCAGATAGTGGAGGCATGGGGAGAAGCTGGTGGGAAGGCATGTGAGAATGGCCCTTGTTTCTTGTGATTCATTAGGGCGGGTGTTTGTCATCTCTCATGTAAAAAAAAGATTGGCGAATATTTGGAGGGAGGGGGCAACCTGTGATCTCTGCAAAATTACTTTGGTGTGAAGTTCAATAGAACTTTGATTTGATCAAATGATGTCATATGTTACAGGACTTAATAATACTTGTTATGAAACTACCAATGTAATGTACTTTATTCTTCCTCTAACTGGTTTTCAAGTTGCATGTACCTTTTTGGTGTAACAACAATGGTTCATGCAGATCTATGATTTTCAAAAATACCTGAAGAACATATGAAAGTACCAGCAAAAGAAGCTCAAATCAAATCAATACAACAAGTGTAGACTTTACTGTGAAACGCTTACTGACGAGTCCTTTCCCAATAATGCAGTTAAAAAGTAAGAGGATTAACAAATAGATACAAATAAAATGACACTAAAATAACAATAATGAGGCTATATACAAGCTACGTACAAGGATTACCTGTACCGAGTCAGTGTACTGGAGTACGAGGTAGTTGGGTGATTGATCGAGGTAATATGTACATGTCGGTTTGGTTAGGTTAGGTGATTGATTGAAACGCTATGTACCGTAGGTAGGGGGTGAAAGCAGAAAATCCGGGTAGCCGCTTAATTAACTGTTCAGCAGTCTTATGGCTTTGGGGTAACAAAGGTAATAAAGCTAGTGAAAGGGTCTTATCGTTTGACTGATCGTCCCTTCTCTTGTCTCCCCTACAGAGAGCCGACTTGGCTGTGGCCCCTCTTACCATTACCTACCTGCGTGAGAAGGTCGTGGACTTCTCCAAGCCCTTCATGAGCATGGGCATCAGCATCCTGTACCGCAAGCCCAACACCACCAACAACGGCTTCTTCTCCTTCCTCAACCCCATGACCCCGGACATCTGGGTCTACATCCTGCTGGCCTACCTAGGCGTCAGCTGTGTTCTCTTCGTCATCGCCAGGTGAGTCCCAGACTTTTCTTGTTCTGCCTGTGTGTGTTTGTGTTCATTGAATTTTATTGAGAGTGATATATTTTGTTTATTCTACTTGTATTTGCAGGCACGAAAAAGTTAGTTAAAAAAAAAWTTGTGCAGCGATACAGTTTTTTGTGACAACACTGTCTCTCACTAGGGGAGCACCATGTTGAACATGCCAAAACCAAGGCGCAACCTAACGTTTTAATGCCCCCAACTGTGTATTGTTGCAGCGATGTGGAAATGTTTTATCTGGAAGGATATAGTGCACAAATTGAGGCTGGCCAATCTGAATCTCTGCAGAACCGAGTCAGTCAATGATGGTCTCAAGTGATTTCATCAGTTGGGGGTAAGAGAAGGTACAAGTCCAAAATTTTGTGTGAGCTGGTGGGTAGTGATCAAGGCAGTTATGTCAGCGTGGGCTCTCTGTGGAGCCCAGCAGTGGAMGCAAAAGATGAGAGTAGCAAACCACTAGCGAAGTTATTCTCTCCAATTCAAAGCGTTTCCTGTATAATTTCTCTGCAGTTGTAACTTTCGTCTTTCAAATGTATAAAAATAAATACCTACCGATACCTGGAGAAAGAAATGTGATAATAAAAAAAGAAATGTCTCTCATGACATTTATCTGTGCTTGTTATCTTTTCCACATTCCCCACAAATCATTGAAAATAATTGAAAGTTGAAATTAGTATGGATTGAGGTCAGGGTATCTCTGATTTTTTTCAATATTTCCCTATGTGTTCCAAATGTGTTCCTGAGACTTTCTATGGAATTATTTACATAAGAGAGAAAGAAAAGAACCCATGTGCCACTTGCAGGCATCCTGCTCGCTTTCTGTGGTCATTGTCACTACTTCTCACCACTTCCTGGTGCCTCCAAATGCGGAGTGGTGCTTGAGGAAGTTCTGACAATGTAGAGCTTTTGAAGGGGCTTGGGGCTGAGAGGAGCCAGCTGCTCTCCTCAACCCTCTCCCATTATGTCTTGAGACAAGCTCACAAGCTCATTTTAGCACCCTGTTTTTGTAAGCACAAGTAGAAAATCATCTCTGACTGTTGCATCATTCTTTGGAGACCTGCCTAGAAAGCGAGCAGAAGTGCTTAGAGCCAAAAGATGTATGGGTGCTTGAGATGTTGGAAAAACCAGAACGCTTTGACGAAAGAGGCAAATGTATGTGTTCAATATCAGGTAGGCACATACTGTACTGATAGTCTATAGTTTAATACAATTCAGACACATTTGAAGTCAAAAGCWTTTCTGGACAATCATGATCCAGGTCACTGAGCAGGCACCCACGAGAAGAGAACTAAGCCTTATGTTGTTCCACAGCCATCTTGGAGTTCATGACCATAGGTCAACAATATGAGAAACCTACTTGAGTGCTTACAGAAGTATGAAAACAGAAAATAAATCACAAGCAACCATTCTCTAAGTACGAAAGAGAGAAAACATTGAGCAGTGCCCGGTATTTGCACTTGCCTTATCAGTGCTCTTATAACCTGGGATCACATTAAGGATGTAACTAGGGGGTAGAAATCATCACAAGCATCAATGCTGCAATACACTGTCCAGGACCTGGAAAATGTATCTTTGAAATTCCATAAGRTAAAAATTGGCAGTGGAATACAGATGACAAAATAAGACTTCTATACCATGCCAATGTTGATAAGAACTTACACTCTAGCAAGTGTGTAATAATGGAGTTTTTCCCCGGTCATCCTTATCTTTCAAATAGCAACACATTGGCTAAGTTTAAATTTCTTTGAGTTACGTCTTCAGGTGCTTCTGCTATGTCTGTCTAGAATGAGGGAGAGGCGAGGGTTTGCTTTCTGATTCTCATCCATACTACTTAGAGGACAGATTTTATGGGAGGTATTTTTGCGTCATTAGAGTRTGACAAACACGCTGTGAATGGYGAAGGTGCATAAAGATTTTGGGAATTCAGATATGACGTCATGGTTTTCCCACTATCCATTGAGTTTTCAAACTACAGGGCGTGACATGGTTCAATGCGCCAATAAATCAGCACAATCTACTTTTTGGGTTTTTCAAATTGTCTGCTTAAATTGTGTTCATGTATACTGTACATACTGTGCTAATGACGATACAAAATAATTGTAACATAGAGCAATGTACAGTATAGCGAAATTGGTAAACAACTCATTTGTATTTAGTGAATGGAGGCCGCCATCTTTAAACACCTTCCCCATTAAATGGAGGAACGTGGAGATGCAAACCTATGTGTTCCATTAAATGAACAAATGTTTTGGAAGACACTTTATTGACACTATATGTATGGTTCTCACTTAGAAATGTTTGTTAACACAACATTTTTTTTTTTTTTAAAGGTAGGTAAAAAAAAGGTAAAAACGAGGTAAAAAAAGATCATTAGCATTTGACATCTAACTTAAAGGTCTTGATTTAGTCTCTTCTTTTTGAATAGACTGTTTTCGGGACCATTTTCGGTCATACTTTAGTTGGATAATCCGGATAGTCTATCTGTAGAGCATCATACTATCAACGAACTATCTGTTGATAGCAACTGCTTGATAAGGTTACGGTTAGGGTTAGGTTTTGAATAAGGGTAAGGGTTAAGATTAGGGTTAGTGCTAGGGTTAGTAGATAGTACGTTTGAAATGTTACTGATAGTCCATTTGTAGATGCTCTATAGACTATCCAAATAAAGAGTTACCTTATTATCTCCACTCATTGGCGAACGTTCATGAAAGCCAGTAGATAGCATCTCTTCTTAAAATATGCTGCTTCTATCTGGGTTCGAAGGATCTAAGCCTCCTCTTCTTCTCCTCTCCTCTGACAGCAAAACACCCTGAATAAATCAGATCGTATTTGAAAACATTTTCAAAATTAATTTCAGGAAGGGAAAGCACTGACATTTACCATGTTTTATCTCTCCATCTGCCTTTAAAAGTGACTGTTTCATCTACATTAAAGGATTTATGCTGTGGAGCACTTTGAGAAGATGTTACACTAAATGGCAGAGTACGTGGAGTAGAGTACGTGGAACCACAGGCTTCGTAGGTTTTATACTACTACATTTTCAGAGTTGCGTGCCTCGTTCTATCACAAAATGACATTTCAATATCTGTCGTCCTGAAAGTGGTATTTTTGTGTACAGTTAGCTACCTTTGAGCACAGCGAGATATCTACAGAGATACATAAAGGTACGGCAAACTTTTTGATTTGAACAGGGTTGACAGACACCGCTATCGTCAAGGACACATAAGAGCACGTCAACACAACTGACAAATGCTATGTCAAATGCACCGCTAACAATCAAGTTTACTGAAAACAATAAATGTGGACATCTTTACAGCTTGTCTTTTGTTTGTATAGTGAGTAAAAAGCCATAAGAAAATATGTCTCCTTTTGCACCCCGTAATTTGTGCCCACAGTTGCACAGATCTTTAGGGACACTGTAGACTAACGCTTCATGGGTGGTTTTGTCAGGCGAAATTCAGGTTAAGTGCTAGGCTCAAGGACACATCAGGAGTGCTATACCCACCAGAGAGGCCTTCGATGCAGAGAACTATAATGTATTATTAAGCACAGCTTCTGGTCCATCTTATTAGAACCAATTTGTGATGCATTACTATGGTTCATCCCAAAAGCCACAGGATTACTGGCCAAGAGCATGAAATGAATCAAAGATAGGTATACCCATGCATAATACATGTAAACTTGGGAGCAATATATCAGATCTGTGTAAGTCCCTATATTACCCCCCATCCCCATATTACAGCATGAACACAGTTATATCATTGATTATTAAACTGTTTCGAGTCATAGTTTTCCTTTGAACTCATTTTTCTCTTTCTTTGTATAACGGGCTACATGAGTACCCATTATTTCTATATTGATATTGATGTTGGTGAGAAASGGATTGAATTCTAATGCACATGATCTCTTTCCCCATGCCTCGTCAGGGTTAACTGAGCCCCACAGTAACAATACACTATTATGCCGAAATTGTGGTACACTGGAGCCTTTGTTCCTGATATCCGTCTCCACCCGTCTCCCTGTAGGTTCAGTCCGTACGAATGGTACGACGCCCATCCCTGCAATCCCGGATCCGATGTGGTGGAGAACAACTTCACCCTCCTTAACAGCTTCTGGTTCGGTGTGGGCTCCCTCATGCAGCAAGGTATGGTATAGCCTAGCTTGTTCCCTCTTTCACATGTCAAAAGCAACAGTCCCCCCTCCACTCCCTTCCTCCTCTGCGCAACCACCCTCCCTCTCCCTCCCTCTCTCCACCTCTTTAACTGACAAGCTACCTCATTTCCATTTTCGAGACTGTTTTAGAAGACACTTGCCCGTCAGGAACAACTGCAGCTCAGACGTACATTACAAAAGAAAGCTGTTGTCACCTCCCTGCCTGCTCATAGAAACAGGAGTGGTGAGAGAAAGTAGGTGTCAGACACCTGTCAGAATGTGGCAGGTAGAGACAGAAAACACGGTAGCATTTGTTTCCCCCCATAACACAGCTGTTTGTGTTTTGGGACGAAAGGGTACGTTGGAGAACGTGTCTGACAAATGCCAGCTGTCACTCCTCGCTGGCGTTGGCTATGGCCACAAGGTTGATGTTTATATTGTTGTGTTTCCCGAGTGCTTGTACCAAAGACCCATTGTCGAAATCTATGTCCGACACACAGCTCAGCTCTCGGGACAAATTACATTTTGTTAAACTTGGGCCTTTTATGATGCTGGAGTAGTGCATTGTCATTGTCCTTTATGCATAATTTCATAATATTAAAGTATGTCAATTCTCAGCATCTTTCTTATGCCCGAGCAGACAGTTAAATTTAGTATTTCCCCAACCCCTAAAGTACCTATTTGAATTATTCCACCTTCTGTGTAAGCTTACACAAATCTGAGGAAGGTTAGGGGAAGGATATTACGGCGACACCAAGCTAATGCAGTCGCCTCGCCCACCCTTAAAGACATTCGCTTTGACATAATGAAGTCAGCCGAGGATTTAAAAAAAAGAGCTACTAATAAAATGTTTAACCTCAATGTAACAAGACAAATTAGGGAGGCTCGATGGTGGATCTCTGCCGGTAAGGAGAGCAAATGCGACAATCCATTAAGCACAAAAGCTGTACTCCTCGGCAGCTCTCCCGCGTAGCTGCATGGTATCTCTGACAATTTGCATTGTGAGTGGAGGCTAGGAGGCTAACAGTACAATATGCGAGGGAGGAGAGGAACGAGCAAAACAGGAAGTTGGTGATTCATCTTTGAACAAGATTGATAGTCCTTTGTCATTGGAATGGCAAGGTCAACCACTTGAATCTTGAACTTGAAACCTAAACCACCTGTGTTTGTAAAGAATATTGTTCCTTTGAATACTGTCCTCCTCTAAGCAGGTTAATGTCGTTCCCCCAGATTACATACTATACAACAGGATATTTTACTTGACACAGTAAAATGGTCTAAGAGTCTATACAGTTACTTGAAAATGATTTGGACATCAAACACGGAAAATGATTTCATCTGGGATATTGACTTGCTTTGTTCTTTGGACACAMGTGCAAAAGAAAAAATGMATTTGGTGACAGTAGCAAGGTTAACAAAACCAAAAGGATATCTACCTTTGTAATTTGGGTGAACTATCCCTTTAAGATCATAGTGCTAATGTGGTCTGGAATCGCTTAGAACAATTACGTTAACATGTTACAATTACTCTTTAAACATGTCACCTTTTCCCAATCCGACTTAGTGAAAGAGAAAAAAAAGAAATAACCTGCGTCATTTGCAGTTAACTAAAAAAGTAGGTCAAACATTTGATTCTCTGGAAGACATACCCACACAAAATGCGTTTTTTTATCCAGTTCCTTATAACAAACCTTTATACTATCTAATCGATTGGTCATGTCATTTATCAATGCAGAAATAACATAGTCTTCACCCTGGAGCACCATGTGCTGCCTGCGCACATTTGTCTACGGACTAGTATTGAGTAATTGTGGCACCTATGTGTTCTGTAGCCAGGTGCGGACTGGCCATCTGGCATTTCAGGAAAATGCCAGATTACCTGTCTGTAGCAAAGACGTTTGAGGGTCTGTGCTCAGGCTAAGGGGAATGGTGACCGGTGCGTGAGAGAAAAAATGACCATGGAGTACAGCAGGTGCTCACACTCAAACCGTAAAAAAAGAAAAACCAAGGAGGCCGAGAAATATACTTCATTTAATTCCATGCTGGAAAGAATACAATAAGTGCTAATGGAAAGTGCAAAAAGTGCTCTGTGTTCTGCCCTGATACAAATATGTATCCAAAGGGTGCATTTTTTTTAATACAAACCAGACACCTTATGCTCTGCTGCCAAACTCACCGACAGCCGCTGAGGAGGAAGCCATTTCATTGACATGTTTAAAATGCAAATGGACATGTTGGGAAGAGGAAGAACAGAACAGCCCAATAAAACAAAATCCTGCCAGCTTGTCTGTGGGAGTGAGGTGTCCTACAAAACAAGAAGAACACACAAAATGGAGAGGTGTAAAAGCACACCTTGCCGCATGCCGTGTGAGGCTTTTCCCATGACAAACATAGTGTCTGATAGGTGTTGCAAAACGGGTGAAACATGAATATAAGTTGCTATATTGATATGCAAAATGTGTAAGTAACATAAGCTGTACAAAATATTGCATTTATAGTCATGGGGCATTGTTTTGACCTTATCTGTGTTATCTTATTCCGATAAGGAGAAGAGAGTTTCTCAACTTGGAAAACATTTTTTAGTTTATATGACATTCAGTATTTAAAAGAGATTAACAAGCTCTAACAGCCTCTGGCGTAGAGAGCGTGTTTTTATGTGATGAGGCCGCTAAGGAGAGAATGTTAAGTGCAGGTAATGATTCTCACGGGAAGAGRTGCCTCCCTGATGTTAAGTTGAAGCTTTGGTTGTGGGGAAAATAATATGGGGAGAAAGCCAGGGCATTGCATTTAAGAGTACTCAGTGCTTCTAAATCCACAGACAATATAACTCCCAGAAAGGCTCTGATTGTCCTTTTTCAAACTGACGATGGAGCAAGCAGTTTCCTTTTTTTATGAGACACTTCTGTGTAATGCATAATGAATCTATCTTAAGCATGTGTGCTTTTATCAATGCTGTTTTAAGGAGCCATGAGTAGTTATGAATGCTTTTTGCAAGTCGAATATTGTACTATGGTTGATAGGGGGTACTGTGAACGCATGAATTTCACACAGGTGGATCACAGCAAATGTATGTAATATTACAAGCATCAATAATTATCACAGAATCATCACAGTGAACTATATCACAGTGAACACTAGTGAACTACTAATCATCACAGTGAACTATTAATCATCACAGTAAACAATCCCATGTTTGTTTGTGTCAATGAATCCCATAAGGGACGGKTTGCCAACTGGTGCTTTGGCACAAAAATAGAATGCCCTTCATTCAGCATCCCTGAGCCTAATACCTTTCTCAATAAAATTGCCATTTTGCCGTAGTGTGTATTTAGAGTCACATCCCCCATCCTGTAACATACTTTAGATTGGATTTTTTGGGGTCATAGTGTTTTGCAAGGCCTTTCACATGACGTTACTACTTGAAACTATGATGTCAGCACCGAGCCATTCTAGCTGCAGCAGCACTGCAGTCACTGAGATTGTGTTGCTTTGCTGACTGGGTCTGTATCATTGTCTTCTGCTCTGAAAGGACATTTATACTTCTTTGGCTTAGAAGACATGAAGTCCTTCTTCAAGGAGATGTATCACACATTAACAGGGTTTTATCTCCTCGGCAGCACTGTATGACCAATCCGTTTTTTTTGTATTTATTAGAGTGTTCTAGGTGCCGTGCACTCCAGCTGACAACGGCATTTTATGGCCTGGAATCCAATTGGGCTACCAGTTCCAGTTCCTTACCAGTTTGACTGCTGAGCTGGGTGTCCTCCTATTCTTAAGTGATAGTTCTTACCTTGGAGTGTTACTGTACTGGCCTTGTTTAGCCACCGTGTAAGGCTGTCAAATCGCAAAGGACAAATCCAATCAAATTGGGTAAGGAAGGTTAAAAAGCTGACCACTTTACCTCCTCTCAGTGGGGTGGTTACTCTTCAAAATTGCCCTCATAAATCTTCTCAGTAAAGTAGTGGAGGGCACTGAACACAACCTCTGGTGGAGAGGTTGTTTTAGACGTCGACAGGGACAGAAAATAAGGTAACTTTAACCGTGAGTCAAAAAGCAATTGTAAACAAGATATATGGGAATTTATCTGACAGAGGACCTCACAATGTCATACTAAATGCTGTGGGAGGCAGTCTGGCCAACCTAAGTAATTGAACATGTATGTCCTGAGACTGATAAGCCATTTTCAACCTGTCAAATGTAAGTTGTCACAAGTGGATGTATGTTATGCATGCATTCTTTGTGAGACACTGCTCTACACAATTAAAAATCATGCAAAGAAGAATACAAAAACACAAAACAGACACATTGTAATCTCAAAATGCATTCAGCAGCCCAAATAAAAGAAAGCATATAGAACATATGGCTGTGGCAAAGGAGGTGGAACATTTCACAGGCAGAGAAAGAGCAGAATCACATTTAGATGTGACCTCTTTGTCTTGCTGACATTATTTTAATTGGACGCAGGCCTAGTGTCAGGTTTCTTTATGAAACCCCACAGCGAAAAAGCAAACACGTGTCACTTTATTATTTCAAAAACACCAGAATAGATTTCTGTCTGTTAAGCTTGGTGGTATCAGAGGCTGCGTTCCAGGCTGACTACATTGCAGATGCATGCCAGATCTCCAGCCCAGACCACCCACTCCATTACTGCTTTGATCTCCTCCAGTCATTTCGGAGATACCGGTCAATTAAGTGTCGCATTGCGCCCCTCTGGAGGAGTTTCATCCCGGGGGTTTATCACTATAATGAACAATTATATGTAGCTTCCCTCTATGGGCAGGTGGGGGGGGGGGTTGCATTCATGTGTGAGCTGTGCTCGGATTTTCCTCTTGTAGAACAATAAACCTGATTCTGACCTGAGCATGATATCTCACAATGCATGTATAGGTGTTTAAAATCGCAACTAACCTCATCATATGATAAAGCAATCAGATACCTGACTCTGCAGTCGATAACTTGCACACAACCATTGAATGGTGCATGAAACACAACTGGAATATTGTCAGCTTGGAACATGACCATTATCTTAAAATGAACTCTCAACCCAGACTGGGGGTTAGTGTTGATCCAGGAATCCTACTGTATCTGGCATTAGAGTTTGGGATCGCCCCCCCCAAAAATTGTGCTGATCCGCTTCCTTCATAATCGGCCAATTGTGGTCAAATTAAAGTATAATCCATTTTCCAAACTTAGGAAGGCTGCCAGGTACCTAGATATGCCCCTTTAGTTGTTTTCCATCTGAGACTTTGAGTAAGACCAAGAGTGTGTGTGTTCCATTAATCACCTTTATGTGAAAAAGCAACCATATAACCATTGTGTTTGTTATATTCTGTAACAGTCGTATTTGAAGAAGATGTATATGTGATGTCAAACATCTCCATTATAAAAGCTACGCTAAACTTTGGCCTCTGGGGGTACTCTTGAGTCAAAACGGGTCTCCTAAATGGCCAGARATATTGTCTAGAAATGACCTAATATATCATRGAATATGTATATGAACCATACAGCCAAAATTCAAGCCAAAATGTGAGCTAAACAATTAGCGACTGAATACCTATAGTGTATCTGTATGATGACTTTTGTTCCCCCTCACCCTGTCTGCCATCCAGGCTCTGAGCTGATGCCCAAAGCCCTGTCCACCAGGATCATCGGAGGCATCTGGTGGTTCTTCACCCTCATCATCATCTCCTCCTACACGGCCAACCTGGCCGCCTTCCTCACCGTGGAGCGCATGGAGTCGCCCGTGGACTCTGCCGACGACATCGCCAAGCAGACAAAGATTGAGTATGGCGTGGTCAAAGACGGTGCCACCATGTCTTTCTTCAAGGTATGTGTCTTGGAAGACGGGGGTCTGTCTTTGCTTTGGTTTTGAGTTGTGCTTTGTTTCATGTTGATTTCATTACCCAACAATCTGCCAGGAACCTTATCTGAAAAGAACATAATTAAATCTCTTCATTTCAATTCCCCAGTCATTTTAAGCAGTTTGANAAAAAAAAGGTAAAAACGAGGTAAAAAAAGATCATTAGCATTTGACATCTAACTTAAAGGTCTTGATTTAGTCTCTTCTTTTTGAATAGACTGTTTTCGGGACCATTTTCGGTCATACTTTAGTTGGATAATCCGGATAGTCTATCTGTAGAGCATCATACTATCAACGAACTATCTGTTGATAGCAACTGCTTGATAAGGTTACGGTTAGGGTTAGGTTTTGAATAAGGGTAAGGGTTAAGATTAGGGTTAGTGCTAGGGTTAGTAGATAGTACGTTTGAAATGTTACTGATAGTCCATTTGTAGATGCTCTATAGACTATCCAAATAAAGAGTTACCTTATTATCTCCACTCATTGGCGAACGTTCATGAAAGCCAGTAGATAGCATCTCTTCTTAAAATATGCTGCTTCTATCTGGGTTCGAAGGATCTAAGCCTCCTCTTCTTCTCCTCTCCTCTGACAGCAAAACACCCTGAATAAATCAGATCGTATTTGAAAACATTTTCAAAATTAATTTCAGGAAGGGAAAGCACTGACATTTACCATGTTTTATCTCTCCATCTGCCTTTAAAAGTGACTGTTTCATCTACATTAAAGGATTTATGCTGTGGAGCACTTTGAGAAGATGTTACACTAAATGGCAGAGTACGTGGAGTAGAGTACGTGGAACCACAGGCTTCGTAGGTTTTATACTACTACATTTTCAGAGTTGCGTGCCTCGTTCTATCACAAAATGACATTTCAATATCTGTCGTCCTGAAAGTGGTATTTTTGTGTACAGTTAGCTACCTTTGAGCACAGCGAGATATCTACAGAGATACATAAAGGTACGGCAAACTTTTTGATTTGAACAGGGTTGACAGACACCGCTATCGTCAAGGACACATAAGAGCACGTCAACACAACTGACAAATGCTATGTCAAATGCACCGCTAACAATCAAGTTTACTGAAAACAATAAATGTGGACATCTTTACAGCTTGTCTTTTGTTTGTATAGTGAGTAAAAAGCCATAAGAAAATATGTCTCCTTTTGCACCCCGTAATTTGTGCCCACAGTTGCACAGATCTTTAGGGACACTGTAGACTAACGCTTCATGGGTGGTTTTGTCAGGCGAAATTCAGGTTAAGTGCTAGGCTCAAGGACACATCAGGAGTGCTATACCCACCAGAGAGGCCTTCGATGCAGAGAACTATAATGTATTATTAAGCACAGCTTCTGGTCCATCTTATTAGAACCAATTTGTGATGCATTACTATGGTTCATCCCAAAAGCCACAGGATTACTGGCCAAGAGCATGAAATGAATCAAAGATAGGTATACCCATGCATAATACATGTAAACTTGGGAGCAATATATCAGATCTGTGTAAGTCCCTATATTACCCCCCATCCCCATATTACAGCATGAACACAGTTATATCATTGATTATTAAACTGTTTCGAGTCATAGTTTTCCTTTGAACTCATTTTTCTCTTTCTTTGTATAACGGGCTACATGAGTACCCATTATTTCTATATTGATATTGATGTTGGTGAGAAASGGATTGAATTCTAATGCACATGATCTCTTTCCCCATGCCTCGTCAGGGTTAACTGAGCCCCACAGTAACAATACACTATTATGCCGAAATTGTGGTACACTGGAGCCTTTGTTCCTGATATCCGTCTCCACCCGTCTCCCTGTAGGTTCAGTCCGTACGAATGGTACGACGCCCATCCCTGCAATCCCGGATCCGATGTGGTGGAGAACAACTTCACCCTCCTTAACAGCTTCTGGTTCGGTGTGGGCTCCCTCATGCAGCAAGGTATGGTATAGCCTAGCTTGTTCCCTCTTTCACATGTCAAAAGCAACAGTCCCCCCTCCACTCCCTTCCTCCTCTGCGCAACCACCCTCCCTCTCCCTCCCTCTCTCCACCTCTTTAACTGACAAGCTACCTCATTTCCATTTTCGAGACTGTTTTAGAAGACACTTGCCCGTCAGGAACAACTGCAGCTCAGACGTACATTACAAAAGAAAGCTGTTGTCACCTCCCTGCCTGCTCATAGAAACAGGAGTGGTGAGAGAAAGTAGGTGTCAGACACCTGTCAGAATGTGGCAGGTAGAGACAGAAAACACGGTAGCATTTGTTTCCCCCCATAACACAGCTGTTTGTGTTTTGGGACGAAAGGGTAAGTTGGAGAACGTGTCTGACAAATGCCAGCTGTCACTCCTCGCTGGCGTTGGCTATGGCCACAAGGTTGATGTTTATATTGTTGTGTTTCCCGAGTGCTTGTACCAAAGACCCATTGTCGAAATCTATGTCCGACACACAGCTCAGCTCTCGGGACAAATTACATTTTGTTAAACTTGGGCCTTTTATGATGCTGGAGTAGTGCATTGTCATTGTCCTTTATGCATAATTTCATAATATTAAAGTATGTCAATTCTCAGCATCTTTCTTATGCCCGAGCAGACAGTTAAATTTAGTATTTCCCCAACCCCTAAAGTACCTATTTGAATTATTCCACCTTCTGTGTAAGCTTACACAAATCTGAGGAAGGTTAGGGGAAGGATATTACGGCGACACCAAGCTAATGCAGTCGCCTCGCCCACCCTTAAAGACATTCGCTTTGACATAATGAAGTCAGCCGAGGATTTAAAAAAAAGAGCTACTAATAAAATGTTTAACCTCAATGTAACAAGACAAATTAGGGAGGCTCGATGGTGGATCTCTGCCGGTAAGGAGAGCAAATGCGACAATCCATTAAGCACAAAAGCTGTACTCCTCGGCAGCTCTCCCGCGTAGCTGCATGGTATCTCTGACAATTTGCATTGTGAGTGGAGGCTAGGAGGCTAACAGTACAATATGCGAGGGAGGAGAGGAACGAGCAAAACAGGAAGTTGGTGATTCATCTTTGAACAAGATTGATAGTCCTTTGTCATTGGAATGGCAAGGTCAACCACTTGAATCTTGAACTTGAAACCTAAACCACCTGTGTTTGTAAAGAATATTGTTCCTTTGAATACTGTCCTCCTCTAAGCAGGTTAATGTCGTTCCCCCAGATTACATACTATACAACAGGATATTTTACTTGACACAGTAAAATGGTCTAAGAGTCTATACAGTTACTTGAAAATGATTTGGACATCAAACACGGAAAATGATTTCATCTGGGATATTGACTTGCTTTGTTCTTTGGACACAMGTGCAAAAGAAAAAATGMATTTGGTGACAGTAGCAAGGTTAACAAAACCAAAAGGATATCTACCTTTGTAATTTGGGTGAACTATCCCTTTAAGATCATAGTGCTAATGTGGTCTGGAATCGCTTAGAACAATTACGTTAACATGTTACAATTACTCTTTAAACATGTCACCTTTTCCCAATCCGACTTAGTGAAAGAGAAAAAAAAGAAATAACCTGCGTCATTTGCAGTTAACTAAAAAAGTAGGTCAAACATTTGATTCTCTGGAAGACATACCCACACAAAATGCGTTTTTTTATCCAGTTCCTTATAACAAACCTTTATACTATCTAATCGATTGGTCATGTCATTTATCAATGCAGAAATAACATAGTCTTCACCCTGGAGCACCATGTGCTGCCTGCGCACATTTGTCTACGGACTAGTATTGAGTAATTGTGGCACCTATGTGTTCTGTAGCCAGGTGCGGACTGGCCATCTGGCATTTCAGGAAAATGCCAGATTACCTGTCTGTAGCAAAGACGTTTGAGGGTCTGTGCTCAGGCTAAGGGGAATGGTGACCGGTGCGTGAGAGAAAAAATGACCATGGAGTACAGCAGGTGCTCACACTCAAACCGTAAAAAAAGAAAAACCAAGGAGGCCGAGAAATATACTTCATTTAATTCCATGCTGGAAAGAATACAATAAGTGCTAATGGAAAGTGCAAAAAGTGCTCTGTGTTCTGCCCTGATACAAATATGTATCCAAAGGGTGCATTTTTTTTAATACAAACCAGACACCTTATGCTCTGCTGCCAAACTCACCGACAGCCGCTGAGGAGGAAGCCATTTCATTGACATGTTTAAAATGCAAATGGACATGTTGGGAAGAGGAAGAACAGAACAGCCCAATAAAACAAAATCCTGCCAGCTTGTCTGTGGGAGTGAGGTGTCCTACAAAACAAGAAGAACACACAAAATGGAGAGGTGTAAAAGCACACCTTGCCGCATGCCGTGTGAGGCTTTTCCCATGACAAACATAGTGTCTGATAGGTGTTGCAAAACGGGTGAAACATGAATATAAGTTGCTATATTGATATGCAAAATGTGTAAGTAACATAAGCTGTACAAAATATTGCATTTATAGTCATGGGGCATTGTTTTGACCTTATCTGTGTTATCTTATTCCGATAAGGAGAAGAGAGTTTCTCAACTTGGAAAACATTTTTTAGTTTATATGACATTCAGTATTTAAAAGAGATTAACAAGCTCTAACAGCCTCTGGCGTAGAGAGCGTGTTTTTATGTGATGAGGCCGCTAAGGAGAGAATGTTAAGTGCAGGTAATGATTCTCACGGGAAGAGRTGCCTCCCTGATGTTAAGTTGAAGCTTTGGTTGTGGGGAAAATAATATGGGGAGAAAGCCAGGGCATTGCATTTAAGAGTACTCAGTGCTTCTAAATCCACAGACAATATAACTCCCAGAAAGGCTCTGATTGTCCTTTTTCAAACTGACGATGGAGCAAGCAGTTTCCTTTTTTTATGAGACACTTCTGTGTAATGCATAATGAATCTATCTTAAGCATGTGTGCTTTTATCAATGCTGTTTTAAGGAGCCATGAGTAGTTATGAATGCTTTTTGCAAGTCGAATATTGTACTATGGTTGATAGGGGGTACTGTGAACGCATGAATTTCACACAGGTGGATCACAGCAAATGTATGTAATATTACAAGCATCAATAATTATCACAGAATCATCACAGTGAACTATATCACAGTGAACACTAGTGAACTACTAATCATCACAGTGAACTATTAATCATCACAGTAAACAATCCCATGTTTGTTTGTGTCAATGAATCCCATAAGGGACGGKTTGCCAACTGGTGCTTTGGCACAAAAATAGAATGCCCTTCATTCAGCATCCCTGAGCCTAATACCTTTCTCAATAAAATTGCCATTTTGCCGTAGTGTGTATTTAGAGTCACATCCCCCATCCTGTAACATACTTTAGATTGGATTTTTTGGGGTCATAGTGTTTTGCAAGGCCTTTCACATGACGTTACTACTTGAAACTATGATGTCAGCACCGAGCCATTCTAGCTGCAGCAGCACTGCAGTCACTGAGATTGTGTTGCTTTGCTGACTGGGTCTGTATCATTGTCTTCTGCTCTGAAAGGACATTTATACTTCTTTGGCTTAGAAGACATGAAGTCCTTCTTCAAGGAGATGTATCACRCATTAACAGGGTTTTATCTCCTCGGCAGCACTGTATGACCAATCCGTTTTTTTTGTATTTATTAGAGTGTTCTAGGTGCCGTGCACTCCAGCTGACAACGGCATTTTATGGCCTGGAATCCAATTGGGCTACCAGTTCCAGTTCCTTACCAGTTTGACTGCTGAGCTGGGTGTCCTCCTATTCTTAAGTGATAGTTCTTACCTTGGAGTGTTACTGTACTGGCCTTGTTTAGCCACCGTGTAAGGCTGTCAAATCGCAAAGGACAAATCCAATCAAATTGGGTAAGGAAGGTTAAAAAGCTGACCACTTTACCTCCTCTCAGTGGGGTGGTTACTCTTCAAAATTGCCCTCATAAATCTTCTCAGTAAAGTAGTGGAGGGCACTGAACACAACCTCTGGTGGAGAGGTTGTTTTAGACGTCGACAGGGACAGAAAATAAGGTAACTTTAACCGTGAGTCAAAAAGCAATTGTAAACAAGATATATGGGAATTTATCTGACAGAGGACCTCACAATGTCATACTAAATGCTGTGGGAGGCAGTCTGGCCAACCTAAGTAATTGAACATGTATGTCCTGAGACTGATAAGCCATTTTCAACCTGTCAAATGTAAGTTGTCACAAGTGGATGTATGTTATGCATGCATTCTTTGTGAGACACTGCTCTACACAATTAAAAATCATGCAAAGAAGAATACAAAAACACAAAACAGACACATTGTAATCTCAAAATGCATTCAGCAGCCCAAATAAAAGAAAGCATATAGAACATATGGCTGTGGCAAAGGAGGTGGAACATTTCACAGGCAGAGAAAGAGCAGAATCACATTTAGATGTGACCTCTTTGTCTTGCTGACATTATTTTAATTGGACGCAGGCCTAGTGTCAGGTTTCTTTATGAAACCCCACAGCGAAAAAGCAAACACGTGTCACTTTATTATTTCAAAAACACCAGAATAGATTTCTGTCTGTTAAGCTTGGTGGTATCAGAGGCTGCGTTCCAGGCTGACTACATTGCAGATGCATGCCAGATCTCCAGCCCAGACCACCCACTCCATTACTGCTTTGATCTCCTCCAGTCATTTCGGAGATACCGGTCAATTAAGTGTCGCATTGCGCCCCTCTGGAGGAGTTTCATCCCGGGGGTTTATCACTATAATGAACAATTATATGTAGCTTCCCTCTATGGGCAGGTGGGGGGGGGGGTTGCATTCATGTGTGAGCTGTGCTCGGATTTTCCTCTTGTAGAACAATAAACCTGATTCTGACCTGAGCATGATATCTCACAATGCATGTATAGGTGTTTAAAATCGCAACTAACCTCATCATATGATAAAGCAATCAGATACCTGACTCTGCAGTCGATAACTTGCACACAACCATTGAATGGTGCATGAAACACAACTGGAATATTGTCAGCTTGGAACATGACCATTATCTTAAAATGAACTCTCAACCCAGACTGGGGGTTAGTGTTGATCCAGGAATCCTACTGTATCTGGCATTAGAGTTTGGGATCGCCCCCCCCAAAAATTGTGCTGATCCGCTTCCTTCATAATCGGCCAATTGTGGTCAAATTAAAGTATAATCCATTTTCCAAACTTAGGAAGGCTGCCAGGTACCTAGATATGCCCCTTTAGTTGTTTTCCATCTGAGACTTTGAGTAAGACCAAGAGTGTGTGTGTTCCATTAATCACCTTTATGTGAAAAAGCAACCATATAACCATTGTGTTTGTTATATTCTGTAACAGTCGTATTTGAAGAAGATGTATATGTGATGTCAAACATCTCCATTATAAAAGCTACGCTAAACTTTGGCCTCTGGGGGTACTCTTGAGTCAAAACGGGTCTCCTAAATGGCCAGARATATTGTCTAGAAATGACCTAATATATCATRGAATATGTATATGAACCATACAGCCAAAATTCAAGCCAAAATGTGAGCTAAACAATTAGCGACTGAATACCTATAGTGTATCTGTATGATGACTTTTGTTCCCCCTCACCCTGTCTGCCATCCAGGCTCTGAGCTGATGCCCAAAGCCCTGTCCACCAGGATCATCGGAGGCATCTGGTGGTTCTTCACCCTCATCATCATCTCCTCCTACACGGCCAACCTGGCCGCCTTCCTCACCGTGGAGCGCATGGAGTCGCCCGTGGACTCTGCCGACGACATCGCCAAGCAGACAAAGATTGAGTATGGCGTGGTCAAAGACGGTGCCACCATGTCTTTCTTCAAGGTATGTGTCTTAGAAGACGGGGTCTGTCTTTGCTTTGGTTTTGAGTTGTGCTTTGTTTCATGTTGATTTCATTACCCAACAATCTGCCAGGAACCTTATCTGAAAAGAACATAATTAAATCTCTTCATTTCAATTCCCCAGTCATTTTAAGCAGTTTGAATGCAGCCCCATCCATTGATTGAAGCACGCTGAGTACACGCAGTTATATTGTCATAAAACGTGTTTATGAAGAACTGAGACAAGATGCTGGATCAGTACTTTTTTTTATATACAGTACGGTTCTCAATAAAATAAAATAATATTCCAGAAAATATATATATATATTTTTTCCAGTTAGATCTTAATTCCCGCTGCAAAAGCAAGTTCTCCACTTCTCCACGCTGTTTGATGTGATCCTCCATAATGATTTTTTTATTTCAAAGTTTCAGCTTTTGCCCTGCAGGGTTCTCAGCTTTATTTTATTATTTTGAGTTTCGCCTCAGATGCTGAATAACATGTAAGGGTTTGCTGTTTTTCTGTGTAAGAAATGGAAAATATCGGACACAGTGCTATGGAAAATGTTTTATGGACAAGGGAAGGTCCATATGTTTATGGCACACAATAGCAACGATAACAGATCATTTTACCCAGGGTGATTGTCCCAGTTTTACACTTTCAAATATTCTCTGTTGAATAGTTCATAAATACTCGATGTAATATGTGTGCCTCTGCTAAAGAGTATGTCTGCAGTCTCCCCTGCCCTGACAATATAATTGAAGATGTATTTTTAGTTGACTTCTCTCTTCTCTCATTTGCTATTTCCGTCATCCCTATTTCCTTTATATTGGTTTATTCATATTACATTAAATTAATATTATACTTATATTATATTTATTGGCACTTTAGGATTTTGAAAAGTGTGTTACAAATATTTTTATTAATATTCATAATTTATCTATTTCTACTCTCTGTTAGCAATATGTCTCAGCTGCTCTATGACCCGATCAGAATATCCACCAATAGAATTTTCACCCACATAAAGATTCCCAGTGACCACCAAAAAATCCACTAGGAGAGAAAGAGAACATTAGTAACCATTCTATTCCATAAGGCTTGATTAACATGGAGTTCAATGAGGGATTAGGCATGGTCCATGGAGTAACTAGAATTTGTGATTATACCAAATTAGAGTCATCAGTTGCCTAATCATTGGAACTACTGGCTATGGTATAAACCAGGGGTGGCCAACTCTCTTCCTGGGGAGCTACTGAGTGTTCAGGCTTTTGCTCCAGCCCCTACTGAAACACACCGTATCCTACTAATCATCTCCTCCTTAGGGCCTTCAGTACCTAATGGCTGCCTGTCTACCCTGAGCTATACACATCTATTTGAACCTTCTCTAAATCAAAGATTATTGACAATTAGTCAAGAACTTGCTGTAAGTTCTCGGAACAGTAAAAAGTGGATTTTACTCCTTAAGCGTGTTTACTTTGATTAGTGACATATATGATTGCAGTGTTATTAGTCAGAGGAGACACAGGTGTCTATAATTACCTCATCAGTTGCAGAGCTCAAGTGCCCTCGGTTCCTTCTCGTTATCACTGGGAGGGCTAACGAGSTCGACTGAAGCAGATGAGGGAGCTGATAAATACTGAAGAGGTCGGGGAGTAGCTGTAGATATGTCAAATCACACTGCATGGAAGGGCACTGTAGGGCAAAGTMAATCTTTGCACTGTAATCTCTGGCACACTTACAGTAGCGCTATGCTGTCTTGACAATCAGGTGTACTGTATGTGTGTCACCTGCACGTCTAAATAAATGTATTCACATTTTAACCGTCAATGCAGGAATTAAGTAACTAAAGAGCTTTAACATCCTTCATATTTTCAAATGACTATGGTGATGAGTCAGTAATTATCTCAAATTAGGTATGGAATAACATTTGACCCCTTGTCAAATAGCATGAAATATCACATAGACAAACGCAAGGCTAATAGAGAGGAACTCAATTAATCCAGCCTTTTTCCCTATTTCCTGTGGATGAAAATAGATGACATTACCTCCCCTTATTAAATTATTATATCCAGTGGCACACGTCACTTTTTATGTATACAAAATAAACAATAGATGTATGAAAGTATATAAGTGTCAAAGTAGATATAGGACTTGAAAGCAGTGGACGTTAAAGTGGCATTGCACAGTGTATTCCTTTTCTTGGAGCTCAAGGCTCCAATCCATTCCTTTTTTCGTACAATTATATACTTCTCGAAATGGAGAACTGTGGGAAAAGGATAATAACAGCATGATAGATGCTCAAGATTGCCAGAGTATTTTCAACACCAATAMTATGTGCTACAAAGATGAGAGGGCTTTAGTGTAATGGGATCAACACAGTGTAGAAAACATGTTCATTTAAAAAAAGAACTGTGTCGACTCAATGCCCCTTTGACCAGGTGTAATGCACAATCTGAGATTCAACATTGATTGTACTTTCAATTCTTCCCCTTACAGAAATCAAAGGTTTCTACTTTTGAGAAGATGTGGGCCTTTATGAGTAGTAAACAGAGTACGTCGCTGGTCAAGTCCATTGAGGACGGCATCCAGAGGGTTCTGAAGTCTGACTATGCCTTGCTCATGGAGTCCACCACAATCGATTACATTACCCAGCGGAACTGCAACCTCACCCAGGTTGGAGGCGTCATTGACAGCAAAGGCTATGGAATAGGCACTCCCATGGGTAAGATGGAACAACATCTGTACCTTAATAGATATAATAGCTTCTTGAGCTAGCTCTCCATAACTCCTACAACAAGCACCATCCCCCACTGATACACTGGTAGGAGGTGGTCCTTCAAGCTGGACAGAAACAAATAACACATTAATCCTATATTTGTGCTTTCGATGCAGAGCATTTCGATTAACTACTACTGTGCTACTTTTTTATTTTACTCTTGGTATTTTTGTCATTTTTTGGACTATGTGTGTATTGTTCAATTATTGCTAGATATTTCTAGATATTTGGGGCGGCCGGTACATGGTGGTTAGAACGTTGGTTCCAGTAACCGAAAGGTTGCTGGGTTGAATCCCCGAGCTGACAAGGTAAAAATCTGTCATTCTGCCCCTGAACAAGGCAGTTAACCCACTGTTCACCGGTAGGCCGTCATTGTAAATAAGAATTTGTTCTTAACTGACTTGCTTAGTTAAATAAATAAAAAAGATCTATACCTGCACTGCTGAAGCTAGAAACATAAGCATTTCGATACATCTGCAAAACTGTGTGCACGACTAATAAACTTTGAATTGATTTACAGTACCAGTCAAAGTTTGGACACACCTACTCATTCCAGAGTTTTTCTTTATTTTTACTATTTTCTACATTGTAGAATATTAGTGAAGACATCAAAACTATAAGATAACACATATGGAATCATGTAGTAACCAAAAAATTGTTAAACAAATCAAAATATATTTGAGATTCTTCAGAGTAACCACCCTTCGCCTTGATGACAGCTTTGCACACTCTTGGCATTATCTCAACCAGCTTCATGAGGTAGTCACCTGGAATGCATTTCAATTAACAGTTGTGCCTTAAGTTAATTTGTGGAATTTCTCTCCTTGTTAATGCGTTTGAGTCAATYAGTTGTGTTGTGACAATGTGGGTTTGGTATACAGAAGATAGCCCTATTTGGTAAAAGACCAAGTCCATATTATGGCAAGAACAGCTCAAATAAGCTAAGAGAAATKACAGTCCATCATTACTTTAAGACATGAAGGTCAGTCAATACGGAACATTTCAAGAACTTTGAAAGTTTCTTCAAGTGTAGTTGCAAGAACCATAAAGAGCTRTGATGAAACTAGCTCTCATGAGGACCGCCACAGGAATGGAAGACCCAGAGTTACCTCTGCTACAGTGGATAAGTTCATTAGAGTTACCAGCCTCAGAGATTCCAGCCCAAATAAATGCTTCACATTAACAAGTTTTAATATTTTTTATTTTTTATTTCACCTTTATTTAACCAGGTAGGCCAGTTGAGAACAAGTTCTCATTTACAACTGCGACCTGGCCAAGATAAAGCAAAGCAGTGCGACAAAAACAACAACAACAGARATACACATAAACAAACGTACAGTCAATAACACAAAAGAAAAGAAAAATCGAAAAATCTATGTACAGTGTGTGCAAGTGTAGAAGAGTAGGGAGGTAGGCAATAAATAGGCCATAGAGGCCAAAATAATTACAATTTAGCATTAATACTGGAGTGATAGATGTGCAGATGATGTTGTGCAAGTAGATACTGGGGTGCAAAAGAGCAAGAGGGTAAGTAATAMTATGGGGTGAGGTAGTCGGGTGTGCTATTTACAGATGGGCTGTGTTTTACTTASTTTTACTAGCATTTAAAAGCAKTTGGAGGCCACGGAAGGAGTGTTGAATGGAGTTGAAGCTCGTTTGGAGGTTTGTTAACACAGTGTCCAAAGAAGGGCCAGATGTATACAGAGTAACAGACACATCTCAACATCAACTGTTCRTAGGAGACTGAGTGAATCAGGCCTTCATGGTCGAATTGCTTCAAAGAAACCACTACTAAAGGACACCAATAAGAAGAATAGACTTGCTCGGGCCAAGAAACACACGCAATGGACATTAGACCGGTGGAAATCTGTTTTTTGGTCTGATGAGTCCAAATTCGAGATTTTTGGTTCCAACCACTGTGTCTTTGTGAGACGCAGAGTAGGTGAATGGATGATCTCCGCATGTGTGGTAACCACCGTGAAGCATGGAGGAGGAGGTGTGATGGTGTGGGGGTGCTTTGCTGGTGACACTGTCTGTGATTTATTTAGAATTCAAGGCACACTTAACCAGCATGGCTACCACAGCATTCTGCAGCAAAACGCCATCCCATCTGGTTTGCGCTCAGAGGTCTATCATTTATTTTTCAACAGGACAATGACCCAAAACACACCTCCAGTCTGAGTAAGGGCTGACCTCCACAATCACCTGACCTCAACCCATTTGAGATGGTTTGGGATGAGTTGGATCATGGAGTGAAGGAAAAACAGTCAACAAGTGCTCAACATATGTGGGAAMACCTTCAAGACTGTTGGAAAAGCATTCCAGGTGAAACTGGTTGAGAGAATGCCAAGGGTGTGCAAAGCTGTCATCAAGGCAAAGGGTGGCTACTTTGAAGAATCTAAAATCTAAAATACATTTTGATTTTGGTTACTACATGATTCCATATGTGTTATTTCATAGTTTTAATGTCTTCAGTATTTTTCTACAATGTAGAAAATAGAAAAACCCTTGAATGTGTAGGTGTGTSCAAACTTTTGACTGGTACTGTATATTAATATGCAATGACAACATATACATTTGAGCCATATGTGGTGAAAACACCCCTGTGGCCTCATCAACGAGATCCAGCTAGTGGTTTATCTTATCTTTCAACCAGTCTAAAGCAGACCTGTTGCTTGCCTTACAGGCTCTCCATACCGGGACAAAGTGACCATCGCCATCCTGAGCATCCTGGAAGATGGCCGTCTGCACATGCTCAAGGAGAAGTGGTGGAGCGGCAGCAGCTGTCTGGACGAAGAGCGCCGTGAGAAAGCCGGCCCCATGGGCATTCAGAACCTGGGAGGGATCTTTATAGTGCTGGCGTCTGGCCTGGTTCTCTCCGTCTTTGTGGCTATAGCCGAATTCATATACAAGCTAAGGAAGACGGCGAAACGTGAGCAGGTAGATATTATCCCCATGAATCTGATTCAAGATTGTTGATCAGTAATTTATGTACTTGATGTGATTATTTTATTACTGACATTGTTTGCATGACGTAGAGTATATATTGGTTAATTTTAGATCCTTCACTTGCCTAACTCTGCATATTTCTAACAATATGAACACAACCTTAAAATCCAAGCTGTACTCTGTCCATTTCAGTTCCCTTTATTAAAGGGATTTGCATTCCCTCAAATAATCCCTGTGCTATTTGGCCATAAAATAGAACATTTATTTAATTTTAACAGGCATAATTGCAAATTGGAGCATGCCGAATTAATCCGTTATTAGTCATTGCAGATGTCAGAATACCATTAATCTCAACAGTTGTAAATCGCAGATTGGAGTTATGCAACTAAGTGGGTTGTGTCAAGCATGCTTGTATAGGTAATGGGGTAAGAATACGGCTCTGTGTTCAATCTATCTGACAGAGCAGGAACAGTGCACATWGCGTGGGTTGCATGTGGTGGGGGTTGCAGTTTGACATGGCTGTCAGCGATGGGAGAGGAACAACATGCATGAATGTGCTATGGCTAATGTGTTTTGCACTCTTGATTTTGTTGACACTCTATGCTGTCAGAACCATTTAAAGCTAAGGCATTTACCCCCCCATCCCTTTCCCCCCCTTCTCTCCCCTCATCCTCGCCCTTTTTGCCCAGAGGTCTTTCTGCAGTGCCATGGTGGACGAGATCAGACAGTCGTTCACCTGCGGGACGCGTGTGAAACACAAGCCCCGCCACCAGGTCCCGGTCAAGACGGATGCAGTGATCAACATGCACACGTTCAACGACCGGCGACTCCCGGGAAAGGACAACTTGAGCTGCAACACTGGGATG
The DNA here is from genome assembly GCF_002910315.2 of Salvelinus sp. IW2-2015. Taxonomy (NCBI): domain Eukaryota; kingdom Metazoa; phylum Chordata; class Actinopteri; order Salmoniformes; family Salmonidae; genus Salvelinus; species Salvelinus sp. IW2-2015. The sequence continues at coordinate 15,864,190 of NC_036874.1, read as the reverse complement.
ACCCCCGTGTTCCCGTGACAGTTTGCGCCTCCCAGAGAAAGAGCCTCCTGAGCAATGTGGAGGGCGTGATTGGTCCCGAAACCTGGGACAATGGAATCGAGGGGATCACCAGATTCACCATCAACCACAGCGACATAGGGACACTAACGAAACATGGAACACTATCTAAACATGGTACTATCAAAATGGCAGCATCGGCGACACAGGTATGACAACGTTCACCCATGTATTCCAAAAGAGACAGAAAAAGATAGAGAGTGAGGTGGAGGAGAAGAAGCATCTCCAAATAATCTGTATTCAAGTCCGATGTTTACGTACGTAACACAAAAAATACACTCACCAAGGAATCACAAGATATCCAAGGAATCCTTGATTGACAACAAAGATTCAACCTTTTTATTGGACATATGGCATAAAGACAGAGTTGGCTTCGTTGAGCATGGCAATAAAAAGAACTACAGACAGACATGGGAAATGGGGTTTTGATGGGAGATCAGTTATGTCACACATAGCACATCACGATCATTCAAAGTTAAAGTTCTGACCGATTCTTTTTTATCTTGTCTGGAGGTCCTTTGGCAGCAGAAAATGATGTTACCTCAAACCTTGTACAGACATAACATTGGGTTCTTGATTTGCTCTCTTTGAGTCACCGTCTATTTTGTGGGAGGCGTTTTTAAAYGCMTGGCTTGGACCATCGGTCTTCTATAATTCCACTACAATAAACACRTCCTTAGTACATGCAGATGACAGCAATGGAATCCCAACAGTGAGCAAATCCCATAGTAAGAGAGAGCATTGGTCACTCAGTGAACTAGGTTTGCAGATGATCTTTAATTGACGAAAAATTACTGTTCMAAGAGAGAGAGATATCACTGAAGCTATCCCGAGTTTTAATGGGGAGACGTTGATTTATTGTTAATGAATAACGTTTCCACATATGGTGCCATTTTGTTATTGTGACTAAACACAAAGTAGGGCCCTATTTGTTTTGTGCTTCACCACATTATYTTCAGACATATGTTTTGTGGACGTTAAGATAATTTAGTATGTGAAAAAAATTAAGAACAATGAACTAGCCAACTGGCAAAGAGATGCCCGTAAAATAAAACTAAACATTGGATGTATTTGTAAATTAGACTATGTTCAAAAAGAATATCCATGGCCTTTTTCCTCTTTACAACACCGGGTCATGTGTTTCTATCAGATATAATGACTTTTTTTGGGGGTATCTTATTAATCAAACAAACAAATATACATTACCCATGGGATAATGAACGAGGAGTGATTTGCTTCAACGTATTCATGTACCAAAATGCAAGTACATAACTTGAAGTGTTTACTCTTATTTGGCTCCCAATGATAAACGACATGAACCCCCGTGTACTTGTTGCACTACTAGTCTATATTGTCCTCTAAAATAACTACCTGGCCTCATTACTTTTTTCGACATTTACACGTTGAACAACTGTGCGATTTAGGGGTATAAACTGAATTGACTTACTCATAAAAGCATAACATATTTATGGTTATGTTAAACCCAATCATACCATTCATGTTTGAAGGGTTATGGTTAGGGTTATAGTCAGCTAGCTAGTTAGATGGTTATGGTTAGATGGCTAGTTAGATGGTTATCTCTAGTTGGTTATCTCTGCCCATGTCCACTTAATAAACATTTCAGAGAAATGTGTCTACATTGGCTTTTAGTTGTCTTTAAAAAAATCAATGGCAATATAGCATTTTCAGAGGGCAATTAGCCATCTGTTTCCATTTTGTCAAAGTGTCTCTACAATAAGGCCCCTCAGAAATAGCCATGTTATAATCGCACAACGTCCATTGAATTGCTTTTGCTGCTTGCAATGAATTACCATCTAACCCGTCTGACTGCTAAACAGACACTCTAATCTAAAAATATCAGTGATRTGAAAGAAATGCRGAGAGCACAGWACAGATGTACAGACTTCATAGTCACTGTTTTTAGCTGTTTGGTTTTAGTTCTGTAATTGCAGGTGACTGTAAATGACTTGGTTTAGTAGTGTGTTGGGCGGAGGACAATGGACAAGGGACCGTATAAGTAAGAAACAAATGCTGTCATCATCCTCTTCCTTCTATGTGTGTTTACTTTGTGGCCACGGCAACAGTGAATGTCCTTGGGACTCGCAAATTATTTCGCTTATTCATATCGCAGGGCCGATCTAAAAGCTTTGTGGCAGCGTTACCGAACGCTACGCTACCGTTACGGAAATGAGATAGGCTAGCTCCGAGTGGCTGACGAGACCCTTTGGTTTTGCATATGATTTTCATACTGTGCACTAGAGATAGATATCATTAAATTAGTCAATATCACGAACCAATATCATGCTCAGATGATGAGWTGAACRAACAGACGGAAGATCTGAAGTTTGGTTTTCTGTGTTTATGTCGTCTGTAACGCCTATAAACTGTATATCTGCAATGAGTATTGAGCTGTAGGATGCTAGGAGTCTATATGTGAGCTGCCGGAATAGGGAGCTGAAGAGACAGCATACCTCTGTGAGGTTTACAATATTGATAAAAAAGACAAACTATCTTGGGTTCCTTTTTTTCAACATTAACAATGTAAAGATTCAAGGAAACTTAAATCTGTGTGACTTATTATTGGTTTGGTAGAAACTCATTGTATAAATGTTAATCAACTTCCATCTGCAAAGTAGAGTATATGTAGATAAGATGAACAGGAGAAAATGTATTTTGCTAAATTTTTACAGGTAAATACATACATTTTTGTTCTCAGCCAAACACAATTTCTTAATTTAAATTTGGTTTCATATGCCACGTTAACCTGTACCCCACTCCCACTTCCCCATCCTCCATATTAATTTATACGATTGGAATGGATTATAATATATTATATTGGATTATGATCATCAAGAGTAGAATATTATATGTAAATCTTATTTTATCACACCTAATATATTGATATGAGGTGTATGTGACGTTGTGATATTGAATTCCCCAAAACTGTAGCGGAAACTCATTTAGAATAGATTTTGTATGATCTCGCTTTTCTTCTCTTTTGAAACCCATGATGCAGTTGGGCAAAGACTGGTTGTTACACTACAGGTTGGACTGGCTTCCAGTTGAATCCCCCTTTGACTGCAAACACAAGTTACTTTATTGCTTTTCTTTTGTCAATCCACATACTCGCCGAAATAATTGTGGTGAAAATGGACATCCGTGATCCAKTTGAATACAATTATTTGAATTTACTACCAAGATTCTAGTTCAGTTAATTCAATCCTAGTTCAGTTAATTCAGTCCCAGTTATAAAGCATACTGTCTTTTTTATACCAAAATGTGAATCCAGTTATTTTACAACATTTTATGAAATCTAAGATAAAAATWATGAAAAAAATAAAATGACACATAATATGTGCAGTATGTGGTATGAGTTACAMTTTAGTAAGCAATCGAACAGTCACAGCGCTAGGTATTTATTTATGTTTWGTTTTGAGTTGAGCTGAATTGTCTGCTTCTATCGTTTGACAGGAAACCTTTCAAACAATATGTTGGTGCCGACCAGGGTTTTCTTTGTGGACATGCAGAATTTCTATGAATATAGTTTTTTGTAACGTTTTGTAACATTTTCTGTTTACCTAATAACTGTATGTGTTAAGAGAAGACTATTATTAGAATAACCAAGTCAAACATGGGGAACTATAAAATCATAGAGAAGCTTTTGCGTTATTTTCTTTTTAACACACTGTGAATAATTCAATTGTACAGTTTGCTGTATGGGTTATATGATTTGAAAGTTTTAAATAAAAAATGTAAAACTATATTACTCTTGTTTGAGTCCTATTATTCATAGACACTGTGTCAGTTGATAGAGATGAGATTCATACAACTAAACCTGAGAATACGTTGTTGCTATGCAATGCTATACATTGTAGTCTACCCAACATATTCTCAGGTTAAAATCTCCAGCTGACTCTCCGATTGGTCGACTACAATGTATTGCAACAATGTACAGCACAGATTGAATGCAGGTCTGAACATCTACTCTGGAATTCTATGTATTAACAGGTTGTTTTGCACTACTAGTGGAGCGGTACATTATATTCTCAGGATGTTTCACATTTGTATTCTTCTCGGTATGGAAAGGTAAACTTTTCACACTGCAGTGTATCCAAACTCTCTCTCTGCAGAGCTGGCTCAAGGAGAACTTTGTTGCCATTTGCCGTATGGATCCATTCACTCTGGGTGGAATATCCCTTTGAAGTCATGCTTTCCCTGAGCTTGCTGATACCGAACCACTGAAGTATAAGTGCACGGTGACATGAAAGACAGGAGGGCGCCACAGAGAAACTTGTGCATTTTTAAACCTGCTATTTACAAGATTACCATTGTGACTCGCTAAGACAYGCATATCAAGCAGGGAGAGTGGAGAGAGTAGTGTATGTTGGAGTGGTAAGTGACTGAGCTGTCTAATGTGGGGGGCTCTTCTGCTACGCGAAAAGATGGATAGAGGCCTTCTGAGGAGAGTTCATCTGCAGTGACCGCGTCTGAGACTCCAGGGGTAATTACTGATACACACTGAGCGACCATTTGTCTATTTCATGACTATTACTCAATGGCAAACATCCATACATGGGAGCATCGAAGCCTTCTTAGAAATGGTCTCTTCTGCTATTGTCTGTTACTGTGACATTTAAMGAGGAAGAGCAAGCAGAGATACATTCTAATATAACAGTCTTTGTCTAGGCCTTGATAGAGATTGCCAACCATCATCCCTTATACTATCCCAGTAATCATCATCATCATCGTTTGGCTGCAGAACAGTTGTATAACCGACATAACAAGTGACAGAATAAGTGACAGAATGCAATATTTCAAGAAAGGAAGCACATAATACATAGTCCGTCCATTGAATCATGGCCCAAGACACACTACAGTACATCACCAAAAGTATGTGGACACCTGCTCRTTGAGCATCTCCATCCAAWATCATGGGCATTAATATGGAGTTGGTCCCCCTTTGCTGCTGTAACAGCCTCCATTATTCTTGGAAGGCTTTCCTATAAAAATTGGAACATTGCTGCTGGGACTTGCTTCCATTCAGCAACAAGAGCCATTAGTGCGGTCAGGCACTGATGTTGGGTGATTAGGCCTGGCTCGCAGTCRGCCATCCAATTATTCCTGAAMGTGTTCGATGGGGTTGAGGTCAGGGCACTGTGCAGGCCGGTCAAGYTCTTCCACACTGATCTCGACAAACCATTTCTGTATGGACCTCGCTTTTTGCACGAAGGCATTGTCRTGYTGAAAAAGCAAAGGTTCTTCTTCCAACTGTGGCCACAAAGTTGGAAGCACAGAATCGTCTAGAATGTCATTGTACGCTATAGYGTTAAGATTCCCCTTCACTGGAATGAAGGGACCTAGCCCGAAACATGAAAAACAGCCCCTGACCATTATTCCCCCTCCACCAAACTTTAMAGTTGGCACTATGCATTGGGGCAGGTAGCGTTCTCCTGGCATCCGCCAAAYCCAGATTCGTCCGTCTGACTGCCAGATGGGGAATTATGATTCATCACTCCAGAGAATRCATTTCCACTGCTCCAGAGTCCAATGGYAGCGAGCTTTACACCACTCCAGCCAACGCTTGGCATTGCGCATGGTGAACTTAGGCTTGTGTGCGGCTRMTCGGCCATGWAAACATATTTCATGAAGCTCCCGACGAACAGTTCTTGTGCTGACGTTGCTTCCAGAGGCAGTTTGGAACTCGGTAGTGAGTGTTGCAACCGAGGACAGATGATTTTTACACGCTTCAGCWCTTGGCGGTCCCGTTCTGTGAGATTGTGTGGCCTACCACTTTGCGGCTGAGCCGTTGTTGCTCCTAGACATTTCCACTTCACAATAACAGCACTTGCAGTTGACCGAGGCAGCTCTAGCAGGGCAGAAATTTGATGACATGACGTGTTGGAAAGGTGGCATCTTTTGACGGTGCCACGTTGAAAGTCACTGAGCTCTTCAGCATGGGCCATTCTACTGCCAATGTTTCTATGGAGATTGCATGGCTGTGTGCTCAATCTTATACACCTTACAGCAACGGGTGTGGCTGAAATAGCCGAATCCACTAATTTGATGGGGTKTCCACATACTTTTGTATATATAGTGTATCTCAAAACAATTATCAATAGTCCACAGACTGAAAACATCTGACTGGTGTGTGTCTGTGTGTGCGTGTGTGCTCGCATCTGATCACGGAGCGAGCCAGCAGACAGACAGAACTGCGACAGAGAGAGATTAACCTTGCTGCCGCGGAGATGCCAGACGTCGGTGTTAAAGGAAGCAGGGGAACCCAGCGCTCAGGAGCAGCTGGTGCATAATGAGCGATGGGCAGGGGCCTGCTCCTAATGGGAAGATTTATTATCTCTCACTATCAATTAATCCCTGCGGACAGGCAGGGGCCAGGAGGAGAGCATCAGGAGTATGTAAAAAAGAGAGGGACAGAGGGAGGCAGGGATGGACAGAGGGAGCGAGTGGGGCAATGAAGACAGATATGTGAGAAGATGTGAGAGGTGGTGGAGGGAGGATTGGACTGAGAGGTAGTGAAATCAGAAGTATGTAAAAGAGGGTGAGAGGAAGGGATGGAGGGAGGGCGGGAACTGGCCATATGAAAAGAGAGAGATATGAAAAGAGATATATGTAAAAGAGTATGTAAARGAGAGAGGGATGGAGGGAGGGATAGAGGGAGGCAGTGGGGGAACTGGACAGATGAAGAGAGAGATGTCGAAAGAAACAAGTGAGGTGGAGGATGGAGAAAAGACGGGTCGAGTGAAATTAAGAACAAAACCCAGATAGTACGAGAAGGAGAGTATGAAAATGTTATGGGGGATAAATTGAGAACGATGCAAAGGGGAGAGAAAAATAATTGTGAATGTGTAAGTGTTTAAGAGTGTTTATGTTTTAAGTGGTTAAATGTGTGTCATGTGAAAGTAGAGTAGGAAACAATGAGTAATAAGATAGGAACAAAGGGAGCCAATGAATGAAATAGAAGCGAGTGGGAGAAGAGGGGAGAGAGAGTTGAGTAAATGTGTCAGTTAAAGTGAGAGGTGAGAGAGAAAAAGAAGCCAAGAGGATGGAGAGAGAATTGGAGAGRACAAGGCAGTGAAGGGAACAGGAGGTAAAGACAGAGAAACACAAAAACAATGATGAAGAAAATATGTAGCTAAATATAGAAGTTTTGTGGGAGTGATGTAACATTAATTCAGATAACAATCGCTCAAAAGGGCWGAACATTATTMMATTTTTATGATTATTAATTTAGTTATTTAATTAATGTAATGAATTAAGTCCCCCCACTCAAAGGGATACACATTATGTCAATATATTTTCCAGTGGTAGCTTTTATGCAAGGAGGCAATATGTTTTAGGTGATGCAAAGTCACTCTTTAATGCTACCCTAAAATGTGTTAGCTCTGCTGTCGGACATAATACACTGAGTGTGCAAAACATTAGGAACACCTGCTCTTTCCATGACAGACTGACAAGGTGAATCCAGGTGAAAGCTATGATCCCTTATTAATGTCACCTGTTCACTTCAATCAGTGTAGATTAAAGGGAGAAGACAGGTTAAAGAAGGATTGTTAAGCCTTAAGACAATTGTTTGTGTGCCATTCAGAGGCTGAATGGGAAAGAAAATATTTAAGTGCCTTTGAACGGTGCCAGGCTCACCGGTTTGAGTGTGTCAAGAACTGCAATGTTGCTGGGGTTTTCACGCTCAACAGTTTCTCATGTGTATCAAGAATGGTCCACCACCCAAAGGACATCCAGCCAACTTGACATAACTGGGGGAAGCATTGGAGTCAACATGGGCCAGCATCCCTGTGGAACGGTTTCGACACCTTGTAGAGTCCATGCCTGACAAATTGAGTCTGTTCTGAGGGAAAAAGGGGGTGCACCTCAATATTAAATGTTTTTTACTCAGTGTATATTTACCCGAAGTGGTTTTTACGTCCTTCCTAATGTTTTTTAACTTATGTTACGAATGTAGACGTAAATTACAGTAAATATTAATCCCCTCCACAATGTGTTTTATACTAAAGTGTATCACTTCATCCATGTTTCTCCTTATGTTTCCTTTTCATAAAATGTGAGGGATATGTATATATTTTGTAAAGTTGAGAAATACAGACATATAATAAACACAATATCATACTCTGTGCAATATGAAGCTTAATGCACAGTTTATRTCTATACACAGTACATTGGCTTTACTATTAGATTGATGTGCTCTGTGGCTCACGCATGTTTGTGGTGGTGTTCTGGCTGTAATGGCAGATCTCCAGCATTCCTCCCGATGACCTTGACTGGGCCGTTCCACGGGTGTTCCATGTTCTGCCTGGCTCTCTGGGGTGAGATGCCGGAGCCCCACGGCCATGCACCATCGACCTGTTTGAGGGTGAGTGGAGCTGCCACAGCCCTGGCTGTGACCATCTCCCTGGGCCCATAGTGCGAGAGACCCATCTAAAAGGGAGCAGCATTTTTTTGCTTTGATAGGGGCCAGTGTGCACCGAACCTTAGCATGGACTATGACTGCACAGAGAACCAAGCTCACTACAGGAATATCAGGATGTAACCTTGAAGGGCAATGCTAAAAGACAAGATTGCCCAGAGCTAGCATCTGAAGAATGTACTGTAGGTAGCTAGTGCTTTCCTTGTTGAACACATAGTTCAAGGAGGAGTGAATTACAAAAATCAACCTGAGAAGTTAAACTTAAAAAGCCATGAAGGATGAAAGGTTCTTGACTTAGTCCTGTACTGGCAAATGCAGTTTGGAAGGATAGATATCATGAAAGGGCCAAACATTATGCATTTTCTTCATACAAGCATAAAATCTAACCTTAGCCCACAGGTGAACAGCGAATTTCAGAGAAAAATCATCAGGAGATTGTAGTAAGTTGGTATATTGGTACAGTTTTTCTTTGAAGTTTCTAGGCTGGTGCACATAACTGGCCTACTGTAGAAGATTGGCTAGGGCCCAGAACTGGCTGGGCCCAGAACCAGTAGAACCAGTACAATACTGGAGTGTAATAGAAGGTGGCTTAAGCCGCCCAGCCCAATAATATTAGTAACGGTGAATAATTTATGTGTGTAATTACAGTACGCCATAGTCCTCCAATGGAGGAGTCCCATGGAGGTCATAATCATGCATATTCCTCTCCCCTAATGAGCCTGGCACAATATGCATTGCTCGTGTACTGGGAGAAACCATATGGTTGATTATTGGAATGAGAATAAACTATTGTCTATTACGTAGTCTTTGTCTTTCAACGTACTGTAGATGGCCAACACAGGCTGGTATCAGAGCTTGGTCCTAAAATAATGTTGACAGGTGACTGTTTCACCTTCAGTGAGAACTGAGAAACCTCTTGGACTTAATTAAGTGGAGATGCCAATTGCAGAGATGTCTGGAAGAAAAGGAATACCTCAGTGGCACACACAAACCATTCAGAGACTGGGACTTTGAAAGTGCCATGATTTGCATTGAGAAATGGACAACCTTTTGTAACAGGTTGTTGTAGGCACATTCAATCAACGTCCCTATTGTAGAACAAAGGTGCAATTGAGACTTCAGATTTGTCAGAACAGAGAGGAAAAAATGACATGGCAGTCTTCTTAGAATCTACTGTATGCATGTGGTATCGTTTCAGACCGACTACTGTACATTGCAGACGTTGCATTGCATCAACTAATGGTTGTGGACCACATCCCCAACTGTGTAGACCCACCCATAGTCACTTCCTGGTTAGACAGGCAAGGAGCGAGAAAAAGCAGGTCGACATTTTGAAATTGAATGCAGGCAGTGGCTGGATATTTGTGGTAACTAGGAAACTAGATTAAAAGCGTATTTTCTCAACTCTATATAGTAGACCATCAAACCTAGAAAAAAATGTTTGCTTTTTTGTTTGGTTGTTAAAGGCTGTCATCCATGCTAGATCAAACAATGATGGGGTAATACACAAAGGCCCGGATGTCACGTACAATTTTGTTTTTTTAAGGCCATTATCAAGGGGTCAAATCTGGTGAAAATGGGCAGAATGGAAATAGTAATAGATTTAGGGTAAATATACTGAAATTCTTAACTAAAACTGAGTAGATGATCAAACACAGGGGCGCAACTTTGGTTTTAGAAGTGGTGGGGACATCACCATAAAAAAAATCTATAATAATCCAGCCGGATAAACACTCCAAACAGCTTACCCGACCGCTCAGAGGCATCCCCATGGTCCTAAAGCACACCATTGCCCTGTTTTGTTTCACATTCCAATTATACATTTTGGGGTAACAAACAAACACTTGAATTTACATGAATGCATGTATAGTTACTTTTTATACAGTTATTTTGATTTAAGAGAATCTAATATACAGAAAATATGAAAATTCACGTGTTCACATACAGTTGGTGTCTGTAGAGCCATCAAGGTCCATTCTCAGATAATGTAGACCTTCTCAGAAACCCCACTGAACAGGGAGACATTTAGATCATAAGAATCTGACTTTCTGGGTCAGAGATATTAAAACTGTAATGTCATTTTTAAGCTGTAGAATATACTGTACAAGGAGCCAAATAGGATGTTCACAGATTCGGACCAAATTTAATGAGCAAATCAGCTGACTACTTAATCATACATACAGTGCATACGTAGACTATGGAATAAACATATTTATGGTTGCTTTAAAACCATGTACACTGAACAAAAATATAAATGCAACATGTGAAATGTTGGTCCCGTGTTTCATGAGATTAAACAAAAAATCCCAGAAATGTTCCAGATGCACAAAAAGCTTATTTCTCTCAAATTCTGTGCACAAATTTGTTTACATCCCTGTTAGTGACTATTTCCCTTTTACCTTTTCTCAATAGGGGGGCGCTGTTTTCACTTTGTAAAAAATCGTGCCCAAATTAAACTGCCTCGTACTCTATTCTAGATTGTACAATATGCATATTTTTATTACTATTGGATAGAAAACACTCTCAAGTTTCTAAAACCGTTTGAATTATATCTGTGAGTAAAACAGAACTCATTTTGCAGCAAACTTCCTGATAGGAAGTGAAATCGAGGCTCTGTTCCAGGGCCTTCCTATTAATTTGCTTGAAATCTATGGATATACATGCACTTCATACGCCTTCCACTAGATGTCAACAGGCAGTGGGAGGTGGAATGGGGTGTCTAGCTTGATCTGAGGTCGAACAAGAGCTTTTGGAATGACGTGTCTGGAAATTTCATTGTCTTCGAAGGCGCGAGAAGGAACCCCAGATTGCCTTCTGAAAAGCTTTCGGTATACACGGTAGATATCTCCGGCTCTGATTTTATTTGATAGATGTGATAAAAACATCATAAAGTAGTTTTTTTCAACCGAGTTGTATCAGTTTATTGAACGTTAATTGCGAGTTTTGGAATTTTCTTTTCTTTGCGTGAGGTGAAGTTGGGCACGTTTGTGCCACATGGCTAGCTATGGTTGCTAATTCGACAGGCGAAGAGGACATTCTAAAACCAAACAACAATTATTCTGGACCAAGGACTCCTTGTACAAGATTCTGATGGAAGCTCAGCAAAAGTARGAACCATTTATGATGTTATTTCGTATTTCTGTGGAAAATGTTTAGTCCTATTATCCAGCGTTTTGGCGGGCGCTGTCTCGCTATAACGTAAGCTGTATGTCGTACTAAAGTTATTTTTAAAAATCTAACACAGCGGTTGCATTAAGAACTAGTGTATCTTTCATTTGCTGTACAACATGTATTTTTTAGTAAAGTTTATGATGAATTCTTTGATTAGATTAGGTGACTGTCCAAAATATCTCCGGAGAATTTTGTGCAGTTTGGCTACGTATTCAAATTGTAAAACCAGGATTTGTAGCTCTAAATATGCACATTTCGAACAAAACATGTATGTATTGTGTAACATGATGTTATAGGACTGTCATCTGATGAAGTTTGTCAAGGTTAGTGAATAATCTTTTGCTGGTTTTTGCGATCGCTACCTTTTGCTGCTGATAAATGCGTTTGTGTGGTTGGCTATTGTGGTAAGCTAATATAATGCTATATTGTGTTTTCGCTGTAAAACACTTAAAAGATCTGAAATATTGGCTGGATTCACAAGATGTTTATCTTTCATTTGCTGTACACCATGTATTTTTCATAAATGTTTTATGATGAGTATTTAGGTATTTCACGTTGCTCTCTGTAATTATTCTAGCTGCTTTGGTGATATTTTTGATTGTAGCTGCAATGTAAAACTATGATTTATACCTCAAATATGCAAATATTTCGAACAAAACATAAATGTATTGTGTAACATGTTATAAGACTGTCATCTGATGAAGTTGTTTCTTGGTTAGTGACTAATTATATCTCTATTTGGTCGGTTTTGTGATAGCTACCTATGCGGTAAAAAAATGGTGAAAATATGCGGTTGAGTCTTTTGCTATTGTGGTTAGCTAATAGAAATACATATTGTGTTTTCGCTGTAAAACATTTTAAAAATCGGAAATGATGGCTGGATTCACAAGATGTGTATCTTTCATTTGGTGTCTTGGACTTGTGATTTCATGATATTTATATGCTAGTATTTACTTGTGGCGCTATGCTAGGCTATGCTAGCCAGCTTTTTTACTGATGAGGATGCTCCCGGATCCGGGATGGTGACCAAGTAGAAGATAATCCATCCACCTGACAGGTGTTGCATATCAAGAAGCTGATTAAGCTGGGGACAATAAATGCCCACCTTAAAATGTGCAGTTTTGTCACATGCCACACATGTCTCAAGTTTTGAGTGTGCAGGAATGTCCGCCAGAGCTGTTGCCAGAGAATTGAATGTTCCTTTCTCTACCATAAGATGCCTCCAACATTGTTTTAGAGGATTTGGCAGTACGTCCAACCGGCCTCACAACCACAGACCCGGTGTAACCACGCCAGCCTAGGACCTCCACATCCGACTTCTTCACCTGCAGGATCGTCTGAGGAGTGGTGCGGTGCATATATCTGCCTGTAATAAAACCCTTTTGTGGGAAAAAACTTATTCTGATTGGCTGGGCCTGGCTCCCCAGTGGTTGGGCCTGGCTGCCAAGTGAGTGGGCCTATGCCCTCCGAGGCCCACCCATGGCTGCACCCCTGCCCAGTCGTGAAATCCATAGATTAAGGCCGAATGAATTTATTTAAATTGACTGATTTCCTTACATGAACTGTAACGCAGTAACATTTTAGAAATTGTTGCATGTTTCTCTGTGGTATTTAGCCAACTTCTACAACTTGTCAGGATAAAAACACTTAATCCAAGAAAAATGTGTTAAGCAGGGCCCCCTATTAGCATTTTCATGTCATATGTAAAATAATAACTTTTTATTTATTTAACCAGGCAAGTCAGTTAAAAAAAAATCTTATTTACAATTGCGCCTAGGCCAGCTAGACCCTAACCCAGATGACGCTGGGCCAATTGTGCACCACACTATGGGACTCCCAATCACGGCCGGTTGTGTGATACAGCCTGGAATTGAACCAGGGTCTGTAGTGACGCCTCTAGTACTGAGATGCAGTGCCTTAGGCCGCTGCGCCACTCGGGAGTCCAAGAACCTAAAGATACAGTAAACATAAACAATTGGATATTTCGTATAATTTTCACGGATCTATATCATCAAAGGGTACCTTATTTAAGGTTTATATTTATTGTGTGCCTAGTAGTATTGCATCCTCATTAAACATATATAAAAGTATTGAGTTTGTTACAAATTCCCAAATTTGGTAGCTAGATTGATAACGTAACTAAGTGTCTGTAGGGTTCTGTAACTATAGTCTGTACTTTTGATCACATACACTAAAAGCTTGATTGCATTCATTTTACAGTATGATATGATTGCAGTGGAAGATAATTTCCATCCCATGACTTTGGTCATATTAATGATCATACGTTGATGAATGTTGGAAAGAATCTTCCACATACTCACAACCTGTCTAACTGCTATTATCACAGGCATTTGATTTTGTAAGTACTCCAATGCTGCTAATTTTGTTGAATTTGTGATATTTGTTGATATTTAGAGATTTTTTTTTTTGCCACAATAGCCAATGTGTTCAATAGAATCCCCCAGAGACGGTAGGCTTGTTTTGTAGGTGTACTATATTTATGGACTTATTGAATATGACATTACAACTGTTATATGTTATAGAATAACAGATTAAATGTTTTTATCCTGACAAACTTTAGAGGATGGCTAAATTTCACTTGAAAGGCCATTGGAGTACCTCAACACAAATGGCAATGCTTTAGAAAGTCTGTGTATTTGTACGTCATTATCAACAGCACATCTCCAATACTTTTTCGTGATGGGCGATGCCATTTCCCAATATGTACAGTACCAGTCAAAAGTTTGCACACACCTACTCATTATTTTGACTATTTTCTAAATTGTAGAATAATAAGAAAGACATCAAAACTATGAAATAACACATATGGAATCATGTAATAACCAAAAAAGTGTTATAACAAAATATATTTTAGATTTTAGATTCTTCAAAGTAGCCACCCTTTGCCTTGATGACAGCTTTGCACACTCTTGGCACACTCTTGGCACATACACTGCTGCCGTCTAGTGGCCAGAATCTAAATTGCACCTGGGCTGGAATAATACATTATGGCCTTTCCCTTGCATTTCAAAGATGATGAAAAAAGAACGGTTGGTTTTTCCTTTGTATTATCTTTTACCAGCTCTATTGTGTTGTATTCTCCTACATTCCTTTCACATTTACACAAACTTCAAAAGTGTTTCCTTTCAAATGGTACCAATAATATGCATATCCTTGCTTCAGGGCCTGATTTACAGGCAGATAGATGTGGGTATGTCATTTTAGGTGAAAACCAAAAAAATAGGAGCGGATCCTTAAGAGGTTGTAATACACATTCTATGCATGGCATTTGTGCTGTYCCTTGTTTTTCTACTAGTGGTGTTAGCTTCAGTGCTAACTAAAGTTATAGTACTGCATTGCATAACTGTGAAAACGAATTGTGCTTAGACAGCTTGGCAAGTTTAGATGCAGTATGTGTTTTCCTTATCATTCCTTGTGCAAGACAGGTTTTGCTCACCATCAAATACTGTAGCAACTTCTGATCTTTTCGTTCATTTCTACCTGAGGAAAAACTGTCAGTGTTTTTTATCCCAAGGTTTCTTGCTGCCTACAGCTAGGCTGTTTGAAGTCTGCCCTGGACTATCCTCTCTCCTGTTCCATAGGCGGTAAAAAGTTCATGAGGAGGTGTTTAACAATTCTGTATCAAACCCCAGATGTTCTATATCTCCATCTCTACTTGGGGAGCATGCAGTGCATCCTCTAGTATTCTTTCATATAACCACCCTAAAATGTGTGCTTTGCATAAGAACGAGTGGTAGGCCTAAAATACAGCGAAAGAACAAAGACAATGGCGTTGTGTAATAGTTTGGCTTAGCCCCTGCTTTCATAGGTAGATGGAGCGGTGGTGTCGTGTCTTCTCTTTATTGTTGTGAAAGATGTGTTCAGATGTGAGTCACCGCTACATGTAAGGCTTTTTCTATTGCAGGTAACATATGCGGTCTCTTGGCAAACACTGGAGTGTACAGAGCCTACATACAACGCATGCAACAACAACATTGGGCTGGTTCCATTCAAACCTGCCAAAGGTCAAGGTTTAGGGACAGTATTTACATGCATGCACATGTATTATTTTGAACATTTTAAGAATGTATTGTACCTGTGAGTAATGGTACTTATAAATTGTCCGAACAGTATGGAAATACAGAAAATAGCCATGTTCAAACTGTATATGCAATGCAGGGTTGATTTTGCCCTTTCCCAGTGACTGTCACACGGAAAGAATCATTAGCGATATAAGTTGCTCGTTGCTCGTCTCTTTATTTATTTATCTAGTGCACTTTATATGGCCAGTCCGCAGGGAAGAGTCTGGAGGGAGGTCAGCTAGGGGGAAGTTTATGGGCTGTGAAGGCCAATTTGAGCAGCTCGCAAACGGACTCCCGCCTGCTTTGTCACCCCCCCCCCCCCCTCTTCCATGGTTCTTCCATCGCTCTCAGTCAGGACCTCGAAGGTAACAA